>NW_026596109.1:22257451-22452267 GCF_907164565.1 Psammomys obesus | reverse complement strand
GTGGGGGAGCCCCGGTAAACCATGCTGTCTGCTAAGGTCTCTGATGTCTGCTCATCTGGATCATCACTATCTGGGCTCTGGCCTGTTCACCTCAACTCCTTTGAGACCTACACCAAAGAGCAGGGTCCGGGCTCAGGCTCAGAACACATGATGTTCTCCCAAGTCCAGTAAGTTCAACAGCAAAAGAGTCCAGACAGGAATTCATGGGGGGAGGGGCAGACAGACACCCCAGAACCTAGCTCCACTGTGAAGAACCACAATCCTGAACCTTGACTCTGAATCTCAGTGGGACCCGCTTTCTGTCCCACTTTCTGTCCATTCCCTCTCACCTCTCCAGGCCTCCTTCCTCCTCTACTGCCTTGTTAGCCATTTTAATGCCTATCTTCTGCATGGCAAATAGAAGGGCTGGCCTCTGTTTGATCTACAAAGTGTCTGACACGTAGCAGGTCCCCATTAACTTAAAAGGAGCTAAGTGAGAGAAGATACCCAGTACAAAGGCTCTGAAAACTGTGTGGCTTACTGCCTTATACAACCCACCAAGATTCTACATTCCTGACTGCTGGAGGCCATTAATTATTCTGTAAATAGCTGGGCACATGCCTGTAATCCCAGCCCTGGGGGGGTGGGGGAGCAGAGGCAGGTGGATCTCTGTGAGTTCCAGGCCAGCCTGGTCTACAAAGCGAGTCCAGAACAGCCAGGGCTACACAGAGAAACCCTGTCTCCCTGTCTCAAAAAAAATTTGCAAATAACACACCACAATATTTTCAGCAATAGTAAACTATTCACAGATCGGCACTGGGTGATACCTAAAGGAACCCCAAAGACGAAGCATAAATAGAAACAAGGGGAAATTCTTACTGCCTCTGTTTTCCCACTAAGGCTCAAATGGAGTGAGTATCTTAGCTGATATAACAAACCTGAACGGAACTATTATTTTGGTAACCGGGAAGGGGTTTCTCCCAGAAAGATACACAAGAGCACAGCTGTGCACATGGTTGGCAATCACTGAGGAAGTGTGACCTAAGAAAGGATCCCCAGAGGGCCTGTACACCTCAGCAGAGTGCTAACATGGGACCTCAGCACACATAAGAGCGGCACACAGCAAACGGTACCTCACACCTAGGCGAGAGGGTCTCCCATCGATGCTAACGGTGCCACTCGATCGTTGGCACTGAGCAGCGCCACCCGCAGCCCACACTGAAGGACTTGACCTCAGGAGAACACTGTTGATGGAATGGCAGGGAGACAGGCCAACTTCAGGTCCACAGTACCTGTTCTTGGGGCCGTACGATAGGCTCCAAGCAACTCCTTGGAAGCGAGGTGAATGAGACTAAAAGAAGATACAGTGCCGTTCCTGTTCAGGTTAGAGGCCCAGGGCCTTCCAGGAAAGGGGACATAATGGTGAGATCTTGGGTATCATAAAAGAGATGAAGGCTGTGGATAAGGGTAACGGATGGCTCTGAAACATTTATGACAAAATGTAGAGATACTGTGACAGAAAAAAAAACCAAGACGCCAATGACTGAGAGACCAAAACCCAGTGCCCACACTCACTCACTTGCCCCTGTGCTGGGCTCTCTCTAACAAGAAAAGAAAAACGCTCATCTGCTCAAGAACCCTCAACTTCATCATCTATAATATGTACACGCCAGTCATTCTATACACATCTGTTGTGAGAATTAAATAAGAACATCTCATGGCACTTAATGCTCCTCCTTGCCAGGCATACTGGTGCACACCTTTAATCCCAGCACTCAGGAGGCAGAGGCAGGAAGATCTTTGTGGGTTCAAGGCCAACCTGGTCTACAGACTGAGTTCCAGAATATCGAGGGCTACACAGTGAGGCCTGTCTCAATACATATATATATATATATATATATATATATATATATATATATATATGTATTTTTTCTGAGACCAAAGGAAACAGTTCTTCAGCCTGGCTAATTGCAACATTCAGTAATTTACCATAGCAGGCTTGAGCTCCATTGTTGCTACCTGTTAGTATTTATTGGCTCTATGTGTCGTCCTTGTTGCTTTGTTTGTTTTAGAGAGACATTTTATCAGGACCTGAGAAAGCTCAGCACTCAAAAATGCTTATAGCAAGACAATACTTTAAAATGACATGCAACATCACTCAGGCTAATGAGCATTCACCACCCCCCTCTGGTTAAGAGCTTTCCAGATGACATCCAAATATAGAAAGATGGATGGATAGATAGATAGATAGATAGATAGATAGATAGATAGATAGATAGACAGATAGATAGATAGACTCAGCATTACAGTTGATTCTGTGAAATAAATTAGTGTGTCTGGCAGTGTTGTCAGTGTTTGAGGGACTAGAAAGTGTTAGCCCTGGTTTCTCTTGTTAGAAAAGCCTAGAAAATGAGCTGGAGTGCAAAGATGGCACCCCATAAACAGAAATGGTCAGGAAACATGGGCAGGAAAATGGGGCCCTCGCGGGGGCGCAAGCTGCAGGCAAGCCAAGAGGGCTAAGGCAGCGTCTGACTCTACCTGGCTTTGAATCCGACAGTTTCACCACAAGGAAATTCCGAGGAAACAATCCCCCTAGATCAAGGTTTTGGCCATCCAGAAAGGGGCCTCCACCAAGGTCTCGCTCAAGGCTGTCTTCTGCAGTTCCGTGGCAAGCCCTGCCGAGCTAGCAGCACCCCAAGGCCAGAGTGAAAGGGTGAGCCCCGCCCCAAGCACAAAACGATCGCTCACTCCCAATACCTGTGGTGCTTTCCAAGTGTTCTCAAGATTTCAACATTCTACAAACAAGAAAAAACACATGACTCTCCTGGCTACGAAAACGTACATACATACCATCATCCACAAGTGTTTGTGGCTGCTTTTTATTCATGAGTAATGAATCTGCTTTAAAGACCAGAATTTAGTTTCTCTGAACTATCTGCCGTGTTGCATACAGGCATCAAGAGGGCCTCCTTCGGCTAGGAAGGACTCACCTGGAAAAGAAAAGCACTGGGCTAAGGCTTTAATCCCCGGCTTTGCCCAGAGTCCAATAGCCAAGGCTCTGTCTCTACAGCCCCAGGGCGCTGGGCTGCTAAGGAAGGGACATCTCGGCCCCTTGCACGCTGGTAGACCCCAAAAGCTGGACAAGGAACCACAGGACTTTAGAGTCAGACCAACGCTGGCCAAGAATCTGAGACACTGGGCAGAAAGCTCATTGCAGGCCTAAATCTAACAGTTCCCTGCTCTCAGGAAGGAGGCCTCTGGGCTTTTGGGGCCTCTGGCCCTCGGGCCACACCCACCCACGCCCTTCTTCGCTCTCCTTCCTGGGCGAGGCCAGCTTCCTCCAAGCCGGACACACCACCACCACACACTCACCTCCCAGCCCCTTCCCTGTCTGCACGCAGAAGCAGAGCGAGCCCGGTGAGCAGTGGACACAGATAGCTGTGCTCAGGACCCGGAGGCAGCACCGCGCACCAGAGGTGGCAGGACGCCGCCGAGCCCTGCGCCGCCCGCTGCAGCCTCTGCGCGGGGATGCTGACCCCTGCTGGCTGCCTGTGAGATTGCAGCGTGGCGACTCCCTAGGCTCTCCGACTCTCAATGGAAGGGGCTGAGCTACCAAGGCCAGCTACGTCTTGGGCGTTCCTTTAGATATCACCCAGTGCTGATCTGTGAATAATTTAATATTGCTGGGAAATATTGTGGCGTGTTATTTACAGAATAATATATATTTTGGGAGACAGGGAGGCAGGGTTTCTCTGTGTAGCCCTGGCTGTTCTGGACTTGCTTTGTAGATATGGCTGGCCTGGAACTCACAGAGATCCACCTGCCTCTGCCCCTGAGTGCTGGGATTACAGGCGTGTGCCCAGCTATTTACAGAATAATTAATGGAGTTGATAGGTGGTGGTGGGTGAGGCAGGCAGAGGGCTAAGACCTGCTTAGGAGCACTGTCAGAGGCCGCTCCATCACCCGGTGGCTGCCAGGTGCTGCCAGCTCCTCTTGTTTCTAGGAAGAAGAATAAAGAAAAAAAGTAAGTGGTGTGGAGCCCAAAGGACTCTGACCTCCCTCTAGGACCTACTGTGCCTCCAAAAGACCTGGACTATTGCCAAGCACCAGCCAACTCCAAACCTGAGCCTCCGAGGCCTCTGAGGCCTCCTCACTCAGACAGATGGTTGCTGACAGCAGACAGCTGAAAATCTCCCCAAGATGCTCAGGTCCTGATCCCAGGAACCTGCAGTGCTTTCCTTAAATGGCAAGAGAGACCTTGGGTGTGATTAAAGAAAGAATTTTGACATTGGGACGATTAACCTAGATTATTTAGGTGCACTCTTCGTGTGTGTCATCAAAGGGAAGGCTCGGTGAAGGAATATTTCACTGCAAACAGAGGCCAAACCACCTTACAGGAGGGCGAGGAGCAGAGAAGGAAGGGGTTGGTCGGTCCAGAGTCTCTGCTGCCACGTTGGTTTGGACCCAGAGAAATAAATTCCAAACTGCCCAGAACTTTAAGAGGATAAACGTGTGCTGTTTTTAGGTACCAAGTTTGTAGGTTTTTTTCTTTTTCTTTTTTTAACAGCAGCAGCATTGAACTAATGCTTAACTTTTCACTCAGATTTTAGGATTAAGTAGTTAAAGAACAAGACAGACCCCACCTCCATCCCCAGGAAAGTTTGTCTGCCACCTCCTAGCCTTTAAAATACAGCTGATGAACAGCAGAGAATACAAGGAACACATAAAAAGACTACCCTGAGGGATATGAAAAAACAAGACAGGATGAGACTTGACAGGTGCGGGGACAGCTTCAATCAAGGAGACAGTGGCGAGCGCCGGTGAGGACTTGGAGAAATGTTCGGTCTTCACACTGTGGAGCCATGCAGTGGTACAGCCACCCTCGAAAGCAGCGTGGCGGTTTCTTTAAAAACTGAGCATGAATAACCGGATCACTCGGCAATGTATTCCCAGGAATAACTCCCAGGGACCCAACTGAGCTAGCTGAACACATGTATCCAAGCCATCTGTGTGCGTGTACAGACGTCATACATAATAGCTATGTCCCCAAGTAACTCACATGATCAACAGTGAATGAAAATGCAGCGCGTGCAAGTGGAATGCTAGCCACAAGCCGAAACAGAGCACGAATATTCTAGAGTGCATGGGCCACGGCATGCCGGCCGGAGGGGCTAGCATAGAGAACACGCGGGCGACCATTCCGTCTATCAAGAAATGTCAAGATGCAAACCTAACCGGGCATGGTGGCGTGCACCTGTGGTCCCAGAACCCAAGAAGCAGAGACACCGGGTGGTGGCGGCACACACCTTTAATCCCAGCAGAGGCAGGTGTGAGCAGAGGCAGGTGGATCTATGTGAGTTCCAGACCAGCCTGGTCTACAGAGTGAGTTCCAGGACAGCCAGAGCTGTTACACAGAGAAACCCCTGTTGAAGAAGGAGGAGGGGGAGGAGAAGGAAGAGGAAGCAACAGCAGCAGAGGTAGAAGCTTTGTGGGTTCTAGACCAGCTAGAGCTACAACTGAAACACTGTTTCAGAACAGGCAAGCCCACAGAGACAGAAGACAGAAGGATGGGTGGCTGCCTAGGGCCAGAGATGAGCCTGGAAACGGGGAATGGCTACAATGGACAGAAGGGACCAGTCTAGGGTGAGGGCTTTAAATGCAGATTGTGGGATGATTACACAATATCCTCAAAGCAAGTCATTCTTACTGGCTAAAAATTATACTTCAATTAATTCTTTAACAGAGCCCAGTGATAAAGCCTTAGATTGCACTTTGAGGCTCTTCAGAAATATTGCAAAAACGTGAGTAGGATAGGAAGCCAAACGAGAAGGGTTTCATGACAATTCCCCGGCTCTTCTTTATGTCAACGGCAGTGGCTCCCCACCGGTCCCCACAGGTGTCATGCTACCCTTATTTTATTAGTTAATTTATTAATTTCATTTCATTTTATCTTTCATGGTATTGGGAATCAGACCAGGCCTCACCATATATCAGGAAAGCACTCTAGGGTCAAGCTACAGCCCCAGGTTTTTTGTTTGTTTGTTTGTTTGCTTGTTTGTTTGTTTGTTTGTAGTTTTTGTCATGAGACAGGGGTCTCACTATTGAGTTGCTCAGGCTGGGCTTGAACTGAGCAACCATCCTCCTGCCTCAGGCTCTCAAGTGTCTGGGATTACAGGCCTGGGCCACCGGGCTTGGCTCCATGCTGCCCTCTCTGATCCAGAGAGCCGTGAGAACAGAATTGCGCACTGTCGACCTCCGACCTTGGCAAGAGCCCCCCCCAAGAGCCAGTATATCCCTCACAACACCACAGTTCTTGCAATATCACGTCTGGCCCGATGCTTGAGCCTTCTTCAAGGCAAGCCTGGGATCTCACCCCTGTCCACAACAATGCCTGAGTGTGTCTAGCTGGAGCAGTTGAGACACCACCAGGGATTCCCCTGTCTCCTTCCTACCCAGCTCTTGCCTGGCATCAGCCAGCCTTCTCGGGTGCCCCCAAAGCAGCAAGGATGCTGTACCAGAAAGCTGCTGGAGGAAGGGCAAGAGCTCATTGTCTCGAGTAGCCCATGTCTGCCAAGGTTCTGAAGCCAGCTCAGATTCGGTCCCTAGGGGAAAGGTCCCCTCTGCCCTCCGAGGGTTTGGTACACTGGCTAAGGACAGATGGCCAATGGTTGGCATTCTAATGCATATGTGACAGGAGCAGCTCAAGAAGGTGATCACCCAAGAACAGAGGTGTGGGAAATCCGGGAAGGTAGTCATCTGGAGAGGTGATGAGCGATTTTTCAAGATTACTAAATGTCCCAAAGACAAACAGTAGAGGTAAATTGTTCTCTCTGGTGTGTTGGTATAATGTTCTTTTGAAATGTATACACCTCACCCTTGTTCATTCAAATGCTGAGTCCTCCCCCCCCCCCGACTCTCTGGTTTCAATCCGGATATTGCATTGTGATACTTATTCTAAGCATCCTGTCTCAACTTTGTGTGAACATGCCAAAATAAAACAACCAGCCACAATGTTGAGCAATAGAAAAGAAGGACTAGGCAGGAGAGGGGAGGAGCCAGAGGACAGGAAAAAAGTGAGAGGCAAAAGGGCGAGAGAGAGCTAGGAGAGCAGAGCTGGAGGACAGATCTTGGAACAACGTGGATAGATGGACTGGACCTAATATATCACCAAAAGCAAGTATAATGTGGGAAATGTAAATGTTAGGAAACTGAGGGCTTGGAGGGAGTAACTATTGCCCAGCATTGTGTTCTAGGTTAACTAAATAAACCCAGTCTCTGTGTGGTGATTTGGTTATACAGCTGTTTAGGATTAACAGCAGCTTTACCAGAAGATATATCAATAGTGAACATTAACCACTGCCTACAACACTGGTGCCAGCCAAAGGCGCAGCAATAAATAGCCTGTGACAATCTGACCAGGCGTGATGACACCCTTCCCGCTCTCCCCTGGCTGATGGCCTCCCTGGGAAGAAATTAAAGGCACTGTGTCCCTTTTGGCTGGCCTGCTCATTAGGTAAGAAGGGACTTACACAGTAAAGCCTTTTCCAGCGTCTGTTGATGCCCGAGTGCCTTTCCTGGCACAGACCAGAGTGCTGCATTTGGGGGTGACATTCCTAGGATTCCTTCAACAAGTAAATGCCTCCTCTACAGCGCAGGCTCCTACCTGATGGCCCCACTTCTGGAAGCCTGGGGCCCTGGGTAAGTTCTTTTCTTCAGTCTACAACTGTTTCTCCTCTAACGTTCATAAAACACAGGCCCTGCCAGCTCTGTTGTGTCGGTCACCCACCTGCTTAGCTCAACCAAACGAAAACGGAGATGTCACGGGCTGGACCACAGTTCACACCTCTCATATCCTTTCCTGTACTCTCTCCCAAAATGCCAAGTGTGGGCAGGAACAGAATCACCCCTTTTTTCATGCTAAGGAGACAGTTGGCTAGCTTTTAAAAAGAAGGTGTGTGTGTCTCTGAGTGCGTGTGTGTGTGTGTGTGTGTGTGCGCATGCGTTGTGAGTCTTCCATGACACAAATGCGGAGAACAGATGACAGCTTGTGGGAGTCAGTTCTCTCCTTTCCTCATGTAGACCAGACTCAGACCATCAGGCTTGACAGCAAGTGCCTTGACCCTCTGAATCATCTAAGGGAGGGCTACCTGGGGAGGAAAAGTATTAGCAGAAAGGACAGAAGAAAGGTGGAGGCAGCGGGGCGGGGGGGGGGGGCAGGAGCATTAACAGTGAAGTATAAAGACATATAAGCACAAAAGCACCATAATACAACCCCTTCCTTTGTGTGCAGACTTGAAAACGTAATCAAGAAAAGATGCTGATTTATTTTGACTCCATGTTCTGGCCCACGGTCAAGGGCCTATGTCTGCCTTCCTGCTGGCAGAGTCCTGAGGTGGCACAGGACATCACAGCACTAGAGACAGTAAGTATGTATCCTCTCATTCTCTACACACTTCAAGCAAACCCTTCTGTTGGTCCCTCACTGTGGGGATTCACAGTCAATATGCGTTTTCAGAATGGACAAACCACAGCACTCCTGTTTCCAAACTCTGGAAAGGGGGTGGTTCTTGTCATTTCTTTTTTCTTTTCTTTTCTTTCTTTCTTTCTTTCTTTCTTTCTTTCTTTCTTTCTTTCTTTATTTGTTTGTTTGTTTGTTTTTGAAACAGGGTTTCTCTGTGTAGTCCTTTCTCTACTGTCAATTGCAATCTTTATGTTTTTTTTTCTAAAAAAAAAGATTTAAAAATAGCTGTACAACAAGACAAAAATAGCTATGATAAAACAAAGGCTTGAGAAACAAGAGACAGAGAAACTAAGAGAGCAAAAAATGCTTAATTGTGAACCTATGGCACCTAATGAAACTGAGGCTCAAGGCAGACAGCCCGTTGATAACGGGCAAAAGCCTGACTTGCTTAGAGTGGAGCCCAGAGCACTGGCCTGGAGCTGGAGATGGAACGAGAGTGCCTAAATGTCTGCTTATGTGTGGATTCATAAAGATCTAATTGTACCTTGACAAACAGAAAGGGGGATTAAGATTAGCTAAAACCCTGGATTGTAAATTGGGTGGTGGTGGCTCATGCCTTTGATCCCAGCATTCATGGAGGCAGAAGCAGGAGAATCGATGTGAGTTCAAAGCCATCCTGGTCTACAAAGTAAGTCCAGGACAGCCAAGGCTACACAGAGAAACCCTTTCTGGGGGCTGGGGTGGGAGGAGACACTGGATTGTAGAAAAAAAAACTACTGAATTAGATCAACCTGCATACTTTTAGCATCAGAATAGAACTCAGGGAATATGTTACGTTGGGGAAGAGGTTTTGCCCCTATTTCCATACGTGATGAAAGACTATGGGTTGCATGAAAATTGATAAAGATCCAATCCGAATAAGAGAAGCTTTCAAGTGAAAGGCATGACTCAAGGAGGAGATGAAGAAAGACAACAATGCAGATGACACAGAAAGCAGACCCCCTTTGCATGGAGACAGCTTAACAAACCAGCTGAAGAGAGACAGACAGTTCATTAGACTGGCAGACCGGAAAAGCTTGATGCTGAAAAGGACTGTTGCTGAGGACAGATGACCAGGACTGCAATTACGGAAGATCATTGCATTAGTGGCTGAGTGGATCTTCATAAGGACATTCGGACTGTTAAGTTTGTGATAATGAGAATTGTTTCTATTGTAAAAGTTAAACTGTGTGAAATCTTTAGCTTAAACAGAAGGGGGGAAGTTGTAGGAGAATTTTAATTCAGACACGGCTGCTCTGGCAAGAGATCAGATCCAAAGATCTAGGTCTGTGTGATCTGGCTGGAATACAAACACACCTTTAATCCAGAAGATAGAGGCAAGCAGATCTGGGTTCAAGGCCAGCCTGATAAAGAGCAAGTATCAGGTGAAGAAAAGCTTAGGTCCAGGTGTGGTGTACACACCTTTAATCCCAAACAATGAAGGTAAAGTTAGTTTGTAGAAGGAAAGCACCCATGTTTAAAAGTGATGTCTAATTGAGTGGCAGAAAAAGTGACAAATCAGAGAAAGATTTAATAGAATGGAATACACCCAACTCTCAGGAGAAAAGAGAGGTAAGGGAAGGTACTTAAGGGGAAATGAGAGAGAGCAAGAGGAGGCAGTTTTACTGGGAGAGTTTTACATAGAGAGGTTGAATGAGAGAACAAGCTAGACAGAGGTGAAGACAGAACAAGCCAGAGAATGAGAAGGAGCCAAAAGATTAGAGCAAATTGCTGGAGTTACTTTGCCAAGCAAGGCAATTCAGAGACTGAGAGAAAAGCATGATTGAGTAAGTCATCTGGGAGAGCAATTTGACTCAGAACAGCTGGGTTGAACCAGCCAACTATGAGTTCAGAACAAACTAGAAAGAGTGAGCTTATTTAGCAATAAGTCTCTGAGGCTGAAAGTGTTCTAGGCCTGGTGTATGGAGGCTAGAAGCTTCCAGGACTAGGCCAAGGTTAGCAGAGAGAGGCAGCAAGCCTCCGGGACAACTGGGGCAGGTAAATAAAAGTTACCTTTACAATCCTAGCTATCCTGAACCTCACTTTGTAGACTATGCTGGCCTCGAGCTCAGAGATCCTCCTGCTCCTGCCTTCTGAGTGCTGGGATTAAAGGCGTGTCTACTCCCCCCCTCCCCCACCAGGCTGGTTCTTGTCTTTTGTGTTTGTGTGCAGTGCTAGGAATAGAGCCTATTCTCCAGGCTGAGAAGTGCTTTGCCACTGAGCCGCCAGCCTTGTGGTCTGCAGTGTAAGTCAGAGCAATGTGGCACTGTTAAAACCCTGGCTCCTTCTTTGCAACTCTCAAGAACTGAGACCACCCAGCCTTTTTCTTCCCTTTGTTTTCTGGTTGGCTTGACAGTAAATTTTTTTCTTTTTTCTTTTGCATGTGTATGAGTGGTATGCTTGTACATGTGTGTGCATGATTAAATGTGTGTGGGTGGTGCTTGTGTCTATGTACAGGAGGCCAAAGATTAATGTCACTCTTCACTGTCACTTGAATCCAAAGCTTCCAGCTTGTGTCCAGGATCCCCTGTCTGTGCCTCCCAAGTGCAGGGGATATAAGTGTGTCTCCAGGACTTAGGCATACTGGGGACAGGACTCAGGTCCTCACACTTGCACAGGAAGCCCTTTCTCCACTGAGCCATGTCCCAGACCCTGAGAAAGAAGTTCAACTGTCAAGAAGAAGCATGCTGCTCTCACATACCTGGGCAGCAAGGAGATGGGGCAGGAGACCAGCCGCGAGCTCAGCCGGGAAGTGCGACCTCAAGGGGAGGGAGGGATGGCGCAAGCCAGCCACCCCAGCAGCTGGGAGCGGAGGAACACAGATGCAGAAGCGCCTCCCAGACAGGTGGCGGCCAGAACAGTGCCAGTGCTGTAAAAGTGGCAATGCACAGCAAGGAAAAGAGATGCCCTTCGGGTGCCAAGTGGATTCAGAAGGTGCTAGCAGGGACGGGGGAGGGTGCTGCCTGGCTTCTTCCCCACTTGTTACCTGCCAGCTTCAGTGGCACAACCCCCAAACACTCAGTGGGGATGCAAGACACACACAGTTAGCAAAACTACAATCCATTTCCTGAGCCTCTACAGGCTCACCACGTCCACCACCATCATCACCATCATCACCACCAACACGTTCACCACCACCTCCTCCACCACCACCACCAAAACCATCATCATTAACTACTGAACACAGGCTACAGGGTAAACGTGTGATTTAACCCTCACAGGGTTCTCTGACCTGCCGCTCTAACACAGTAGGATGAGGATGTCAAAAGCTATGGAGGAGGCCCCCACTCCTCGGGGGAGAGGGAGTGCCCGGTGCTTGTGGCCTGCTGGACCCTCGTTACCAGATGAGCCACAGATCCAGAGCAAGAGAACCTCGTGTGCTTTAAAGCCCGTCTCACAGGCTAGTCTTCAGTGAACTCACCTTCCCTGAAAGCCCCGCCCGGAAGCCACTCCAAGATGGCCACTTAGCAGTCCACTGTAGGCCAGCAAGCTGACTCCTGTGGATGGCGAGGCACCTCATGACACTTGCATCCCACGGACAGAGCCCGGCAGCAGAAGACAGTCACCCAAATCAACGAGGACGTGCTCTGAATTACCGAGGACCGTGCGACTGCTGGTGGCCTCTGAGCGGGAAGAAGGGGCGTGACCGTGTGAGGCGGCCTCTGCAAACTCCAGCAGGTCGTCAAGGCTTAGTGAACGGGGCTGCCTAACAAAGCCTGATGAGGGGAAGACAAGGACAGCCTGACTCTGTCTGAGCTGGCCAGGGCAAGAATGAGCTGGAAACAGCGACGGTTTTCAGTCTCGGCCTCCTCCGTTCAGTGGAGCTTGTTCCAGTCCTCTTGAGAAGGCTCTTGGTGTCGAGTTCTTCGGTCCCCAGGAATGAGAGGAAGCACTGTGGATTTGAACCTGTGTTCTGGCCTTCTTGGATCTATGGAATCGGGACAGGGAGATTACCTAGGACCCCAGCCAGGCTAGTTCCCGCTAGTAGGGCTCTTCTGAGAATTAAGTAAAATTAAGGTTACAGTGTCTAGCATGCAGCAAGAGTTCAGCTCGACTCACACATCATTCACCTCACCCCAGGGACCTGAATCCCATCAGGGGATATACTTCATGGAGGGAACAAGAAGCACTGGATTTCCTTAGTGACCTTTGTTCAATCCTCATACCACTCCTTCTTCTTCACCTCAGTGTCTTGACTCCCCAGAGAAGCTCAAACAGATGCTGACATGCAGACTGTGGTTGGAGGACAGCCTCCCATCAGGGGTACATCAGGGCTACTCACTCCTAGCTGGGCCTCACTACCTGAACCCTTACCCAGAGTCTGTACACAATGTTTCTTTCACAGCTAAAGCCAGGACAGACTTGGGGCCTGTATTACTTAATTTTACCTAGTCATGACTGACCACCGGGCAGAAACAATTAAGGGAGGAAGGATTTATTTTGGTTCACAGTTTCAGAGGTTCTATGTTTCTGGGCCCATTGTAAGGGGAACACCATTGGTAGCAACAGGGTGTGGCTTGGGGAGCAGTTTGATGAAGAGCAGGAAGCAGAGAGAAGGAAACACAGAGTTGGGACCAGTGTTCCAGTGTCCCCTCCAGCTAGCCTGTGAACAACTACCCATGAAGTCCTCTTTTCTGGGCCCTCCTGCCATGCACCGTGCCTCCTCAGCAGTCAGCCTTCTATGAGGTATTGGGTTTATCCTCTATTCCTACAGGAACCAGCTCACTGGACACTGGTACCAGGCATTCCTATCTTCACATTATTTTAGTTTTTATTTGAGTTCTACCTTTATGAGCTGTTAGAAGAACCCTGCTGATTGAGGTTGTAGTTCTGTTATGCCCAGTTTGTGAGACCCCCCAAAGACCAGGAATTGACTGCAAACACATGAGGGTTTATTGGATACAAGCTCGAGCCTGGGTCAGAAGATCCCTGTGGAAACAGAGAGGTATGCTTCTCGGGATGGTCAAGAGGAACAAGGTTTCTAAAGGGCAAAACTGCATGTGGGGGGAGGGGAGCTCCAAGCCTTGGCGTTACACAGTTGGGTGAGGGAAAATGACTTTTGAAATGATTGGTTTACTTTAGGTGCCAGGTCCATAAATGGTTCTGGCCTGGGCATCTGGGGAATTCCTGATCATGAGCAATGCCAGATAGCCTTTCTGAGCTCAGCATTAAGGTGCAAGACTCCCTCTCGCCAGCAGGGCCTCCTGCTCTCTGCCTGACTTCATCTGGAGAGTGTCTTTAGACATAGACACCCCTAACCACATTTGATATATGGCCTTTGACACAGCTCCCTGCTAGCTCTCCCCTCCCTGCCCCTACAGAATAATTGGGAACTGTGTTCTCATTCACATGATAGGAGCGTGCTGTTTAATGCAAATGAAGCATCTTTGAAGTGCCTAGTTCCAACCAATTGTGTACACCTATCCTTGGAGCCCCCACCCACTCCTCAAGATGTATATAACCTTTGTTCTCTGGAAGTAGAGTTGAATAAGCTCCCTGCTGGTTACTGGGGTTTGTCATCCCTGTATGCCAGCCATTCCATGCATGAACGCTTGTCTCCTGACCCTCCTGACTTTGTGGGCTGCAGAGAGACAGCCCCCAGGCAGAAGGAGAACCAACAATGATCCTAGAGTGGAATATTGAAACCTCACAGTGACCGGGTTTCCAGGTAGAAGAACGCCAAGTACAGCAATGGCCCAAGGATGGGATGGTGAGAAGGGTATAGAGGAATTCTAGGGCGGGAAGTTGTTCTGTCTAAAGGAGTCTTGCCTCCTCAGGCTCTACCACAATGAAAATGTTTGTACTCCTTATACGTCAAGGTCACGGTCACTTCTCTCCTGGTCTTCTCTGTGGCATACAGAGGACATCTATTGCAACTTGTCCTAGTGTTCTCAAACCCTTGCCTATGCCCACAGGGTCTTTGAGCTCTCCGTCTTGGCATCACACTGGCTACAGAATGCATGGTTTCTACCTGGACATGTGAAATCCCCTCCTACCCACACTTTCTGCTCTTCTGCCAAGAATTCCATCAAATGATGCTGGCTTTTCCCTGGGTGACACCTGCTATCCCTCCCTTCATCCATTCTGCCATTGGCTGAGCCAGGGCTCCAGAAGCCCCCTATGATGATAGCCCATGTCCAATCCATACTGGGAAGCCTTTATGGGTGGCTTTTCTGAGTAGAAAAGATTAAGCTTATTCAGAATAATTTGAGGCTTTTTGAGGCTTCACTATGGGTAAGCTCTGTCCCTTCCACTCCTGTTCCCGACTTCATGCTACTGCTTTTAGAGATGTGGGAAAGGCACCAAAGCAGAATTAACCTGACCAGCTTCAACATGAAGCTTCTCCAGCTTCTCCCTGGAGAAGCTGATGCTGAAATCAAATGGTGAGTTCTGTGCCTACAAGACACTGAGAATCAGAGAAGCACCATGTGGTGAAGGTCCTAGACATGGGGACTGTCCCCAGGTGAGAGTTCGTAAGTGACTCACTGACTTGCACAGTGTTTTGGAGATTGTTCCGCAGATTATCTCCGTCAGTTTTGGGCCAGAACCAGATGATGAAGTCAGTTCTGCGCATGCCTAGGTCAACCGTCTTAACACATTGATTTATTGGTTGTCAGATAATAATTTACAGCTAGGTGTAGTCAGGACCTGTAATTCCAGCTCTCGGGAGTCAAAGACAGGAAGAATGTGCTTTTGAAGCCAGCCTGGGCCACAAGTCAAGTTCAAACCTAGGCTGTTATATAATGAGCTGCCTCAACAGCCCAGATATGATGTAGTTAATGTTAGTGGACAGAATCTAAAATTACCTGAGAGATGAGCCTCCGGGCATGCCTGTGGGGGAGGTGGCTTGATTATATCATCTAAGGTAGAAAGACACGCCCACTATGAGTGGAGCCATTCTCTAGGCTTCGATCTTGGCCTGTATGACTGGAGAAGGGAGCTGGGCTTCACCATGCTGTTCTGTGCTTCCTGGCTGGGAATGCGAGCAACAGCCTGGAGCGCCTGCTGCCTGGACCCCTCTCCTGCAGTGGACTGAGAGACGATCAGAACCTTTCTCCCGCAAGTTGCCTTTGTCATGGTATTCTATCTCAATTACAGGAAAAAGAAATTTAAGACAGGGTCTGAGGATGTAGCTCAGTGGTAGAGCGTTTGCCTATCATACGTGATGTAAAAAATAACTTTTTAAAAATGTGGATAATTTTGACACAATCACCTTAAAACTTTTCCTTAGCTTTTCTTTTCAACAGAAGAACATTATTATAAAGAATTATTCGTTAATAATATTTTATTGGCTTTAGCAATCACTATCAGTTTGAGGTATTGTATTTGGCAATATTTTCAGTAAATAAAGAGCTAAGGGTTAAACATTGTCACATTCTCTCCCTCTCTCTTCTACCAGAGAGAGAGACACACAGGGTTGGGGTGTGAACCGTAACTGGTTCTAGCCAGGGTCTTGGTCCAAGCAAAGTCCAGACTGGTGCACATGTCAACAGATATTGCCAAAGATACCCAGGGTGGCGGTTTAAGAGAAAATTGCTCGTAGGGCGTGGCACTGTTAGTGGGTATGGCCTTGCGGGAGTGGGTGTGGCCTTGCTGGAGGAAGCGCATCTCTGTCCACTTCCTGCTGCCTCCTGCTCCCGAAGTGGAACTTCCAGCTCCTTCCCCAGGACGGCTGCCTGCATGCTACCCACCACGCTTCCTGCCATGATGCGAAAGGACTAAACCTCTGAAACTGTTGCCAGCCCCAACTAAACGTTTTCCTTTGTAAGAGTTGTTGTGGTGGGGCCGAAGAGATGGCTCAGAGGTTAAGAACACTATCTACTCTTCCAAAGGTCCTGAGTGCAATTCCCAGCAACCACACGGTGGCTCACAACCATCCGTAGTGAGATCTGGCGCACAGGCACACATGCAGGCAGAACGCTGTATAAGTAATAAAGTTTTAAAAAAGTTGCTGTGGTCATGCTGTGTATTCACAGCAATAAAACTGAGACGCCCACTGATGACTTTTCTCTCCAGCTGGGCCAAGCTGGCGAGCCAGCAGAGTGCGCAAGTGAGGTCCACAGCCAGAGCACACCTGCCTGCTTCCTGCTCCAACAGTAGCTCCGTCTGTTCTGCCGCCCCGTCAGACAGGCTCTGGGGACAAGCTGGTGGCTGAGAGTCTGCAGTGACCAGCAGCTCGCTCTCTCTCGCTCTCTCTCGCTCTCACAGACTGCTGTGCAGAAAGCCAAACCCTGTGGCAGAAAAGTCTGTAAAGGAAGGGTGTTTTGGGTTGACACAGAAGCCAGCCAGGAAAAGGACCAGGGCCTGCGACAAGTTCCCACAGCTTCCAGTGCAAGGTGAGGCGCTGGGTGGGGACGCCCACCAGACCCCAGTCAAGGACATTTCCAGTAACGAGCCTTTGGGGAAGGAAGACACGTTCCGTTTCCCGTAAACGTCCTTTGGCTGAAGAGCAGAAGGTGGGCTATCAGTGTGGGCAGTTTGGGGATGGAGCGGCAGTGTGTCGGAGGAGGCTGTTGCTGCTGGGGTCACATGGGGTGTTAAGCAGGGGCTCGGTGGCACCTGGGAGGTCATGGTGGGTTCGGTTTACATTTTACTGTACGTTCAAGAATTCGAACTCCTGTTTTGTCCCAGCGTAAGGGTAGTTAACTGACTGCCCCGTTCTCCCACGAAAATGTTTTCCTCTTGTGAAGTCCGTGTTGGATACAGTTAGAAACCAGGTCTAGGCTGCCTGACCTTTCTCTCTGACCGCGGTGCTTGCCAGAATAGGTTTCTTCCCAGGCGAGAGCTCAGGGATAGGCCTTCACGTAGTGTCCAAGCAAGACAAATGCCTGGAGTACAGCATCTCTGGCTCTGGCTGGAGCTGAGGCCAACGTCTGTCAAGAGTGACAGAGCAAGCTTGACGTCAGAACTGCAGGCAGAGAAGGCCGCAGCTGCTAAAATTCGAAGTCTTGGGATGGCGGGGTGGCTTCGCTGGTTTAGGTGCTTGCTGCTAACCGTGACAACCTGAGTTTGATTCCCCCGGACCCATGTGATAAAAAAGAAAACCAACTCTTGAAACTTGTCTTCTGACACACACACACACACACACACACACACACACGAAAGAGTTTGTGTGTATTCCCTAAAATTCCATGGAGGTTTGGTGACAGTACTATTTATAGCCCTTGGCAGGACTCTTGGAATGGAAAGGGGTATTCCTTAGCCCCAGGCAGTTGTCAGCAAGGCTTGGGGCAGGATGCACGAAGCACACAGATCTTTGAAATGCTGCAGCTGTTTCCATTCCCACAGCAGCACCCAAGCATCCTTCACCACGTACTACCAACGCAGCCTGCCCTATACCGTGCTGCTCTCCCCAAGACGTACGTTCCAGAAAGTGAAAGCCTACGAGGCTGAGGCCACGGGAACCCTTGCTAGAGGTTGGCAGCAAGGACGAGGCACAGGAGTAACTCTACACCCTGGCTGCCAATGATCTGCCTCTTGGGTGCGTGTGCTGTGGCTGCTGATCTGGCCACGTCTGGCTGGATTCACGTCAAGGCAGGGGACAGCCAGCCTTCCACGCGTACACACAGGCCCAGGCCCAGGCCTGGCTAGAAGAATGCCCCACACTGCCTCTCCCCAGGCTCAGGCAGTGACACGAGTCACAAGATAGCATCAGTCAGGACAAGTCCTTTGGGCAAGAGGCGGTTCATCTGTAAGAGCCAAGAGCAGGAGCAGACAGCAGCCTTCAGCTGAAGTTGTCCAACACTGAAGGTCACAAGGAACAAGCTGTCCTCTCTCCTGGATGACTTCCTCTTGGATGGAACATCCCAGCCTCTCCTGTCAGGAGCACTCCCAAATAAGGTAGCCGCTGCAGTCTGAAAACAGAAGAGTTAGATCCACAAGGGACTTTCTGGATTTGCTTAATTTCCTTTATTTTTTTAAACATTATCATATTGTTATTATTAGTTCAGCAGAGGCCGTTTGAGTTTGGTTTTCCAAGTGCTGTCTGGAAAAAGTCCGGCCCACACACAAGCTGCCCAGGCCCAACTGCTCAGCACTGAAATGGGTCTGGCAGCAGCTCTCAGATTTCTTGTTGCAGGTTTTTCTGACATCCTACGTCAGGTAACCTGCTGAGACCAGTCCCTTCATCTGCCCAGGGGCAGCTTGGGAAATGCTTGGCGCACACTCCTGGGCTCCTGTGTCGAACAGCAGAGATAGCGCTGTGAGCAGCACACTTCCCGGCCACAGAACCAGGGCCGTCGCGGAACCGCTCAGCCTGCAGCCCGCCCCCGTGCGGCCCTCCAGGTCATGCTTGGGAAACACGCCCAGAGAGCATGTCTGTTGACAGCAAACAGAACGAGCGAGGCCCCGGAGCAGTCTGTCAGGAACAGGAACCGGCCACTAACTAACTAGATTGCTACATGGGATTGTATTTGGAAAGAATCGGTTCAAAAAAATTTTTTTTTGTAACTTGGCTGGCTCAGTGACGTGCATCGGGTTTGTCGTGTCCAAAGTCAGTGTCAGAGGGTAGCAGGCCAAAGGTCTTGAATCCAGAACGCCTTCCCACAAGCTCTGCTAGGGGATTTTTGCTTTTGTTTCTAAAGCTTAGGATACTAGTGACAGCGAGGCTGTCGGTCTAGCCCCGGACCAGCTGCTCGCTTGCTTCCTGTAGCTGCCGAGTCGCCCAGGGGTCCCTTCCCAGAGGCGGGCTACCTTCCCTCACATGTCCCCTTGGCCGCTCCCTCACTTTACTGCGGCCTCGGCACTAAAGCCGCCTTCTCAGGAAAAGCCGTGTTTGATCCACTACCTTGTCCGAAAGGCCCTGCCCCTGCTTCATCTCCCAACAGCATGCGGGTGCTAGCCCCCAGCACATTTTATCCTGCTGACCATGCCTGATACACCCCAGTTATCTGCTCTATTGGTTTCTTTATTTTGAGTCAGGGTCATGTGTTCCGAGCTGGCTTCAGACCCCTCGTCGAGGAAGACCTTGAACTTCTGATCCTCTTGCCTCTACCTCCAAGGCGCTGGGGTTGCTGGCACGCGCGCTGACCCCAGTTTGTAGTTTCTGCGGTGCTGAGGCCTGAACCCAGCGTCCCCTGCAGCCGCACGCACCTACAGCTGAATCACTTCTCCCGCCCTGACAGTGACGCTATTCTAAAGAGACGCTGCGTCCCCTTTGTCTATCAGACTATTGAAATTACGGTCCTGTGAGACGGGAAAACCCCAAGGCTCTCGCGCTGTGAGAAAGCAGGATGAAGGCAGGAAGGAACCTGCGCCCCCGAAGTGAGTGTGCGCAGCTGCTGGGCGGGGCCTCGCTTGCCCAGGCCACTCAGCAATGTCCTCTTGTGCCCTTTCTGGTCCCGAGCTTCCCGTCAGGACCCCACAGTGGACTCGGGAGCTATGGGGCCTCTTTATTTGCTCCCCTTCCCACCGTGCTTCTCGCTCTTACTCATCTCTCTGACTGGCCTGTTGAGGAGAAACGGCCACGAGGCTGCTGGGATGCCAGGGCCCAGGCTGTGGCCTGGGAAGGGTATCTGTCACTCCAGGTGGAAAGCTCCGAGTGTGCGATGTACCTCCAGGGGTCCTCAGGGTCTAGTTCCCATGTGCTGAGTGGGTGAGGGAGTATTACAGTGTGGGTAGCTCAAACCATTTCATAGTTATGTGGGTGAATATGCCCAGTGTAGAGTTACAGTTGTCTAGTGTAAAGCAAGAACTTGTTTTCTTGCAGTTTCCGTTAAAATAGGCCAGTACACCATGGTCGGATGGGGGTGGGATGGGGTTGCAATTCTGATTTCTCGCCACAAGATGGCACCATTGCTCAGAGTCTTTACTCTGGAAAGCACGCTGGTATCAGAAAATTGATTCCTCCTCCTTGTCCTCCTCCCTGCTTCTTCTTCTCCTCCTCCTTCTCCTCCTCCTCCTCCTCCTCCTCCTCCTCCTCCTCCTCCTCCTCCTCGTCCTTTTCCCCTTCACCTCTTCCTCCATTTCTCCTCCTCCTCCCTTCCTTCCTCCTCTATACCCTTCCTTCCTTCAGTAGACATAAGTGACACTGTATCATCTTTCCTGAAGCTCTGAAAAGGAAGACACAAAGCAGGAAACTCTACTCAAGACATCTGGACCTCTAAGTGCTGTCTCCCTGCTGGCCCAGAGCCCCTAGTCCTGCTGTCCCAGCCTGACTGGCAGCACCTACGAGGATTTGCCCTCCCTCTCCTAGCCCTGTCCTCCACCGTGAACCCTCTGATAGGCCCATCTCAGCACCCCACCACTGAGAAACCAGCCACAGACAGAGGTGGGCTTCTGTGGCCTTCGCTTTCTGTTAGTCTAAGGAAAAATCATGTGATATTTTTGAGGCTGTGGGTGGAGCTTATGATATTTTGTAGGGGGGGGGGGGACAAATTCCCAGGGATGGGGCAGGGTTAGAAAAACAAGAGGACAAAAGGAACATCAAAAATGTTTTTACCTGACTGGGACCTGGCCTGTGGAAAGGAAGGATGCTAACTTGCTTTCAGAAGACCCTGTGCAGCAGAGTGAACAGCTGGGGGCTTCCCTTGCCGAGGTCATATCTACAGAGCTCTCAGGGCCTGGGTTGGAAGGCTGCAGTCTGCTTCTAGCCGTTGGCTGGCCTGAGGAGTGGAAACCAGTATCCCTATCTAAACAGAGTTTGGGAAAGGAAAATAAACCATACCCACGGGACTTATGGGTGCTCCCCCACTCAGGCCCACTTCCTGTCTTCCAGGACCCAGTCTAACCCCAACAGTCACTCCGCAGGGAACAGCGAGAAGCGCCAATGCTAGAAGGTCATTTGGGGTGATAATTAGGACAATCATTAATTTCTGCGGCCAAAGAGTGACTCATTTATCTCTGATGTGTACAGATCAAAGGAGAGCATTTATGGCTTTGACACAAGCCTTCCATTCTTTCCCTTGCTGCAATAAATAACATAAAGCCGTCACTCTGCTGCCAGTCTCTGCCCCAACTGTCTCTGAACCGAAGTGAACACCCTTCTCTCTGCTCTCTTCCTTCTCCAAAAAGGTCAAGGTACTCTCTGCTGGCTCATAGAGTCTGGCTGCCACTGTGCCATGCAGGGAGTGCCTCAAATGCCCACGTCCCCAGACAAGGGACAGGCAGGTCTAGGATGGGCTCTGAGCTAGCTCTTCCTGAGAACTTGCCATGTGGGTTGAGTGGGTCTCTCAGTACTTGGGCGAGCTAGAAACCTGGCTGCCATTTAAGAGCTTTGGACCCCAAGAGAATTGCCAAGCCTCTACTTCCCAGTCTATAAAATATGGATAATAGCACAGAGCCTGACTAATGAGAATGACAAGGTACAATATGCGAAGGCTCAGCACCAAGCCTGTTACAAAACAATGCCAGCAAGCTCTGCTCCTGCCTCGATGTTCTTGTGTCCTTTCCGAGAACTCGTGTGGCCTGGCCTCTTCCCTGAGAGGTGCACCCCCGCCCCACCCCACCCCCACCAAACATTCAAGACTGACGCTGTTACAGGAGCCAAATGGCTGGGAGAAGGCTGTGAGTGGGCCCAGCTCAGCTGCTCACCCCTGCCGCGGTGCACGCTTCGGACCAGGTCATACCTGCTTGTGAGGCAATGTCCAGTGCATTTAAGAATGAGTTAAGAAGCCGCGTCTCTGGCTTCTACTCCCTACATGGCAATAGTAGCCTTCTAGCTGTCACCATCCAGGCGTCTCTGAGGCGTGTCTGCAGCGGGCCACGGTGACCGCAGACTCAGCTGTGCTGAGAATCGGTGACTGTAGAATGCTCAGGCCCAACTGGGGCAGCTATATCACCCACTCCAAGGCTCGGGGACCACTACAGAGGGGGTGGAGAGCGTGTAAGGTCTGGGAGGAATGCTGTGAAAAGCTGCTCTCTGGACATGAGGCGCCTGCTATCCCCATGAGCTCAGGGAAGCTGTTGCTTTTCCTCCACGAGACCAAACCAGCTGACCTTCCAGCATGAATGGGGGTGACCCTGAGAAGCCCCGCCCTTTTGGAGGACAGAAAATCGTGGTCCCCAGCGGTGCGACCACTGGTGAGTTCCTCCCATCCTCAGCTTTGGGGATTAGAAGGAACTTGTTCAATAGATCACACTGGCCTTGAACACCCGCCTCTGCCTCCCAAGTGCTAGGACTAACGGTGTGCCACCACGGCTGGCTCTGCTTCCAGTCTTAACTATCCTGATCAGCTCTCCAGTCACACAGTTACACCACTTAGTAATGTCATTTTGCCGAATTGGTAATGTGTTCCAGAATGGCCACAAAAGAGTTAAAGAGGTTTCGATGTTCAAAGCTGCCACAGATGCAGAGACTTAGCTATCAACACGCACACAGTTGCAGAGCCAAGCCACAGGCCCTTCACACGACCGTCAGGACCTTCTGGGAGGTGCAGGGCACCGGTCCAGATGGATAGTCATCCAAGAGGCCTGATCGAGCACCAGGGAAAGAGAAGAGCTGGCCATGGGGACCGCCGAGAGCTCTCTCGGACCTTGGCTGTGCTTGTGGTTGGGTGACAGCTCCCTGGGGCTCTCCCTATCTCTATCGTGGGGGAAGGGCCTTTCTTTTCATGGGGTCCAAGTATGTCTTGGTGACTTGTTTACTGCTGTGATAAGACACTATGACCAAGGCAGCCTATAGAAGAAAGAGCTTATTAGGGGCTACACGGAGAGTCTGTGGCCACGACCACAGAGAGCATGGCTGCAGGCAAGCAGGCACGCTGCTGGGGCAGTGGCTGAGAGCTCCCATCTTGAGACACAGCCACAAGACAGAGAGTGCTAACTGGGGACTCTCAAAACCCAGGGACAAACCTCCTTCCACAGGGCCACGCCTCCTACTCCTTTCCAAACAGTTCCACTAACTGGGGACCAGGTGTTTAAATGTATGAACTGTGTGAGCCATTCTCATTCAGACCACAGTGGGGCTGGTGCCTCTTCTGGTATGTTCACTAAGTTTTGAGGCCTGCTTTTCCCGACATGGTCTTAATATACTCATGTGTCTGTATGTTCCCAGTCTACTTCGAGGAGCTGATAGGGGGCCCCCTTTGGTTTGTAGGAGTGAATTATTGGTCAGTACCAGAAAGGTTCTGGCATTTATGTGCACAGTGAGGTGCAGATGTGCTCTGCCTCTAACTTCGCACTCAGAATGAAGCTAGCTGCCGCTTTGTAAAACAAAGTCACTCAAGCAAGGCACACACTGAAGGCTTCATACAACATGAATCAAGAACCACCTGGTCTTCAGGAAGGAGTCAATGGACACTCAGGGTCCATTCAGACGGTGGCCTGGAAGCTGAGTCCCTGAGCTCTTCCCTTGGTACGGATGTGGCCTGGCCTCCTTGGGAGGTGGTGCGGTCCCTTAGCCTGAACAAATACACAGAAACCTGTCCAGTGGCCTGGAGGCTCAGACACTCACTAAACAGGTTCTGGTTCAATCAGGCTGCTCTGCCAGTGTAAGCTTGGCAGATTGGGGATGTTTTCAGGATGAGATGTCTTCATGTTGGAAAAGTGCTTAGAGCAGAACTGGGCACACGGGAAATAAACAAACCCGAGAGAGCAGAGAGTGCCTCCTCCGGGCACAGGCATTCAGCCAGGTCATGACCAAACGCCTAGCAGTAGAGTTCCCGTGGACCATGGTCATCTGCACAGGAGGGTGGGGGTGGCGTGGGGGAACGAGGAGGTGGATGTGTTCCTGGGGTCTTTCTCAGAAGAGGGTGTTCTGGTTCTGAGGACCAGGGCCAGAGAGAAAGCTCGGTGCCAAGGCCCTGGGCCTTCCCAGATCAGCCTCTAGGGATTTCTCTCAGTTAAGAATATCGGGGAAGAAAAAAATTCCCCTCCCAATTTAGATTTGAGCGGGGGCCTGTGAACAAACTCACCTTAAATAGATAGCAGGAAAGACTAGGCGTTCTCTGTGTGGAAAGGCCTAAGAGCTTATCTATAAGCAAACTTAACAAAGGAGTCAGCTTTAAAAGGCAGAAATGGCATATTTACATAGTCGGTGTTTGTTGTTGTTGTTTTGGACTGCCCAGACAGTATAGTCAGATAAGCAGAGGCTGTAAGGATTTCTGTGGGATTTCAGTTTGAGGGGAGGAAGAACTGAATTTAGGGAGCCCTAATATTTCCTATCTGGCAGAGGTAGCAAAATTCCAGCCCAGAAGCCACCCCAAACACAAAAAACGAAAGCTGCTGAGAACTGCCAAGTGCAATGGATGACTTCTCTGCTCTGTGCAATAAATCACCCTCCAACAGAGCAGCTCAAACACACACAAACCCGACATCTATCGTCTCCCACAGTATCTGAGCGGCAAGAATTTGGAAATAGTTCAGTTGGGTGGTTCCAGCTCAGGGTTCCTCCTGGAGTCATGGTCAAGATATTGAGCAGGCTGGCAGATTGTCTTGATGCCTTGATGGGGCCTGAGGGTCTGCAGCCATGCCAATTCTTTGTGGAGAGCTGCTCGTTTGTCAGGCTGCTTTGTTACTGAGTACCCATCAAAAAACATGTTTTCAGCCTGGCCTTGAGACAGAGAAAAGAGGAAGTGTCTCCAAGTTCCTTAAATGGCAGTTCCATGAACTTCTTTCCTGTGTTGATGTGACTTGGTTTTGCTTTGCCTGTAAGAAGGAACTGTGGAATAAACTCTCGAGGCAGTGTTACTGACAGCCCTCTCACACAAGCCGTGGTGTGACTTGCTTTAATTATCTCAACCCCCACTCCCCACTCAGGAACTGTTCAACTCTGCTCCAGCAGTTTGTCGCCTGAACCGGAGATCTGAAATACGGGGAAGCAGTGAAGGACACCGCAGTGTTGGCAAGCTGAGATCATAAACTAAAGAGAAAGAGGCACAGTGAGTAAAATTTGAGAGTAAAAATGGGACAAGGCAGTAGTGTCGTGTTTTTTGTATGGTCTTAATTAGAGACAGTCTGTATCTGTGGCATGAGACAAAGAAAGTGAAACAAAATGAGATAAAACCGTTGGCTCCTCTTGAAGAGTTCTATGTCTCTCCTGATGACAATAATTCCTTGTTAGAAGACTTTGAGGATGACTTAGATCCTGATGAGGTTGCACAGCTGGAGGATTTGATAGATATCAGAGGATATCCTCTGATTCAGGCTATGGATATTTTTTAAAAAAACTCGAGCCTTGGCAAAAAGAAAAAACATTGGAATGGGGCTTGGAGTAAACAAACAGTAAAATTGGAAAATTAGATGAGGCTCAATCCCCCACTCCAACTCCCTCATTAATTGCAGGCTCAGACCCTCCTCCTGGGACAGCTACAGTTGCTGTCCTTTGCCCACTGTGAAAGCAGCTGTGTCCCCCTTAGAAGCTTCTTTACAGCAAGCTAGGCAGAAAAAAGATACACCTGAGTTTTATGGTTTTCCAGTTATAGAGCAACCTGATGGACAGGGTAATATGGTGGGAATCCATACTCCTATACCAATAAACAATTAAGAGAACTGAAAACTGCATGCGCTCAGTATGGTCCTACAGCACCTTTTACTCAAGCTCTGTTAGAGTCCTTGTCTACTGAGGCTCAGGGGACTGGGAGCAATTAGCCAGAGCATGTTTATAAGGAGGGAATCATTTATTATGGAAGTCATAATTTGCTGAGCAGTGTCAAGCTACAGCTAAAATCACTCAAGCAATAAAAAATAAATAAATAAAAATAAAAAAAAGAACAGCTTTTCAGTTTTTCCAGTAAGAAAGCTAATAAGTTAATTCTGCTCCAAAGCCTCTTTGGTCATAAAAAATTGAGTTCAACAAATAGCAAGGTGTTTTGTCTGTCTGTTTTGAATGTATAAGTTCTATATGTCTTGGTTATTGGTCATTGGGTATGTTTAAAATCTGTAACATAAAGTTAACTTAAACTTAAAATCTAGGGATGTAACTCAGATCCCAGAATTTGGAAAACTAAAATATGTTCATGTAATAGTTGATACCTTTTCGGGATTTATCATGGCAACTCCTTTAGCAGGAGGAGTCATTACTTAAAATGTTTTGCTACAATTGGTATTCCTCCCCTTATAAAGACTGATAATGGTTCGGGATATACAAGCCAAGCTTTTCAGAGTTTTTGCCCTCATTACTGGATTATGGCAGGGCCCTGACCCTGTATTAATATGGGAAAAAAGCCTTGTTTATGTTTTTCCATAGGATGCAGTAGGAGCCCAGTGGATCCCAGAAAGGTTGGTGGGATTTGTGGGAGATGTTTCCCAGAAGAAGGATGCTCCTGCTGCTGACGATAATAAATTCTGTTCTGATGGTGAATGGAGAGCTGTACTGGGCTTATGCTCCTGACTCACCTATGTTACATTCTACTCCTGGGAGAAGATGTTGTGCAGAGAAACCTTTTAGGCTTCATTGGTCTGGTAATCAGGACAATTCTCAACAAAATCGGGAAGAATGGGAAAGAGGACTGACTATGGGACTTTGGTCTGATTCTGGTTTTCAGCAGACATGTATTTAGAAGCTTGCTACATACAGAAACTCTCAGGAGGCCTTATAACTGCCTGTGTAATACCTCCTAATGCTTTGTTGTTTGGCTTTTTAACATTTTTATACAAGATCCAACCTTTAATGTTTCTTGTCATCAATGAAAACTAACAAACTGTATTTCTAAGCTTTCAAATGGACAGCAGGCTCTGCTTATTCTACAGCCTTCCTTTATTATGGCTCCTGTGATGTTTCTCAGGCTTGGTATTCTGATAAGGGATTACAAGTGCTAGAAGCAAACCTAAAAGAATGGTTGGGTTAATTATTACAGGTATTATGGCCCTCAAGGTCATCTTTTTACGTCACTTTTATGGAGTGTTACAGGACTTGGCTTATTACTTTTATTAGAATCATGTCTCCTCCCAGTGGTAATTAAAACCTTCATCAAGACCTTCTGGAATGTTAAAGCTGATCTGCATAAGATTAAACTCCAGCATCTACCCTATCGGAGGTTCGTAGTCAAAGTGGGTAAGAACTCTCTGAGGAATATTCAACCTAAGACAGGGCACAAATGGTGGAATTCATGTACCAATGACAGGTAAGAATATTTCAAGAGAGACAACCTAGGACAGGCCCAATCTTCTGCTCCATAGCTTTTAAGCTATGGTCTTTCAAAACTTTAAAAAGGGAGACCAGTGGAGAGCTGCTTGTTTGTCAGTCTGCTTTGTTATTGAGTATTCAGTAAGAAAGATGTTTTCACCCTGGCCTTCACCTTGAGTCAGAGATATTTCACCTCAAGACAGGAGGATGTTTCGCCAAGTTCCTTAAAACTTGTTTGTGTGACCTTGGACCATATCTGCTATAATTTTAGAAAATAATTTTGGCAGTTCCACGAACTTCTTTCTTGTATTGATGTGACTTGTTTTTGCTTTGCCTGTACAAAGGAATTGTGGAATAAACTCCCGCAGTAGCCTTACTGACAGCCCTCTCGAGCTGATCCTGTGTGTGGTGTGACTTGCTTTAATTATTTCACCCCTCAGTCCCCACTCAGGAACTGTTCAACTCTGCCGGCAGGCTCTGGCAATTCTTCACATGGTTGTTGGCAGGAGGGTTCCAATCCTCATCACATAGGCCCCCAACATGGCTGCGCCACCTCTCCCATGCCACGGAAGTTGGCCTTGTCCACAGTGAGCAGCACCTCAAGAAATGCAGGTGCTCCCTGGGCCAGGCTCTTCAGCACATCTGTCGCTTCTGCTTTGTTTTGGTGATTGTTTGTCACGGAAGGAGATGACACAGGAGCTTAAGGACTACAAGAGAGGGATCTGGGCTCCACCGTGGAGGCTGACAACCACAGCTTCACCCTGTCCTGTGCCTGCCCGGCTCTGCCAGGTATGCAGAGCCCCTCAGACTGGAAGCCCAGGCACCTCGCTGCCCCCATCTGTCTCCTCAGTGAGCAACACACCCACTAGAACAGGGCCGGTCACCCTCAGTGGTGGTTCTGAGGCACTGGCGAGAGCAGAGCTTCTGGGCTGCATATGTAGCTTGTTTGGGTGAGTGCTTCCTACTACACATGGGGTTGATCCCGGGGCACCACAAAAAGTAGGCGTGGTCACTCACACCTGTAATCCTAAGAGTAGGGATGTGGAGGTGAGAGAACCAGAGGTTCAGGAGCATCATCAGCTGTGCAGCCAGTTTAGACATCCTGGACCACAGGAGACACTGTTTCGGGAAAATAAATAGAGAAGGAAGAGGATCTATTCCATTGTCTACTCTTCATGTCAAGACTGGGAAAGGAGGCTTCCATACCAAAAACCCAGCCAGTCAGGAAACGCGTCTCTGCAAACAGTGGCTCCAGCTTTCAGAAGAGAGAACTGGGGGAACTAAGGCAGCTCTCCTGGCTTCAGAGAGGAGACAGACAGAGCCTAAGTTCTAACTCCCCTGGCCTTTGTTGACCCCAAATCCAAATGTGTGCGTGACCTGTGGCGTCCAGTCTCTGTGCAATCCTGGCCCCAGTGGGAATGTGCTCTTCTACCTCGGCCCCTTCCCCTGCTGTTCCTGTCCTGTTGCTGCCAGAGTCTTCCAGCCTCCACTCTGCACACTTCAGCCAGAGAACACTGGTATCTTGCCATCTGACGTCACCTCACCTCTGTGTCTCAAGGTGCTCTTACTCTCCACAGCGTCCTGCTGTGGCCCTGATAGTCCCCTGCTGTGCAAGGCAACATGTGCCTTGCTCTCCAGCAGAACAGCCTCAAGGGCGGGTGGCTGCGGGCCCAGCACGTTCCCTGGCATGGGCTCACCACTGAGAGCACTGTGTTGGCACTGGGGATGCAATGCAGAGGAAGGATGGACTGACAGAAAACAACTCATCACCTGTCTTTCTCACCTTTATCCCCCAAAGTGAGGCCCCTGCCCTATAAAGCTGCCAGCTAAAAGTCCTCCTTCCGTCCTTCCACACGAAAAGTCAGTGGAATGGCTCTGGCATGGCTCTGGCATGGAGTGTTGGTGCTGAGGCAGCTAACAACATGAAGTATTTGTTCCCAGGCCTCTTGACCCTTACAGAGGGGGTTCAGGTTAATGACAGGTTGAAAGCATCATGCAGTGATGTTCTCTGTGGGGAACTCTTATTAGCCATCAGTTTCTCTAAGAACACTGGACAAGGCCTCAAGGAAGCCAGACATCTGTGATTAAAGCAAGTTGAGGCTATGGCACAGAGGGGTCCCAGAGTGAGATCAGCGATCGGGACAGAATGACCAGGTTAGAGCCTCCTGTCTCCCCTGGAGCTGCCCAAAGCCACCTCCCCTACCACAGCACCCCCATAGCTCCCCCCAGTGACTGCCTCCCTGTCTCTTCTCGTAAGGCCCTAGCTGAAGCTTTCTTCTCCTGCCACACGTATTAAACATTAACTCGGGTTTTGTTTTGGCTTAGGGTTCTGTTTGTGCTCAGAGTAAATTAACCGCCCCACTGGGTTCAAGGCATTATTTGTATAGGCAGGACTCACTTTTCTATCCCTTCACTCAGTGCCTGATCTCATATTCCCCTTCTTCCCAAAGAGGTTATTCCTATGTTTGTCTGTCCTGCCCACTTGTTTGCTATTGGCATCCAAGCTTAATGAGGGTATTTCAGGGCACACGTGTAAACAAGAGCGTAAAAGGCCTTTGCTGGACTGCAAGCTTTCTCCCCAGTAGCGAGAGGCTATGCTCTGCAATCGCTCCAGCAGCATCATGTGATTAGAAATCTGCCAGAGTGTGCCTCTCATCATCTGCATGTAACAGTTTATCCCTCGACTCCCCTATCAATACATTTCTAGATGTTTCCAACTTACCGGCATTACAGAGGACTCTGCAATGAGCATAGGTCCCCGTGTCTCCCTGAGCCTGGCCAAGTCTCTCGGGGACAGCATAAGTGCCGCTGAGTGAGCTGTGTTGACATCATTACTTCCCAGAAAGGATCCGATCTTCACCCGGGCCAGAGTGTTTGAGCAGCTTTTAAGCCTTTGCCAGTGCGGAAGGGGCACAGCCGCACCCAGACCTTATCAGATGCTCCTGGGTGTCCCCCCGGGTCACGGTGTTAATGTGTCATTCCTGGTTGGAGGCTTTTAACCAGGTTCGCATTGCCAGATGTGGATTCTCTGTGAAGCAGGCCTCAAATCCAATCAGGAAGTCGTTTCTTACCCAATAACAGACCTACCACGATTGCACCAATGGGCTCACACAGGGTCACACAGGGTCAACTGCCTTTGGATGAGGAGGGCATAGGCCCCGGTGAAGAAGCCACTGCTGTTGTTCTGTCAAATGCATCTGATGTACCCATCAAACCACCTTTCTCAATAGCTGTATTTATGCCCTAGGTTAGTGTGGTGTCAGCCGTGGTCGGCAAAGCTCCTTTTTGCCATGACTAGAGGTGGAGGCAGACTCAGAACTGCCCAAGGTACCAGGAGTAAATGAGTGGTTGAAAGCCCAACCACAAATGGAATATCGGTGTCGTCGCCTCAAAGGCATAGGAACACTGTGAAAGAAGAGCAAAGGGGAGGGGGGGGGGGAAGGTGAGCTTCCAGTGACAACATGGACGCTGTACTCTTGAACTCACGGCTGCTCAGCACTCAGCACGCTGTGGTGAAGGGGCAGGGGCTGTGGGCTCCACAGCTCACTGGAGACTGCGTGCAGCTAGCGATTGGAGGGGAGAGGAGAGTGTTTCTTTCGTGGCGTAGCCCCTGGTAAAGGGCCTGTGCTCTTGTCATCAAGCTCACTCATGACTTACGGGGTTACACAGACACACACCCAGGGGTGTCTGTGTGTCCTGTTCTCACTGCCTCCTGGGACTCGACATGATAGAAGGAATTGGACTGGGGAGAAGTGGTTCTTTCTAGCTTTGGGGTTTCAAAATGCTGAACTGGAACCTAAATGAATTTACAGTACAGAAAAAGAGTCTAGGAGAAAAGCATCCTAAACAAATGAAGAGCCGGCAGCCCGGCTGGCCGCCCCACTCCCAGGGCCAGCTGGGTGAAGGAGGATGTGAGAAGGGAAATGGAAAAAGCTCTGTCAGGAGGGCTGAGGTAAGTGCATTCAGGCTGTGGTCAGGGTCAAGGGCAAGTCAGGCTACAGCCGGTGGACACTGGATCAGGCCTGCCCTGGGCGGCCGACTCTCAGCCCTAGCTGGTTTTTGCACTGTGGGAATCTGGCCTAATGTTTTCTAGTCTTTCAATCTTTTTATAAAAACCCAAATTGAAGTTGTATTTAGAAGCTCTCTTAAACAAACAAACAAACAAACCCCACTATTATGGAAAACTTAAAACCTATTTAAAAATAAGCAGGGAGCATAAGGAACTCCTTGGTACCTGCCCCCCAAATTTCAACAAGATGCACACGAGCCGACTGGCCTTCCTGCAGCCGCCCCACCCCCACCCCTTCCCAGTCATCTTAAAGTAAAGCCCGAGTTATCGTGTCCCAAAAGTCAGGGACTCCCACGGTTTCACTTGTCTGTTTAAATACATTTCTTTATTTGGGGAGGGTGCTGTGGCTCCCGAGTAGAGGCCAGAGGACAACTGTGGGGTCAGTTCTCTCCTTCCAGCACGCAGGTGTCCGAGATCAAACTCAAGGTGGGCTTGTATCACAGAGTAGCTCCTGCCTTTACCTCCAAGCCACCAACTCAGGAAGGGCGCGGCACAGCATTCTCAGCCTGGCTAGCGACAATCAAACCTCTGATATTCTGGGTTTGTTCTTTAAGAAAGAAAGGGGGAAAAAACCGAGTAAAGCCCCTGGGTAATTTGCTAACAGATTTGTTTGTTCATTCTGAAACAAGTGTATGTTTTTAGCAGGACAATTTTTACTGCATTTGTTTGTTATTTGGTTAATCACCTCCTGATTTCATATTTTATTTTAACTTTCCCGTGTCATCATCTTTTTCCCATTGTCTCTTTTGCTTATTCATATCTTGTAATACATTTTCAGCAGGAACCGGCAATTAACCTAGAACAACAGGCACTCCCCCTCCCAGTATATTTAGGCCCGAATAATAGCAACCAGACCACCAGTTTCTTTTCTAGGAGGGGGAAGGGTGTCGCCCTCACTGTCTACCCAAAGGATAAGAATATCAATTAAATTTTAAAAGATCATATAATGGGAAAGACACTTACTAATGAGCGGTAAGAACTTTGAACATACACCACCTTGAATTCAGCTGCAAGCGCACACAGGCCACCGGGGACGGGCCGGCGCCTGGTACAGCAGTTTCCTGGCTTGCTCAAGGCCTTGGGCCCATCCTCAGAGCCGAGGAAAAAGAGGTGGGGTGTGAACACACGATGTTACAGTTTAGGAAAAAAACATTTTTTTTTTTTTGTTAGTGCTCACGTGGGGAGGGGGGGGGTGGGTGAGGAAGGGTGGGGGTGGGGGGAGGGGTGGGGGTGGGGGTGGGGGAGGATGCAGGTACACAAGTGCCATGAAGAGCGTGTGGAGGTCAGAGGTCAAATGTCCGACACTGGTTCTCTCTTTCCATCTTGGGATCTTGGAGTCAAACGCCTGTTGTTTTAGGCTTGGACCACACTCTTACACACTCTTACACACCGAGCCATCTTGCAGGGCCGCACAGGAACAAGTTTTAGTGTCCTGTCCTCATTTCAGCTCGAATTCTGCTACGTGGTAACAGAAGCCCAAATATAGTTTGTTAGTCAGATGTATCTTTCTAGAGTCCAGGGAAGTCCATAGTCCGGTAGGGGGGGGGGGGAGGCTGCCGTGATGACAGCAAGGACTCGGGCTCCTCCCCGGGTGCTGTTCTCAGCCTCATCTCCTAAGACCGCTGCTACATTCCCAGGCATCGATTTTCGCATTCTGTGTAGGGAAAAGCTGAAACAAGTCATGTGCCCACTCAATTAATCGTCTGAAGTTGAAAAACAACAGCATTTCAGGAACCCCCACCCTATATCCTCCTCATCAGGCCTCAGCTGTGTGTCATGGCCGCTGGTGGCTGCGAGTGACGTCTGTTTTGCTTGTTTTTAGCTTGAGTGCATTGCCACCCTGCACAAAACCAAAGTTACCGTGGCGAGGAAACGCTCAGACTGTGAGAGGTGAGGAATCAAGGAGCAGCCCCTTCCCACACCGGCCAACAAGCCCATGCCCGGCGATGGGCCCTTTAGAGGTTTTGGGGTTTACTTGGGGACACACGGGTAGGACTCTCATGGTGGGGTGGGGGCATTACCAAGAGGAAAAGAAAGAAAAGAGATCTCCGTGAGTGTACCACATAAACATGCATAGCAAGAATGTGGCTGGCTGTTCCCCAGACAGGATGTGGGACCCCTGCAAGAAGCCCACAGCAGCCCACACGTCCACCTTGGCCCTCACAGCCTGTGAAAACCAGGGAGAGGCAAACGCCTGCCGTTCAGCCCGGTCTGCGCCATTTTGTTAGAGCAGACCAAGCTGAGTCAACAGAAACAACCCCCCACCCCACCCCACCAAAACCAAAAAAGGATGGGCAGTGCGGCAGAGAGGCCAGGATGTCAAAGCAGAAAATGAGCCCAGAGGCTGCCGTGGCTGCCTCACTGCATGACTGGGGAAACATCGACTTGACCTAACCTTCCATCTCCTGGCGATGTCTGCAGGACAAGTGCTTCCCTTGTAGTGTCCCAGTCCACCGTGTCTACTCAGGCCGGCACAGAGCTTGGCAGGGACACCTGCTCTGCCGACGGTCTAAGTCTGCGGATCTCTCTGAAGGCTCGTCTTGAACCCGGAACATCCGGTAGATCACGGACAGGCTCCGTGTGGGCACATGACGGGGAGAGCTGGCTGCCTGCTAATATTTCTCTCCTTGCTTTGAAACAGAATCTGCTTCTGTCTGTGGTGGCATTACACCCAGCGAAAGATAGCACCTCCCCCCGGGCTTCCTTGCAGCTCAGGCTGGTCATGTAGCCTACCAATGGATGTCCAGAGGATGTCTACAAAGGGATTACTCATAGGGCCTTCCCCCACCCTTTCCTGTCCCATAAGGGTAGACATGGCAGCAGTGAGGAAAGTATGAAGCACCCGGGGGCTAGGAGGCAGGCTCTGGCAGCCAGGAGAGCCCTGAGCAGCCTGCTCCCAGGAGCCTTTGCCCAAGAGAATACACCTGAGATATGGGACTGAAAAATTGCTCAGGACCCCCGCTGTATGCAGGCAATTCAAGTCCTTCAAATCCTACGGAATCCAAGGATCTTTGGTGAGATTCACACTCTCTGCATCTTACTTCTCCGCTTGTTTATACAATCAGGAGGACTTGATGTGGTCCCAGCACCCACATAAAGAGCCAGGTGTGTCCACAGGCTTGTCCTATTGCACTTCCTGTGCTGGGGGCAGGGTCACACACATCCGTAGGCCTTGCTGGCCGTCCAGCCTATGGTGATCTTCAAGTTCCAGGGAGAGACACAGTTCCCAAACCACAAAGCGCCCTGAGGCAGGGCACCCACCCACCCACACGATCACGGACGTGCAGGCATGTGCGTGCACACACAAACACGAGCCCCAGGGAACTTGGCAAACATGTTGGTCAAAAGCAAACAGAAGGAAAGGCAGAGGTGACTTGCAGAGTCAGCTGTCACTCGGAAGGTTCCCTGACTGCCCCGGCACAGTCCCCGGCGCAGTCCCCCACGCTGGAGGAGGCAGCAGTTGTCTCGGCACAGGCTGTGGGCGCCCTTGCTGCTCTGTACCTTCTGCCGCAGGCTCCCACCCTTCTAATTTCTCTCTTCCCAAAACTGTTCGCTTTGTTAGACCTCCCTATTGTAAAAAGTTTGTTCTTTTCGCTGTGTTCAAACACTACCGGCCGCACGCTTCTGTGTTTTACTCTCCGGTTTTCAATGTATCTGTTGGTATCTCCCTACTGAAACTTAATTTTATTGAATTGTGGATTTAATTTGCAAATGCTTAACTCTTGGTCTTCTTTATTGAGGTTGCTTAACCTGTTTTTCTCTTTCAGAACACCTCTGACCCTCTTTGCCTGGTTTTTCATCCTTCCCTCTGCTCTGGATTGCTGGCTCACAATTTTCCCAATACCTTAAGGTGGATACTTTCTAAAATATTTTTTTTTATCAACTACCAAAAAAGAGGAAAAGTTCAAGTCGCTGAATTTCCTTAAAGTGCAGCTTTGAGGACATTCCAGAGGCCAGTGCAGCCTGTTCTAACCATCATTGTTTTCTGAGTAAACTTGTGTGTTCTTGATTTCCTTCCCAGGTCAATTGTTGATTCAGTGAGTACTTCTCAATTTCCAAGTAGTGGGTCTATTTTTTTGTTTGTTTTGGTTGTGATTTTATTCCACATCCTACGTTGGTCAGAGAGTAGCACACTTTGTCCTCTTTTAAAATTAACTGTGTTGTGTCTGTGACCTAGCAAGCGACACGTGAGACCACGGGCTCACTGCCATGAAGATGAAAATCTCACATAGTGTAGGATAGCCACCAATTCTGTCTCTAATGTACTCTGTGCAGCTGGGACAGGCCCAGAGGCCAAAGCAAGAGCTGAGAAGTATCCATGAGGGTAGCCATTTGGGGTCAGGGTGCTGAGCTGGGGAGGCGGCTCCCTGTGTGGTGCTGAGATAGAGACCGTGGCCGATCTCTGCTGTGATTGGCCAGCGAGGGGAACAGCTTGGGCAAAGTGCTGGAGAAGGGGTGGACTGGAACCAGAAGGCTCTGGAGCTGATCTCACTAGTGAAGTCAAAGGTCAACAGCTGGTGCATTTTAGAAGGTGGCCAGAGAGGAGCCAAGGAACTGATTGTGTCTTTGCTTAAATCTGTGCTGCTCTGTGAATTGTTCCTCAACTGTGAAAGGCATGGGCTGGCGAACAGGTCATTCTAAAGTGTCAAATAGTCCTGACCCCATAGCTTAATAACAGGAACATGCAAATAAAGAACATTCTAAGCCACGTGTTCTCCATGGGAAGATAGCTCTCCCAAGGAGTCAAACCTGGCCCTTGAAGAGGCCAAGACACTCAGGGCGTGTAGAAAGGGCAGCTGTACACACAGCACATGGATACGGAGGCTTCGGAGATGGCTACGTGGTTAAGAGCACTTACAGCACCTGCGGCGGACCTGGGCTCAGTCCCCAGCACCTGCAGGACAGAGGGCATCTCACACACACACACACACACACATACGAAAAACTAAATGGAGGAACAAGTGAGAAAAAAGGCCTCATTGGGGACATGGATGTGAGGTGCACACCTGTAACTCCAGCATGGAGAGGGAGGATTAGGAGTTCAAGACTAGCCTCAGCTGAATAACTATTGTAATGTCAGGTTGCATGAGCTCTTGTCTCAAAAACACGAGGGCCTCGGAGGGGAGGGGGAGAAAAGACAAGAACAAAAAGAGCTTGGCAATATATTTTTAAAAGATTTTAAAACCACTGATCTGGAAATCCTTACATATGTACACAAGCAACCTCCAGACCTTACATCAGAACAAACAAGACGGATTTCCTAGGACAGGATGCACTGTGCCAGGGACAGAGGCTTGACCAAGAATGATGGGATAGTTGACAGAAAGATAACAGTTAATGGTAACAGGGTGCGACTCCATCACTCAATTTAAGAATGACAATGAGATGACTTCAAAAGAGGGTGAAGAAGCCATTTCTCAGCTTAAGAAACTGAGATCTAATAACCAGCATTAGAGCTACTTAAAACAGCGTGTGTACCTTTATACAAAGCATACGCACTGCGATTTAAAAACAGAAAGAAAGCAGGAAGAGTAAGCCAGCTCCTCCCCCCCTCCCCCACCTGGCAGCCGTCGGGGCCTCCTGCCGCTCTGCAGACAGCCTTCTATGTGCGCAGTGACCAGGGGCCCACCTCAGCCAGGGGCATCTTGTGACCTGCAGCTGCCCAGGTCCCAACAGCTGGGCATCCCGGATGTCTCCGCTAAAACCCCGTAGTTGAAATAGATGTTTCTACCATGTGCGGAGGACGAAGACACCGAGATCAAGGTGCTAGCGAATTCCTCCTTCACAGGGGTCTTCTTCCAGCCTGCACACCACACACTTCTCACTGTGTCCTGGCAGGTGAGAGAGCGAGGAGGTCCCAGGGGCCTCTCCTAAGGACAGTGATGGTTAATCTTGACGGTTAAGGATGGAGAACCTCCTGAAAGAGCAGTGAAGCCCGTGTTGGAGTCTGGGAGAGCATCTACAGAGAGGACTCGGGTCCCCAGGGGTCCATCATAAAAACAACTTGCTCCACCAGCGGTTTCAGCATTGACTAGACTATTGGGAAGCGGCTGGGCTGCAGAGTGGGAATTTTGGTGGGAGGAGGTGAGCTACTGTAGATGGGCCTCAAGGAACTGTCTTGTCCTGGCCCCTTCCTGCTCAGCTCGTCTCACCTCCCTGTCTGCTCCTCCACGCCTCCTGTCCTCAAGGACCGAGCGCTCCAAAGCCAGGTAAAGTAGGCCTTTGCTCCTCCAGCTGTTGCTGTCACGTCTCTGGTCACCGTGAGAAGAGGGAAGCCAGCGCAGACCCACAAGTGCAGCATCCAGCAGGTGCCAAGGATGGGCCTGAGCAGGGAGGGGAGGGATGAAGAGGAGGCAGACACACAGCAAAGCTGGGGTCAGGTGGACCGGCCTCTCTGAAGGAGAAACTGCTGTACTTCAGCGTGTTTATTACATACAACTGACGAGAGACGCAGGGGCTGTTGCCCATGGCTGAATGAGGAGACTGCGCTATTACACACAGATAAACAAGGTGCAGGCTTGTTTAGCTAATCCCAGGAGGAGCAGTCTCCCGGCAATAAACATCAGGGAGAAAGCCATGGTAGACATTTTCTGAGCACAACGCCGTCACCATCTGCTCCCGGAGCAGTGTTCTCATGGTTTGCCGTTTTCTCCTGGTTCTGAAGCAAAGGTCCTTGGCAAGGCCAGCTCATGTCAGTAGCACACACCCTACTCAGGCCTCCAGCACTCAGAGCTTCCTCTGCCTTCTGACCCTATCGCTTGGCAAAGGCCTCAGCTCTCAGTTCAGTCACATTAGAAGCTAGGATTTCAGTACATGGACTAGAATGAGGCATGCACACACTCAGTACACCGATCTCTTCCTTCTGGATCTCCGAACCCAACCCAATCGGCAATGACCTTGTTCCAAATAAGGTCAAATTCTTCAGTCCTGAGAATTGAGACTTCAGCATACAGTTTTCTGGGAATACAGTCAACTCCCAACAGGTAACCTAGCAGAAGTTCACAGCAGCAGGGCCAGGGGAAAAGAGCCCAGGGGAAAGAACTCAGCCAAGATCGTGTCTGGGGAGCCGCCAACCTCACACTTCCGAGGGGTCATCGACAGGGCACAGCCACAGCCACAGCCACGCTGAGCCCACTGCGGGTGGTCAGTACAGCTGCCCCACTGTGCAGTACAGCCCAGGACCCCACGGGCTCTAGACTCCTACACAGCATCCACGGTGAAAGGTAGGGCAGAGGCGTTCCTGCCAACATCGGGCCCCGGGATGTGCCCGCAGACAGGAGGGTGGAGCGATAGCCCGGGGCAGGCACCTGCCCGCACAGTGTGTGAGTCCCTCACGGGCAGACAAGTGTTGGGGTGCCACCCAGGCAGAAGAGTATCAGAACAAGGCTGTCTGCCTCATCCTGAACATCCCGTGGTCTTCAGTGTGCGGAACGTGCTGTCGACATCTTCTAGAGATCGTGGCACTGCAAATTCTTGACGCCACCCAGACCTACCACGCCAGAGAGCACAGTCACTGGACCCACTAGACTTTTCAACAAGCAGTGTGTTGGGGGGGGGACCTTATCTTTGCATTTCCCTCTTCTACAGCTCAGAACTATGCCATCATATTTAAAGCATACAATCTGGTTACTTTTCACATACATAATAAACACCTGTGAGATCACCCCCACAGTCAAGATAAGGCATGCTCATCCCTCCTTCCGCTTCCTCCCGCCCCTTCATCATCCCTGTCTCCTCTGCCCCACACTCCCGGTGCCACCAGACAACACTGACTGAACACTATTGAGCAGCTTACGCTTTTTGTACTTTTACATTCTTCTACGCATGAGAGCAGTAAATCCCATGTCAGCGCTGTGTCTAGCGTGTCACGCGTGTCTATCACCGGCGTCCACGATAGAGACATAAATGTTTGTTTTTAGCCATTTCTATACCGTTGGATTATTTCCCACCGGGGGATAGTAGAAATAAAGAGTCAGCAGGCATTTTTGTTCAGGCCTCTGTGTGCATCCTTCCATTTCTGTTCACCTAACAGAACTAGAGCAGATGGTGAGTGCAAGTTTATCTTCGGAAGAAACTGCAAAACTGGTTTCCTTTCTGGTTTTTTTTTTTTTTTTTAATTCTTCCCTTTCTATTTCTATTTGGGGCTAAGAGCACTGGCTGCTCTTGCAGAAGACCCAGGTTCTGTCCAGCACCCTCGCGGCAGCTTGCAACTGCCCGTAACGCCAGGTGCACGGCATCCAGGGCCTCTTCCAACCTCACCTGGCTCTTACGCACATGATGCAAAGACACAAACTCAGGCATATACGCACACAAAAAACTGAAAATGAGTATCTTTTAAAAGTTGTTTTTAAGGGTTTGAGTGTTTTGCCTACAAAATTCATGAGTGTGCAGTACCCAAGGAGGCCAGAAGAGGTCACTAGATCCCCTAGAACTGGCGTTACAGTTGTGGGCCTCCATGTGGGTGGGTGCTGAGAACCTGATGCAAGAGCACAAGAGCTCTAAACCACTGAGTCATCGCTTCAGTCCTGAGCCAAATTGTTTTCCAAAGCCACTGCTCTGTTTTGCAATCCCACTAATTCCTGTCCACATCTTTGTCAGCATTTGGTGTACTCAGGTCTTTTAAGTCGCAGCCGTTCTGACAGCGGAAGCTGTAGGCTTTATTTGCATATCCATAATGCCCAACAGCCTAGCATCTTCCGGGCTTCTCGGCCACCTGTACAGCTTCTCTTGTAAGCTGTTTGGATACAGGCCCTCTTTCAGTTAAGGTGCTCGTCTCGTTGAGTTATGAGCTGTTCATGTAGTCTAGACACAAGTCTTTCATCAGATATGTATTTTGCAAATACTTTCTTCACAGTGTTTGGCTTATCTGTTAATTTCTGTAGCAATATTCAATGAAGTCCATTTTACTGACTCTTTTAAAGCTTATGAATATTGCTCATACTTAAGAAACCTGTCAAGCCCAAGGCTACTCAGATTTTCCATTACAGTTTCTTCTGGAAGTTTTAGCTCTAACCTATCATCCATTTAAAGTTATATTATTATTATTATTATTATTATTATTATTATTATTATTATTATTATCAGCAGCCAGGAGTCTTGGTGGACAGTGTCTAAATTTTCAGAGAGAGAGAAGTACCATGAGTTCAAGGCTAATCACTGGGTAACACAGTGAGACATTGACCTAAAAATTAATCTCAAATGCCTTTAGTTTGAGTTGTTTGGACTTATGGAAAAGGCACAAAAATTATCCGTGTAGTTTACATATGTTCTTGGTCAGCTTTGCCTGATATTAACTTACATAACCAAGGGACAACTAGAAAAAAAAAATCTATCAAAACTAGAAAATTAACTAAGCTATAGATTTTATTTAAATCTACCAGTTTGGGGAACAACTGTATGTTTCATCAGGCAAGGCACTTGCCATTAACTCTGACCACCTGCGTGCATGAGATAGCTAGATGGGTGGATGGATGGATAATATTTAATTTACAATAATTTTCTTAATGTTCTTCTGCCCTAGGACCTAATTCTCCAGCTCTTGGGTTCCTCTGTTCTTACAGTGTGTGCCACTCCTTGACTGTCCTGACATCCTCATTTTATGTACCGTGTGAGGTAAAGAGCAGGACCTTCTTCTGTTTTCTTTTCTCCTATGGATTTCCAGTTGCCTCAGCACCCTTTGCTGAGAGATTACCCTTTCTCTCATGGCACAGCCTTGATAGCTCCATCAAGTCTCAACAGTCTTGGCTCTGATTGTTCTGCTGAGATATTAGTCTGTCTTTACATCAGGGCAACAGTGTCTTGATGTGTGTCATTGTTTGGAAGTGTGAAGTCGGGCCCACTTCGCTTTGTTCTTCCTCCTCAGAGCTGTTCTGGTTGTTCCAGGATCTTGGCACAGACACACGTTAGGACTGGCCCATCACTTTCTACAAAGAAGCCCCAGGTTGGTGCATTATGGAGTTACAGATTCATATGGGGAAACTGATATCATAGCAATACTGAGTCCTCTAGTGAACTTCTCTCAACAACAGTTTGTGGTTTTGAGTATATATTTCTTCTACCCCTCTTCTCAGAGGAAGTCTCAGCAAAGGTCGTACGAGTTTGAAAGTGAAGAACTGTTTCCTTCATGTTGCCTCCATTGCTCAAATATAGGGCTGGAGAGCTGTTACAATGATATGCAAATATATACTGCAAACATAATCAAGAACTTAGGAAAACTAAAAGCAAGTCAGTGTGGTAACATATGCCTATAATCCCAGCAACTGGAAGGTAGAGATAGGTAGATCAAGAGTTCGAGGTCATCTTTGGCTCCTTAGTGAGTTTGAGGTCTGTGAAGGTTACATGAGATGTCTAATCTCATGAGGTGAGGCAGGTGGATGCCTGTGAGTTCCAGTCCAGCCTGGTCCATACAGTGAGTTCTGGGACAGTCAGGACGACATTGTGAGACCCTGTCTCAAAATAAATAAAATTTACAAACAAGCAAACAACAAACCCTAAACAAAAAATAGGTCTTGGTGGTGCAATGCCAGAATCTGGGAGACAGAGGCAGGAAGATCACCACGAGTTCAAAGTTCAATCTGGTCAAGCGGTTCTACACAGTAAATTGTTCCAAGGAAGCCAGGGCAACAAGGTGAGACCCGTCTCAAATAACTAAGTAAACAAAGAAATCCAGAAACATGAACTATAATTCACAAAACTGATAAAATAGTTGGGTAAAGTGAGTGTATGATTTAGTGTAGAGTCAAAATACAGCAAGATTCGTTTAATTTTGCAAGAACTTTTTTTAAAGATTACTTATTTATTATGTATACAATATTCTTTCTACATGTATGTCTGCATGCCAGAAGAGGGCACCAGATCTCATTCTAGATGGTTATGAGCCACCATGTGGTTGCTGGGACTTGAACTCAGGACCTGTGGAAGAACAGCCAGTGCTCTTAACTAACCTCTGAGCCATCTCTTCAGCCCCTTGCAAAAACTTTTAAATAAAAATAAGGTTCCTTTAATACTAGCAACTAAAAAAAATAGCCACAGAATGAACATTTCAATAATATTCATTGCTTATTAATGTTTTCAAAAAGACTATGTGCTTATAGTTCCTCATGTAATCAATAGAAAACGGCCCAGAGGAATGAGCTGTTTTGCTTTCCAAGAAAAGGGGGAAGGGACAGAGGGAGGGTGACGGAGAGGTGGAGATCTCTGTTTGGGCCTTGCATGAATACAGACCTCGTGTAAGGAAAACCTTACAACTCGGTGCGTGCAGCGCCTCTCTGCTCACTTACAGGCATGTTTCTGTATATGTAGAAAAAGCTCACAAGGTAACTGCATGAACCTCAGAGCAGATCTGGAAAGATGAAGGGATTTCAGGTGATTTCCTCTTCTTAGTATTGTTTAATGGTTTACGATAAGCACTGTTTTATAACTATAAAGTAATAAAGCTATCTTTAGCTTGAAAAGAAACAGAATCTATCTGCTTATGATGTGAACAGGGACACTTTTAAGTCTAAGTTAGGAACTCAGGATATTTTCAAACTAAGCTTAGTGACAGAATCAGTCTACATGAAGCCCCGAGTTCAATTTCCAGCACCAGAACCCCTGTTACCGCTAAGTTACAAGAAGTAAGAAATAAACAAATGGAAAATACATCATGTTCCTACTTATAATTTATAGTACATTCACACATAAATATGATAAAAGACAAATTTCCCAAGCTATAAATAACTTATTATAATACTAGAGAACTTTTTGAAAACAAAATACTTCCTGTTAAAGTATTAACTTCCTTCTCCTGTTATGAGAACTACATATTATAGTACAACAAATTAAAAATTTGGAGGAACTCCATTTTCAATGAGGTGAAGAAGCTGCTATAGCATCCACCAACATCCCAGAAACAAAGCTTCTGGTACCACAAAGTGGGAACCAGAAGGACCACAGGTACCAGTTGCTAGCCTGGACCTAGGGTAGGATCAGACTCCTACAGTTCCGTGGTAGAGGCTTCACAGAGATGCCGTGGTGACACAGGCTGACCCCCAAAGACTGGGGAGCCTTTAGAGAGTAAGGGGCAATGCGGAGTGCCGGGAAAGTGGGGGCTTCCAGAATCACTTGCCGACCCTTTCCCAAAAACGCCCATTGTAAGAATGGGCTGCTGGGAGGGGGTAGGGAGCAGCAGACTGTACCAGGAACCTATGACACCACAGGGGGGTGATGCCCAAAGCAAAGGACACAGTGCCAAGCCAAGGGTGTCTGAGAAAACTGAAGGAGATCACAGATCCTCTCCCACTCACCTCCTTCTCCATGCGGTACTGATCACAGAGACTCTCCCACTCACCTCCTTCTCCATGAGGTACTGATCACAGAGTCTCTCCCACTCACCTCCTTCCCCATGAGGTACTGCTATTCACTTGTTAGGAGAACTCATCCGAAGGAAACAATAAGACAAAAGATCCACCTGGGATCTAAGCCAGAAGTATTAGTGGAAGAAAACACACACACAAACACAAACACACCAACTGAAAAAAATCAACCAAGATCAAGATACTTTCTGTGTTGTTAACAAAATTTCACACAACGCTCTAAAAAATACTCTCAAAGACAAAACATAAGAATTCAAAGATGGAGCTTGAGGAGTCTTGTGGAAGTTTGGGAGGAAGGATTGAGGGAGTCAGAGGGGTCAAGAACACCACAGGAAGACCTACAGAGTAAACTGACCTGGGCCCATGGGGGCTCACAGAGCCTGAACCAAAGAGCTTGCCTGGGCTGGACCTAGACCTCCTACACATATGTAGCAGATGAGCAGCCTGGTCATCATGGGGGCCCCTACCAACAGGAGCAGGGGCTGCCCCTGACTCTGCTGCCGCCTTTGAATCCCTTTTCCCTCCCTGAGCTGCCTTGTCTGACCCCGCTGTGACTTGAGGTGTCAAGGCAGGCTGGTACCCTTGGCGCTTCCCGTCTCTGAGAGGAAGGAGAGGAGGGGACGGAGGAGGCTGGATTCAGGCTGTAAAGTGATTTAATAAGTTATTTAGAAAACAGAATTCAAAGATGAAGTCTCAGAGGGCAGACAGAGGCAGAAAGAAAGCATAAGAACCGAACAGCCATCCATGTAGGACTGGAATCTACACGAGAAAGAGTTGAACAGAGGATCCAAAGAACATTAACTCAGCACGTGGACAGCAGTCCAGGAAATCACACAACAGGAAATGACCAACAGTCCCAAGACTTCCTGATGAGCATAGAGAAAACCAAGAAAAAAGGCCCTCAGAATAGTCATGTGAGAAGAGAATTAAAGGAATACTGTAATGAACATAGTAAAACAACAACAAAATAATGCCTTTAGACAAGTAAAAATAGTTTGGTTGGGAACCCCACGACAGCCAGCGCTGCACCTGACAGCCAGAACACAGCGACATGGCTCTCTCAAGATAACCAGACGCCGTCCCAGAACCTCAGTGTATACACAGAGACCGACAGCAACGCTCTGCTCCGCTCTGCTCTGCTCAGCACATCTGGAAACTCAAGTTCCTGACCCTCAGATCTCAGACCTATGATTTCACTTAGGAGTGAAATCTGAATCTAACAATCTAACAAGAAGATGACTTAGGACAAACTCTAGAGGAAAACTGTGGGTATCTAGTGCTTCTGTAACAAAGTACGACAAGCCGGATGCCTCGGGTGAAAGTCATGTTTTGCTTTTCCATGACAAAAATATTGGACAAAAATGATGTATGATAGGAAATATTTCTGTTGGCTCACAGTTTCAGAGGGTCTAGGAGGCGTACCACAGTGAGAAGGACATGGAGTTTGTGGAGGCAGAGGTGTGTGGCTGAAGCTTCTCACGTCACAGTGAGCCAGGAAGCAGAGAGCGAAAGCTCGTCGCTAGAGATCTGTTTCTGCCTCCCCCCAAAAAGCTTCCTGAGGTGAGAACTGTGTGATTTCTGTTTCCTTGAAAAGCACAGAAATGTTATGGGGATGTTTTCATGTTAATCCCAGGTGTGGAAATAATCGGCTGGCCCTGATTTGCCTCGTGTGCAAAAGGAGTAGAAGAAATTGGCTATCCAGGAGCTTGGGGTCACACACTCAAACCATGAACCTCTAGAGAATATTTCAGGTCCCAGCTATAGTGTTCCACCGAAGGCCTCCGAAGTCCCATGGCCGTCACAGACTGCAGATTCAATTGCTCCCGATGTAAGGGTGTCCTTGGTCATAACACTTCCAGCAGGGTTCACAGGTCCAGAGTCAGCCATTGAGCCCTTCTGGCACGGAATGGCTTTTCTGGCCTGGTTCCCAAACTCTCTCACATTCCCTACAGCCCATTTCCACAGGCCGGAGAACCACACGGCCAGGTTTCATCACAGCAATGACTCCGCTTCTCCGTACCAATTTTTCTGTTTTAGTTATAGATATTTTTTCTGTTTCTGTAACACAATGCCCAACATAAAGAATATACGGGAGGCAAAACTTGTTTGGGCTTGTGGCTTCAGAGGGCATCAGTCCATCGTGGTGGCTCACTGATTGCTGAGGTAGACCTACAGTTTTCAGCCCACAGTCTCCATGGCTCTTCACACGTCTTTGACATGCCTGTGCTTAAATGTCCCCTCTCTATGATGACCATGACATCACTTATGATGGGGTCCACTAGAATGGACTCATTTTAACTCGATTACCTCTTTGAAGACCCTATTTCTAAGTAAGTCGTATGCTGAGAACACTGACACACCCTCTCCCTCCCTCTAGAGAAAGACACAATTCCATCCATAATTCTGAGATACCACAAATACAGTGAGTCCTGAACAGGGCATCAAGAGGTGCACTTAGAGAAAGAAGAAATGAGGCGAGCATTAGCAATGGGGTCTAATAAAAACAGTGAGGCGCAACTGTGGATAATAGCTCCAAACTGAAACTGATTTTGAAAAAAAAAATAGCAAATTCAATCTCCTAATGGATTTTGGCTGTCACTGTTCTTAATTCTAGAATAATTCATCTTTAAAGAACAATTATCTTGGACTGAAGAAGCAACCAATTTGGTGGTTCTAAATTTTGCTTCTGTTTTTATCTACTGTTCTCTTCAAGTGAAAATTAATGCTCTTCATGAAAGAAACAGCTTGCAGAATACGATCGTACTTTTATAAAACCGTATTTGTCCTACCTGTGTAGTTCTTCAAACACTGATGACGGTTACCTAGGACAACAGGATTTACGGTAAAGGGGTTTTAAACTTTGTTATACCTTTCTGTGTTACTTGAATCTCTGTCGTGACCCTGTTGCCTTGAACAGAACCTACAAAATCAATTCTTTCCTCTTCCCTCCTCTCTGGGTTAGGAGGTTGGCCAGATGCTATCAGGGAGCCAGTCCAGGAATCAGAGGTGGGTTTGGGGATGCCGTGACAGCGAACAGAAGATGTCATCATTGTTGGGAGGATGCGGCTTCTGTCCCACAGTGTTGTGACAGAGAGTCCCTTAGCTACAGGAGCCCCCGCATGCATTTAATACCGATACACAATCTGAGCCCTGAAGTCCCAGGTAGCCTCCAAGGTCAGAAGACTGAGTCAGAGCTGCTCCTAACTTCTAAGAAAAGTTAGCATTAAGCCAGGCAGGGTGATGCGCACCTGTCTTCCCAGCACTTAGGAGGCTGCGGACGCTGAGGCAGGAGGATCGGGATTTTAAGGCTGTCCTGGACTACATAGTGAGTGTAAGAGTATCCTGAGCTACATGAGATGTCAAAAAGAAAAGGAGGTGGTGAGGAGGAGAAGGGAAAAGGAGAAGAGAGGAGAGGGTATGAAAGGGGGAAGGAGAGCAGAGGGTAGAGAGGAGAAGGGGAGAGGGAGAGGAGGGGAGAGGAGAGGAGGAGAGACGAAGGGAAGGGAGGAGAGAAGAGGAAAGTGAAGAAGAGGGGGGAGAGGAGGGAAGAGAGAAGAGGAGGGGAGAGGGGGAAAACTATAACCTTATCTTTCCAGGGAGATAAAAGAAATCAGACAAGCTGACCCACCGTCCGTCTGTCTGTCTTCTTGCCCCCTGCCCAACACCCCCCCCCCCCACCCAGGGCAGCTGCTTTGTATGACTGTCTCAGGCACTGTGACTAAGTCTTCCACTCCAACCTCCAAAGGCACCTGGGTACACAATGGTTACAATGTTCAAAGTTCATAGTTCCCTTTTTCTATGTGGCTTTCCCAAGCGGTTGTCAGGAAATACATCTTTCATTACTTCTCTTCCTGTTATTTTGATGGGAAACAGGAGTTTCGTGAGGCCAGCATGCAGACAGCTGGGTTGCTGAGCATGTCAGAGAAGGGTGATGGCTTTAGATTTCTACTTCCTGAAATCTGCTGCCGCTTCCATTGGACCCCGGCAGCCTCCCGTAGAGCTGTCCCAAGGGGCGGCACCGGCCGGGGCGGCCGTCGGGGGTAAAGGGGTGTGCCGAGGGGCAACGGCAGGAGGCCTGCAGCAGGAACGGGGCCTAACCTGGGCAAGCTCTCCCCGCTGGCTTGGAGAGATCGAGTCTAGGGCTGGCCGTGCCCGTGGTTAACACGTGGCTCTGGGTCCAACCTCCAGAGTCGTAAACAAAACAACAAGTGCACGGTACAATATCACAAATCCTGGTGCCGCCAGTTGGTACACAGAACGGCAACGGCCCCCTTTCACTCTCACAACCAGCCCCATTTCCTTCCTGCTCCCGTCGCCGCCTTCCCTGCTGTAGCCTTTAATTCGGTTGTTGATTTTAGGAGAGATGTGTTATAGTGTGGTGTGCGCCTGTGTGTTGGATGCGAGTGACAATGCAGACGGGCCCACGTGGCACTCCAGAACAGGCTATTAGGCGTACTGCCTTCCCTTTCCATCCGGCAGGCCGCAAACTCGGCATCTGCCCGTCTCTGACCCCAATGCTGAGGTTACAGGCTCCCACAGCCGTGCCCAGCTATTCATACGGTCTTCGTGGTTGCAGAGGGAGCACTTGTACCCACTGGGCCATCTTCCCAACTCCATGACTCTGTTTTCTGTTAATTTTATTTCAGAAAGTATATGTGTGTGTGTGTGTGTGTGTGTGTGTGTGTGTGTGTGTGCGCGCGCGCGCGCGCACTGACAAAAAAAGCCCAGTAGGCTATTAAACAGAATAATACAGGAAGCAACCTTTGGGATTTTTTTTTCCTTAGAAGAACACTTTGTTTAGCCCTTTACCTGCCAAAGGGCATCTGAGTTTCCAGCCTGGAAGGCCTTTCCTTCTTCAGGATCCTGTCCTGTCTGGTTATTCCTGCTCGTCATTATTTATTTAAAACACTTGAGGAGGTTGTGGTGGCGCGAGCTCTGAACTGCCCAATCTGTGAGCTTCTCTCTTCCTGATTTACTCGTGAACCCTTTACTCTTAAGTTTCATAAGCATCACCAGGAACACTCCTCATTAAGAAAATCTGGGGTTGATGAGATGGCTCGGTGGATTAAAGCACTCGCTGCAAAGCATGATGCCCTGATTTCAGTCTGCAGGACTCACGTGGTAGAAGAGAACTGTCGCCCGTAAGCTGACCTCTGACCTCTACACATAAACTGTGGTGTACACTCCCTCCAAAGCCCCCCAGATAAATGTAAAGTTTTTTTTTTTAATAAAAGAAGGAAAAATCTAGCTCATGGCTTCCAATCCCCTGGGCATACCTTCAGCTAACGTTTTAAAAATCAGATTTAGATTTGTTCTCTGCTCTTTCTAGGGCTGGCAGAGAGCACAAGGATAGTGAGGTGGGCGGGATTTACACACTAGAGCAGGCTCCTGTTGAAGGGCCTAAAGCACTACTGTGTCTTTTGTTCTGTGCATACTTTTGTTTTATAATTTTTATGCACAGTAGGCTATCTAATCCCAGTTGGGTCTGAGCTGTTGTGTATTCAGGCTATCTTAAATTACTTTCATGATTTTTTTAGAGTGTAATTGAGTTTCAGTCTTGTTTGTTGTTTTTCTAAGAAAATCTCAGTCATTCAGTTTTAACAATACAGACTCAGGAGCCAGCTGCTGGGGTGACAGCCTGCTAGCTCAGAGAGGCAGAGCAAGCCCCAGCTGACCTTCCTCCTCAGTCAAGGTCCCAGAAAGAAAAACAAAGCCTCCTTCCCCACGCGGTCTCCAAAACACCCTCAGACTGAATGTTCTTCCCTTCTACTTCCTGTGTGTGGCCCTCTCCCTCCTCCTGGCTTCCTCTCACTCTCTTCGGCTTTCCCGCATTCACTCCCTGTCAGCTGGTTGCTCGCTCCCCCTCTAGACCTTGGGTTGACTTTATTTAATCCTGTTTACTCCAGCAGAAAGCTCTTGGATTAAAGGTGTGTGCTAAGGTGGCGCCACACCACAACCAGAAACAGGTTTTTCCAGTACACAATCTCAGGGTCCACAGTGTGATCAAAGATACCACAAACTTGTTTAAATTTGTTCTTAAACATACTTTATAGTAAGTGGCCGGGAGCAGGGGCCATCATTCATTCGGGTTAATCATGTCACTGTAGTGGCTGGAATGATGTTTACCAACTATAAATATTATAACCTACAAAAGTTACACTGAAGAAAGTCAAACTTCTGCTTCTTGCTTGATTTTTTTCATTAAAAGAGTCTGATTGTGTCTGGGTGCGTGAGTGCACACGCATATACATGATGTAGGGGAGGGCACACGTGCGGAGGCCAGAGGACAACTCTGGGTTGGCTCTGATCTTCCCCTTCTGTGTGCTTCTAGGCCTCAGCCAGGACGCACAGCCAACCCCTTTACCAGGTGAACATTTGCTGGAGCAAACTGCTTGATCTTGACCACTGCTGTGTCCTGTGGCTGTACTGCAGGAAGGCGTTCTGAGGTGCACACTAGTGAAACTAATGCCTCCTCCTCTGATCTTCTTAAGAATCATGAGATAGAACCCTCGAGATGGTCCAGCAGGTAGAGGGCTTGCCACTAAGCCTGACGGAACCCCATCCCTGGGTCCCCATGATGGAAGGAGAGTGCCAACCCCCCACCTTCCCCTTTTGACTTCTGCTCCAGCATGCAGGCACACACATGAGGTAGTAGATAAATCAGTAAATATGTACAAACCTTTTAAAAGAATTACAAGCCAGAGACTGGTGAGGTGACCCAGCAGGCAGAGGCACTCGCCCCAAGCCTGGTAAACCCAGACTCCACTCTGACCTGCACAAGCCATCACTCATTCCATGCACAACTCCCACATACAAAACAAACAACTGCGTGCGATAAAATTAAAAGTAATAATTAAGAGCCTGGCACAGTGGTGCACCCCTTTACTCCCAGCACTCAGGAGGCAGGGGCGGGCAGAGCTCTGTGAGGTTGAGGCCAGCCTGGCCTACAGAGAAAGTTCCAGGAGAGGAGGGGCTATACAAAGAAACCCTGTCTCACAAAACCTAAACAATGATGGTGGTGGTGGTGATGATGGTGATGGTGGTGGCGATGATGATGGTGATGATGATGGTGATGATGGTGATGGTGGTGGTGATGATGATGGTGGTTATGATGGTGGTGGTGATGATGATGGTGATGGTGATGATGATGGTGATGGTGGTGATGATGGTGATGATGATGGTGATGGTGGTGGTGATGAATTGATGGTGATGGTGGTGATGATGGTGTGTGAGACCTGGAGTCTCACTGCTCAGGAGCTCAGGATCTCGCTCTTCCCAGGAACACTCACAGACCACAACTCAATGCAAAAGCAAGAGGTTTATTCCAATCGCAAGAGGGTCGCCCCTCCAAAGACAGGAGACGACCCCGAACATGCGAAGCACAGGGTTTTTAACACCTGAAAATCAGACCACTTTTGCTCTGTACATTGATTGGCCAGCAAGAATAGCATGAAGACAGTTTACAGCTGGTTGTAGATGGTTTTTCTCAGAACAGTTCACCCTGCCCTTCCAGAGCTATCTGCACCTGGCTTCAATTCAAATAATCACAGTTGTTTTTCTCATTCCCGGGTGGCCCCTCAGATGGTGGTGGTGGTGATGATGATGATGGTGGTGGTGATGGTGATAATCTAGAGGACATGCTCCCTGGAGTAAGGATACTTGGGTGTGTAAATTTATCAATATTTAATAAAGGAACCAGGTCTGAACTTTTGGTGCTTATGAGGTTGAATGACACAGCTAAGCACTGCCAGGGCTTTGTTTAGAAATTAAGGCACCTGAGCAAATGTTGAATTGGTAGTCATGTTAGGAATTTAAAGCATAAAGCTTTTCTCTGGAGGACCCAGCTGAGCTGCTGTTGGGAACATACTTCAGCACCTTATAAAGAAATGAAGACAGTTTAACTCAGCAAGGGTAAAGATATTTTTGTTGTTTGTTTCTTTTTTCGAGACAGAGTTTCTCTGTGTAGCCTTGGCTGTCCTGGACTCACTTTCTAGACCAGCTGGCCTCCAACTCGCAAAGATCGCCTGCCTCTGCCTCCCTGAGTGCTGGGATTACAGGTGTGAGCCACCGAGCCCAGCTAAGCACAGTGATCTTCAATAGGTATGCGAAGCAGTCACCTAACTGAGAGGCTGGCTAGATGCAGCATGGTAAAGATTAAAATCCTTGTTTGTAGACTGTTGCGGTTGTCAAGAGTTAGGCTTATGTGTGAGCTGACTCTTCTAGAGACAAACAGCTGACGTAAAAGAGGGGATAATGGGGCGGTGGCTGCATAGTCATGATGTATATGTGTGGGGCAGGTATACACACACCTACTTATTATGTCCAACAAACAGGAAAAATTAGCACCTCCTGGTTTACATGTGAAAATATCAAAGGCCCCGCTACATGATAACCATCTGTGTCAGAGCCTTAATTGCCATGCTGAGTCACATACTAAAAACAATACCAAGTTGTATGTGGTGATGAGACGTCTTAAGAGGATCAAGTCAGCAACCTTGAGGTCATGGTCCTGAGGCAAGAACCGGGTGTGAGGTACCGTGTCATATCAGAACCCCCAAGTGTTCGGTGTTGTGGGTTATTAATATTTACTATTGATTCATCTTTTAGTTAAGCAGCGGTTAGTCCTAAACCAGCTGTACACCCAAATCACCACACAGAGACTAGGATTTATTTAATTAACCTAGAGCACAGTGCTGGGCAACAGTTACTCCATCCTAAACCTCCAAGCCTGAATAGCTTCCTACCATTAAGATTTCACCCATTATACTTGCTTTTAGTCATATCTTAGGTCCGGTTCATCTCTCCTGGTGGTTTGAAGTCCTGTCGTGCTGATCCCTGATCTCCTACTCCTCCCCCTTGTGTCCTTCTCCTCCCCTCAGGACCAGGATGTCCCCCCCTATTCTCTCCCTTGCTCAGCATTGGGGCTGGTTGTTTTATTGACAATACAGAGAACAAATGGTAGCATGTTTACAGAAACTTGAGACAGGTGATGCTTAGAATAAATATCATAATGCAATGTCTGGATTGAAACCAGATAGTGAGGTAGAGAAATCAGCATGTGAATGAACAAGGGTGAATTGTGTACATTCCGCAAAAACATTATTCCAACAGGGGCTTGGATAAAAGAATTTCACAAGACAGATATGGCTTCTAGAGACAAAATTAAGAGACAAATTTGGCATCCATATTAACAGGGATTGATTTTACTTGATACACCATGTATGAATGACTAATGTGTCATGTGTAAAATCAAAGGTTTAATTTGAAAAGGATATTCATGCTGCAAATATTTTTGAAGATTAATACAGTAGTGTTATATAATAAAGTTTATTGTATTTGGTTATTTGTATAGGTCATGCACTTAACGCATGTTTATTGTACAATGCATAATGTAATATAAACATTACCTAATTGGGGTCAAGCTCATAATGTACAACACGGGTATGTTAATACAATTTAGGAAAATTTTTGGATACTGACATTACACTTGAGAAATAAAACTATGGCACTAGAGAAGGCTCAGTGGTGAAGAGCACTGGCTGCTATTCCAGACCACTTGGGTTTAATTCCCAGTACCCCCATGGCAGCCCACAGCTGCGTAACTCCAATTCTTGGGGATCTGATGTCCCTTTCCTGGTCTTTGCTGGCATTACTTACACGGTGCATGATCACAGACAAAAATTGGGGCACACATAAAAATAAAAATTAAAACATTTTAAAACATAAAAGTAGAAAGAATTTTTTTTTTCAAAGAAATAAATACGAACCTCAAGAACAGAAATCAGGGACTAGTTTAAGCTAGACTATCGGCCTGGGTTCGGATGGCGTGACTGGCACCTCGCCCATTGTTGTTCCAGCAAGACAGAGTCTCCATTTTTTTATTTTCAAGACTTACACGTATTTGCTATGCCATGAGGGCTCTTAGTTTAGGTATTTTAGAAAGATTGGAAGAGGGACTAGGATGAAAATGGTGATGTCAGGGTGTCAGTCAGCTACTAGATGTCAGGACAGTCTGAGTGGTCAGACTGTCGGGGTTAACATGAGGTAGACAAGACGACAGGATCTGAATGGGAAATGTGAGGGGAAATATTCTCCTTGGTTATTAGAAACTGTGTGTGAGAATCTTAGGCAATGACCACAGAGGCTAATGTGCAGATTTTTCAAGTGTGTAGCTGTCTGGCTCCCTGGGGCTAGATAAGAACACTGCCAGAGAAAGAATGAGGATCAAAACAGGAGACCTGGAATATCTGTAATTGAATTGTAGGAGAGAAACTCGACTTTGTCTGAATCTGAATGCATTCCTGATGGGCTGTTCGAGCCTGTTTCATAAAGACGTAAAAGCTGAATAATTGCTAGCGCTGCTGCTGCCGCCGAATGGAAAAGTAAGATGGAAGGCAAATAATTGAATTCAAGTAATTTTATCAGCCGAGAACCTGAAGATGGATATTACTACCATGAAATGATTATGATTAATCTCAGATTATTTGCCTTCAAAGCTTGTGGAAGAGAATAATAGAGGGCTTTTTAGCTCAAACGGAAGAAGTGTAATAGCAAATAGAAAAATTTTTATGGAGAACAATAGATATGTGCTTAATCTCTTAAGTCAAATCCACAATCATGCAGACTCGACTTCTCTGAAAAAACGTTTAATTGGGGGGAAATCAACATGTAATCATGAGAAGTGAAATGCTTAGTGGCCGTCAGCAAAGTTATGACTAGATTAAGTGTTCGTTTCTGGACAACACTAGAAATGATTGACCGGAAGCCAGTCGCACTAATTAAAATAAGATCCTCATTAATGAACAGAAACATAGGAAAAATAATGCATCAACAAAACGACGTTGCGACTCAGTAGTGTCAAAAGCCAAAACAATGGTTTGGGGTCTTGTGGCATGTCAACTGTCCTGGTGAGCAGGCCATATGGGAGGCTGCTCCACGTTAGCAGGTAATCCACGACGACCCTTCGCTGTGGGAGGCTCCACACTGTGCGACAGACAGCTCCTTCAACTGCAGGTGCCACTACGTGTATTGGCAACTTCACATAGTCACAGTCAGCCCCTGAAGGAGCCGATGGCCCCGGTCAGCAGAATGCGTCAGAGACCTTCTAACGTGCATCAGTCCAGCATTAGCTTTACCATTGTGTAGAAGCAGCCAGGAGGCTGAGCACGCTCTTCCTGGGCCCCAGCCAAGGGAGCTGTCACATGCCACATCCCTGAGATCACAGCGGCATGGCCACGTTCTCTGCTGCGTCCTCAGAGCCAGCTTTTCCAGTGGGAAAGGCATCCGGGTCCTAACGGTTGTTCTGTGCTCACATTCCATTCCTCTCTGCGTTGTTACTCTTTCTCTATCGGCAGGAAAAGCATCTTTTCTAGCTTTTCTGTACTTTAATGGGATAGCGGGAGACTACCCCAGCCCTTCAAATAAATAAAATCCAAGCTTAAATGCAGGCATAATGGGTGCAGCCCACAGGCTCTGCCGAGGGACTGAGGAGCATGCTGTCTCCAAAGGGCAGCGTCACCAGGCAGGTTGTCATAGTAACACGGCATTAAAGGCAGGTGATGGGCTGGCTTCAAATGTTGAACACAGGGAAACCTTGCAGGAGCTATGAACATAGCACCTCATGGTAGTCTGTGATCCTTCTTGGAAAGTATTGTTCATATTCACTATTTTGTATCAAAGAAATGTACAGAAAAGTATTCTTAAAAATTCGTAAGAAATCAATTTATTTCAAAGGCAACATTGCAGTCATGTGTTCTCTAGGTTCAGAAGCTAAGTCCCAGAATTGACAGTTGCAATTTGTCCACCTCATCCTTGCTAACACACTTAAGCTTGGTGCTAACTCTCCAGGGATGCTGTGATCTCTGCAGTCACAGCCATTCAGACAGGCAGAGGGACCATCCTGTAGCCCACTGCCACGACCTCTCTATAAGAATTTCCCAGGAGAGACGTGCTGTTCCTGTGGTGCACACCTTTAATCTCAGTACTAGGGAGGCAGAGACAAGCAGATCTCTCTGAGTTCAAGGCCACGCTGCTCTATATAGCAAGTTCCAGGCCAACAAGAACTATGTAGTGAAATCTGGTCTCAGAAAAAAAAAAAAAAAAAAAAAAAAAAAAAAAAAAAATCCTGTTAAAAAAGGTGGCTTAGCAAGTTAACAACTTGAGTTCAATCCTTAACACTATGTGATGGCTTCAAGTTATCCTTTGACCTACACACACACACACACACACACACACAGTAATAATTTTAGTGTTATTTCATTCATTCAGTGAAAGCAGATTACAAGCAAATAGGAAAATGAATATACCACTTTCACCTCCCCCTCCCAGTTGTCTTCTAGGTCATCAGAGAAGCTGATGATAGTTTCTACCTTACCCAGTTTTCAACTGTATGTACTATGTGTAGCCATTTTTTCTTTATTGGTGTGTGTGTGTGTGTGTGCGTTTATGCCTCTCTATGGGTGCTCACCTGTGCACAAATATGTGAAGGCCAAAGTCAATACTAGGTATCCTCCATCCCTCCCTGCTTTGCTCTTTGAGGCAGGGTCTCGCTGAGCCTGGCTCTCACCATTTCAACCAGACTGACTGGTCATTGGGCACCAGGAACTTTGCTGCCTCTGCTTCCTCAGTGCTGTGTTTACAGACATTCACCACCACGGCTGGCCTTCATATGAACCCTGGGGGTGCCAACTCAGGTCCCCATGCTTTTGAAGTTGAGCCATCTTTCCAGCCCTGCTCAGGCATTTATGTGTGACCCTCTTCAGCTCACTCACTCCTCAGCCTGTTTGAGGCTACCTTCTTCTTATTATTAATGCTTCTGCTGCTCTATCCCATTAATATGTTCTTTCCCAGACCACCAGGGAGCTTCAAACCACAATGAATAAGAGTGACAGCTTTCAGCTTGTGTCACGTGCCTTTAATCCCAGATCAGAGGCAAATCTCTGAGTTTGAGGCCAACCTGGTCTACAGAGAGAGAATGTTCCAGGACAGCCATGGCTACACAGAGAGTCATTTTTCGAGACCTGTCATTTATTCAAAGGAGAATCATCATCTCTATTTTCTGTTTGGGGAGATAAAGACCTCTAAGGGGACAGAATTTCTGCCTGATGCAGTTCCAGGATGATGGGCCTCAACAGAAATGACATCACACTGGGATTCCCAAAGAGGAAGCTGACTCTAGCCTTAAAGGACTCTCTTGATTTGCTCAGAAGCCATGCTGGACTCAGAGAGGAAATCTGATTGTTCTCCCTTCAGGTGGCTTGGGGGTCTATGTGAAAATGGGAGTGGGAGAGCACAGGGCGCTGAGTCAGGTCAGGGTTTCGCAAACTTTCTCATGTGCCCTGAAACGACCAGTGAAGCCAACCTATTGCGTTCTCAACTTTGGAGCTCTAATTTTTAAGAGCACATTTCCTGTAACCACTATTTCAGGCTTTTCTGGAAATGCCACCAGTTACCCTGATCCCTTTCCCACAAGAATTATCACTAAAACAGAGCCACGAGAAAAGCTAGTTTGACCCCTTTGCCCTCTGAGATGGGCTGGCGAGAAGAACCCACACAAGAAGGGGAAGACAGAGCCTCTTAATCGCTTCTTCCATGTCAAAGAAAGACAAACCCGAACTCAGAACCATAAAGATGTTTTGTTAGTCACCCTCAGGAAGGTTCTCTCATTGTAGGATGAAGTTCTCTTATTTTAGGATGAAGTATTAAGCATGAGACCACTGACTGAGCCTTTACACAGCACCACGCCTTTCCAGAAACCATGGCTTACATGCACATGTATTTGTGGGGTTTTTTCCTAACGAGAAGGTCTATCGTTTTTCTCAAATTCTCAATATCCCTCAAAGCTAAGCCTTACTCAAAGGATAATCTGTTAATCATTTGTTGCTTGTAACAAGCCACCACCGAGAGCCGGGAGGCCCTACTACCGCTGTTGCCGAGTGGCCTGAGCCAGGAAGTGCTGTAGCTGAGCTCCTTCACGCACCCAGGAAGTCAGCTCAGCCCCTGCCTCCCGAAGACTTGTGTTCAAGATGGCCCACCACATGACGTTTGGCAGGAGGTCTCCGTTCCTTGCCACGCCGACATCACCACTGAACTGCTTGGCCATCCTCACCGCCCGGCACATGCTTTCTGCCCTGCCCCTGCCCCGTTTCCCCGGTGAGTGACCAAGATAGAAAGAAGGCGGGGATGCCTTCCACGACTGTATCAGAAGTCCTAGAAGAAAACGCTGTTCGTTCTTCCGCAGACCGTGCTGTGAAATCAGGTGGGGGAGAGCATCAAAGAACTTGTAAGCATATTTACAAATTACTAACTGGTTAAAAAATATCGTTTATTTATTTGCACACACACACACACACCAACATTCTTGTCACTTGTTAGATACAAATTTATGAGCAGCAAGGAACAGAACGTTTGAAAGATCTGTGTGCTCTCAAGTCCTACCTTGTGTCTTTTTAAGTGACTCAACTATTACATGGCATGAATGGCCCACTGAAGGGCATTCAGCATATTAGAGGCAATAATTTGTGATCTTTGTGGTCAACAGCACTGTGTTAGTCTGTTTTCCTCTTGCGCCAACAAAGTGCCTGAGGTGGGTTGACTTTATTTTAAAAGAGAATTATTCATTCACGCGTCAGAAGATTCAAGGTCACGATGTGTGGCTCTGACGTGGAATCTGAGGCAGGTGGCATGAGTTCATGCAAAGGGGCAAGGTCACATCTCCAAACAGGAAGCTAAGGAGCATAGCATCCTGTAATCTCTTCTGAGGGAGTGCTCCCAGTGACATGACATTCCCCCTGCTAAACTCCACTCTTAAAAGCACCTCTTATGGTGCTTAAAGCCCATACCACTTCACAAAAACTCCCAAATGAGGAGAGATGGCTCAGTGGTTAAGAGCATGTGTAGCTACTACAAAAAGGGCCGGATCTGGTTCCCAGCTCCACCTGGTGATCACAGCTCATTGGAACTCCAGTCCCAGGGGATCTTCTATAGGCATGAGGCATGCATGCAGGGCGTGTACATACATGCATACAAAACACTCATTCACATAAAAAAATCTAAATTTTGTAAATTTCTACACAAAAGGCCAAGCCTCTAACACAGGAAACCCTAGAGGATACATTCATACATTTCAATCATTAGCACCAGAACCCCCATGGTGCTATGTCATATACCAAATCCAGATGCCAGCTGGATTTAGGGTCAAAAATAACCTTTTTTTTTTTTTTGCAAGCACATGACATTATCCTTCCTTCCTTCCTTCCTTTTTTCCTTTCTTCCTTCTTTTTTTCCTTCCTTCCTTCCTTTTTTCCTTCCTTCCCTCCTTCTTTCCATCCTTTCTTCTTTCCTTCCTTTCTCTTTCCTTCTCTTTTGCCATGAGCCTTTGGGGGATTAAATGGAATACTTTGGCTTCAGTCTCACTAAATTTTCTCACTGAAATTGACAGTTGAAGTCTTGGATCTCAGTACAGTAGTGCTGAGCATGGGGCTTTGGGGAGGCCATTGTATCATGTAATCCACTTATGAATTCATACCTTGGTAGGCTTTGGATAATGGAGTTGTTGTGGTCAGAGCCTGGGCCTTGGCAGCCCTAACAGCGTGGTGTCAGGCATCTGCCCTCAATAGGACAGTTAAAGACACAAGTAATGGAGAACAGAAAAAGACATCGAAGAAGAACAGAGGTCCAGTGACACACCCCAGTCTCTCTGTGCTCCTGACATGAGGTTTCTCTTGAAATAAAGGGCACGAGATTGCATAGCTAGGCTAGGCCGTCCTGGTCAAAGTGAGTCCTTCCACCATCCTCACTCCAGTCTCTCCTGCAAGGTGGTTTGTCAACAGTATGAACTCCCAAGCATCCCTGTCCTAGGGACAGGCGTCTAGCCTTTCTCTTCTCCCAGTGTGAGGTTCCTAGGGAAATTCTAATTTCTCGGGACCTGTTATTTCAATAATTTGATATCCAAATAGGGAGGGGCATGCTTCTAGAACAGCTTTATTCCTCCAGGACAGTTACAGTGCCCGAACCTTAGGAGGTAGGGCCTGTGTGGAGGAAGAAGGTCATTGGGAATGTGTATTTTATCCCAACAACGTCCCCTACTTCCGGGACTTGATCAGCTTTGCCCTGCTGTATGCAGGCACTGGTCCTCAGTGCCAAGCCACAATGTGCGTAAGCCTCTTAGTCCATAAGCCAAAATATATCTCTGCTGGATATTTAGTCAAAACGGCCAAAATCTGACCAACACGCCCTGTCTTCATGGCAAGTCACAAATGGCAAATGCTTGTAACATATGCAGATCCAAAGGGGCAGTGCCTAAACCAACACAAAAATTTGCTATCTATATTATAACAGAATCCTAATCCTATAGGAAAAGGTGCAAAGAGAAAACAACTCAGGAGAAGATTGAAAATGTTTAAGGCCACATGGTCGGTGACAGCTGCAAACTGAGAGGACCCAAGCACTCATCAGGAGAAGGAGCATGGCATGTTTCAGATACAAAGATGATGTAATGCTGTCACAGGGTCAATAAAAATGGCTCCTAAAGCAGCTGGACACAAAATGTGAGCCACGTTAAGGAAACAGTCAGCAGTGACAGGTATAGTCAACAACCCGCAGAGCTGTGCACACAGGCTCAGGCTCACAGCTATTCACTTTACAATGCTCGGACTTTGCAATAGTGCAAAGACAACATATGTTCAAGAAAACCACACACCAGCAGCTGGGACTGCTGGTGCATGCCCATAATCCCCTACTCAGAAGGCTGAGGCAGCGCAATGCTGATCCAACACTTCACACTGCAGTTTGTGGTATTTTTAACCTGTGGAGGGTTTACTAAAGGCTCGCCGACGTAAATTAAAGAGCACCTACACCACACAACACTCGAAGAGACATGTAAAACCAGAGGACTGTGGAGCTGGCTCAGTGGTCAGGGAGCTTGCGTTCATCCAGGGGACCCTGGTTCAGTTCCCAGCTCCCATGTTAGGCACATACAGCAGCCTGTACCGCCAGCTCCCAGGAGATCTGACACCTTCTTCTGGCCTCCACAGCCCATACATGTGGCAAATACTCACAAGACACACTAATGTGTAAACAAAAAGAAAATAAATCTTTTTGGCATGCGCAGGAATAAAAAATACCAAGTTTAGGACACTGCTTACCTCTATTAGGAGGAGCGGAGAGTGAATTGGGGTCAGGTCTGTAAGAGGGCCTGAGCTTTAGGCTGGGGATGGGCTCTGTGGCAGAGTACTTCCTCAGTGCATCCCTGACCTGAGGTTCCATCCGGCACAGCAAAAAGAAAAACTCTACCTATTAAATTCGATGGCTTTATTGGTTGTGTGATGCTTCCATTCATCCTTCCTTTGAAGTGTGTGTGGTGGGGGGGAGTAACAGGGCTTCTCTGTGTAGCCTTGGCTGCCCTGGAACTCATTCTACAGACCAGGCTGGCCTCGAACTAAGAGATCCACCTGCCTCTGCCTCCCGAGTGCCGGGATTAAAGATAGGTGCACCATGCCCAGCTCATTCTTCTTTTTTAAGCCGGGATCTCTCTCTGTTGCCAGGCTGAGCTTGAATTCATGATCCTCCTGCCTCCCTCTCTGCCAGAATTACAGCTATGGTGGCTCCGCACCTGGATGTATTCATCTTCATATTTTTTTATATCTATTAAATATGATAAAACCAAGTTTAAAGACAAACAACATCCATTACTGTCTGGTTTGCGGTTTTCCTCTCACGGTTAGGTCCTCTCATGTTACATAACAACTTGGCCAAATGCTGAGTACCACATAGATTTACTATCTGGTAACTCAGGGCCTGTGACAGAGCAATCGGGTTCACAAGCCTGCACACATTTGTGTATTTTAATTTTTAAAATTATTTAATGTATTTTTATGTGTAGTTGTTTTGTCTACGTGCTCGTGTGTGCGCTGAGTGCAAGCCTGGTGCCCACAGAGGCCAGAGGAGGTGTCCATGCCCCGGAACTGGAGTTACAGGTGGCCGTGAGCCGCCGTAGACATGCTGAGCATCACACGCCAGTCCTCTAGAAAAGCAGTCCGTGCTCTCAACCAAATGAATCATTTCTCCAAGTTTTCCGTGTTACAGGATAAATTAAGAAACAGAAATCAGTAAAGGAGAATGGACTTACAGTGTGTCCAGACAGTAGACAAAGACTCCTGCTCTCCCCTGATGTGCCTTATCCTTTCTGACACGTTACACCTTTAGAGGAGAGACTAAACAAAAGCTGGGGATGCGCTTACGCCAGTTCAGCTGTGACATTTGCCTCAGAACTGTGTGGAATCTCCTCAGCGTAGGCAGATCCTTCCAGCCTGGCCTGACAGCTGTAACTTTTTTACCAGTGTGGGTTCCCTGGAGAAATTTTTAATTCTTTGGGGCCAACTGTCTCAATAGTTTGAGTGGAAGGAAGGGTCACAAATGTCCCTTTTAAGAACGCAGTTTCTATGGCCCAGGTGTCAACATGGGCTCACAATGACAGCCTCTTCATCTCAAAGCTGTCGACATAGCTCTCCCAGTCTGCCTCTGGCCTGTTTTCATCGTCCCGGGTCTGAGCCCGACCCTCTCGCCTTCCTCTTGTAAGGTCTCTTTTGATGACTTTGAGTTTGCCCACATAATCCAGTATAATCTCCTCAAAGTCCGTCACTAATCACATCTGCAAAAACCCCCTTTGTGTGTGACATGACACATTCACAGATCTGGGATTAGGGTCACGGACATTAGGTATTCTTCTGCCTACTACAGATGCTGAACCTTTTGGCAGGCCTTAATGCTGTGACTCTTGTGGCTCAGGAAAAGCCCCAGCGGTGTGCAGCTCTGAATAGGGCCTCTGCCCCGTGGGGAGCTGGAGGGTCGGAGGCCAGCCAAGAGGTGAATGCTAGAGGTGGAAACTCCCATCTGGAGAACGGCTTCAGAACCGTGAACGGAAGTGACTGTAAAGCCTCAGTCCTCCCTCAGAGCACCTACCCAACACCGTCCTGTGTGAAGCCCCTGCACCACTCCCCCATGCTTTAGAAAAGGGAACAGAGAAAGTCCTAAATCGGGGTTTTCAACCTCAGCCGACACTCTGGGACAGGCCATTCTTTGTGGCCAAGGGCTGTCCTGTGCATTGCTGAGGGATTCAGTTTCCTTGCAGTGACCGACCCCTACCCCACATTTCCTTACAACAATCTACAGAATGTCCTGGAAGACAGAATTGTACTCAAAGATCCCCTGTTCTGCAGCGCCTTCAGGGTCTGGGTCTGGCCACTTTCCCATCCTGTGCTTCTTCTCCGGCTACCTGAGGGGTGACAGACAGGTGAGGAGTGTCTCAGCAGAACTCACGGTCCCTCTACCTCAAGATGTCTGCGTACTTTCTCCCTCTCCGCCTCTCGTCACCTAGACTGGGTTTCCTTTGTGGGGTCCAGTGTTTCCTGCTCGCCGCCTCCCTGCCCTCCCAGGCCATCGGTAGTATGCCGCTCCTCTGATGCTCTCTGCACCCCTCTTCATAACCGCCTGCCCCACAGACTGTCTCAGGAGCAGGGACTGTGGCTCTAGTGTTGCACAATGGATAGACACCGCTGCACCACATCAGACAACAGGGCTCAGAGTGTGATGCGTGGAGAACCAGCCCCAGGAAGGCGATGTTAAGGATCTCCTTGAGTCTCACGAGTGTTGGTTGATCTTGTTACAGTTAGCAGGTAACTTGAGTATGATTTGAAAAAGTCTCCTTCTGAGGACGGTGAGCCCGGGGTTTCTATACGTCAGGACTCCTTCTCCCCAAGACTCTTGCCAAATTATGCCCTCCCTGTGGGCCAGTCAGCACCATGAACTTGGTACCTGCCAAAGGTTCCTCTGGGAGAGGAGACAGTTCAGTGGGGAGAAGGCTGAAGCCTGTCAACCCAGGTACAGTGGACCAAGCACAGCACTCCCAAAGCAGAGATCCTAGGATGTTCCCTGATGCCTGCCCAACTTGGGCTGGCAATATGCAAGCGACACCAAAGACCCTGTGCCACAGAAATTCAGTGATGTCCCTCCGGTGATCCCAGCTAACAAAACCTCAAACTCTAAAATGAAATCTTCTGCCAACCCTGAAATCACAAAGCCCTGCCGCTCTGGGTGGGGCTGCGAGAATTTTCCAGGACATGAGTTAATTCTCCTACTTCCCAATGTGGGGGTTCAGCAGGCTGCGCCCCATTCCTCACCAGTTCCCAAATGTAAAGCCCTGCATCCCGCTAAGGCCTAAGTCTCTGAGCTGAGTTTGCTAACTTTGGTCAAGATATTGACAGACACATAATTGTTGCATTAGTATTCACTTAGCGTTTCTTTAGACATATATATGTATGTGTATATCTTTACTGTAACAAAAATCGTGATTGTGTAACTAATATGTTCATTGTGAAAAGTAAAAATGTTAATTAAAAAAAAATGTTTCTTAAAATTACCTTTTCTACATCGCTTTACCTAAATACACATATAATGGGACGTTTGCATACCAGGCAAACAAACTAAAGTGGTAATATTCTGTTAACATCATTGATACCAATCAGCCCCGACTTGTCTGGAGGTAATCTCTTCAAACAAGCACCATGAAAACAGAACAGTGTGGTTAAACTGTTATATTCCAGAGTTCTCCAAGGGTTCAAAACCTGAGGTGAGGCCCCCTGCACATAGGTGGGCGATGGGTGGCTTGGTCTTCATGTGGGTTGCCTGTCAAGTGGGGGGGTACTGTTTCCAACATGGACTGTATTGCCTGCTTTTGGATTACTTCCCCCTGGCAGGGCTTCCTGGCCTCGGTGGTTGAGGATATTCTCAGTCCTGATGTAACTTGATGTGCTGGGGAGTGTTGATTCAGGAGAAGGGAGGCTCCCCTTTTCTGGAGGAAAAGGGAGAGGGGGAGTCAGAAGGAGAGGAAAAGGGAGGACTGGGAGGAGAGGAGGGAGGGGGCACCCTTGGGATAGAAAGTAAATAAACTGAAATTTAAAAAACAAACAAACTGTGCGCCTGCCCTCAGGGATCATTAAAGAGTGTTGAGGGGAGGGGCGCTTCAGTTTTTTAATTTTCTCCCGGTGCATCTGCAAGGTTTGGTCAGTTTCAAGATTTAAGTAATGAAATTTTTCAGCATCATCCAATTCCATGTCTGTGAGAGGCTTACATCTTCTGAGTGGCCTTAAGTAACTCTCACATTCTGTGACAAAGGCAGGGGATGGAACTCACAAGTGCCAGGCCCTGAGGGCCCCACTCATGACAGGCTTCTGCCCATCACGAGATCCTTCCAATTGTGGGAAGCCTCCACTAGCACCTCTAGGGCACAAGGTCCAGTCTCCCAGAGGCGTCTCTCTGGCCTCCTGAGATGAATGCACTCTTTCTTCTAGAGTCAGAGCTAAAAGGAGATTCCAGCATCCTCCAGCATCCTCCTCTTTCACAAAGACTGTGTCAGAAACTCACATTCCTGGGCTGAAGACCAAAAGTTGTTGGGGTTATCTGGGGGGAAAAAAAAGTCTTCCTACCATGGTTGGGTTCATGAAGAGGGAAACTACAGTAGGGCGGGACAGAGTTTAAATTTAGGAAGGTGCCTGTGCTCAGTTGGCCATGAACTTGCACCCCTCCTGGAGAGCTGGTGTTTTGACTACCCCACCCTTAGCCCGGCCTTGTAGCGATATCGTAATGCAAAACAGAGTTCAGTCCAGCTTCAAAGTCCCCGCCAGAGTCTGTCACAGTGCCAGCACTGTTTAAAAGTCCAAAGTTCAAAGTCTCTTCTGAGAATCATGCAACTTCTTAATTGCGATCCCCTTTAAAATCAAAATGAAAAAGCAGATCACATGCTTCAAACATACAATGGCACATACATTACCATTCCAAAAGTGAGGAGAGGGGCATAGTGCGGAAATACTGGAGCAAAGCAAGCCTGAAGACCAGATGGACAAACGCCAAACTCTGCATCTCCGTGTCTGATGTCAAAGCTCTCTTCTCCAACGCCTTTCAGCTTTGTTGACTGCTGAAAGTCAGCTTTGTTCTCTCTCGAGCTGGTTCTACTTCCTGTTAGCAGCTCTCCTCAGCAGGTACCCCATGACTCTGGCATCTCCAACATCTTGGGGTCTCCATGGCAACCAGGCTTCGTGTTCACAGCTTCACACATGGCTCCTCTGGGCCTCCACGCAGGGACACCACTGACACACGCCTGTCCTCAGAGGCTTTCCTTAGCTGTGGAGGGAGATTCCATAATCCCTTTCTTGTATCCTTGACTATAAAGCCAGAACCACAGGGCTTACTTAATCTGTCAAATTCTGCTGCTTGCCAAGGCCGGAACACTGTCCCCTTGTTTAAATACATTTTTGCCAGCTTTCTGTTTTCAGTAGTTTCCTTCACAGCCTAAGGTTGGCTCTCCTTTTGTAGGTCAGACTGGCCTTGAACTCAGAGATCTGCCTGCCTCTGCCTCACAAGTGCTGGGATTAAAGGTCTGAGCCACCACACCTTTCTGTAAGCTTTTCTTTAATTTCTTTTCACAAGCTGAAAGGTTAACTAGATGGAGGCTTGCCTGAAGTTACCAGTCCTTTTACTTCATTTAGTGTCAGGCTTTTCTTTAATCTGTTTATCTGCGAGAACACAGGTCTTGGCTCCATTCTACTTCCTGATGCCCCTTTTCTCCTCAAACTATTCATTTTGTGTTTTTCCTTGCTCATCTTTTTTTCCTTTCTCCTTTTAAGACTGGCCACTAATAACCACACGAGTCAGTCAATACTAGACTGTTTTTTAAATCTCCTCCACTAATGCTGTTGCTCCAAAACTGCCCCAGGAAGATTTTTTTTGGACGAGGGCAGAAAATAGCCACATTCTTCACCAAAACAGGACAAGATCAGTCTGTAGACCACTTGCTAATGTCCTCCTCTGAAATCTCTTAGGTTTGTCCATCATAATCCACGTGGCTCTCAGCACTACTGTCCTCCCTTTCCCACTAGTGCAGCTCAGTAAGTCCTACCTAAAGTACAAACTGCTTCGTGCATCCGAAGTACCAAAGTCCACATGGTCAGGCCTGTCACAGCAACACCGGTACCAACTTATATCTTAGTTTGTGTTTCTGTTGCTGTACAGAGACAGCATGACCACTTTAACTCTTAGAAAGGAAAGTATTTCAGTGGGGCTGCTTACATTCAGAGGTTTAGGCAGGCAACTGAGAGACACTGGGCCTGGCTTGAGTGTTTGAAACCTCAAAGCCCACCCCTAGTGACACACTTCCTCCAACAAGGCCACACCCACTCCAAGAAAGCCACACCTCTTAATAGTGCCACTCCCTGTGGGCCTACGGGAGCCACGTTCATTCAAACCATCACAGACACCGGAAACAAACTATACATAAAGTGTTGGCAAGCTGTATTCTAGTTACCTAAGATTACCAAAGTCAAGAGACAAAATATAAACTGGGAAAATACGTTTGTATTTCATAGACTGACAAAAAGTGGGTATCTAAAAACCGATAGGGGCAAAAAGAACTTTTAAAAATAAACACGGGGGGGGGGGTGTGCTGAGGAATTAGCTCAGTAAAGTGATCGTCATACTAGCCTGAGGACCTGAGTTTGTTCTGCCCAGTTCACGAACCCCAAAAGACCAGGAATAACTAGACTCCGCTGTAAATACATGAGTTTCTTTTTATTGTAAATTACAAGCTGCAGCTTGGGCCCACACACACCGAATCGGTGGGAGCCGAGCTTGCCGTGCCCGGGTTAGTTGGGTGATTTAAAGATTCTGGTCCATCCCAGCATGCCCAAGGCAGGGGTGATCCCTGCCTGGCAAGCATCTATTGGTCAAAATGCTACATTTTGAATTGATTGGCTATAGGAAGGTCCCCAGACCATAATGACCTGGTGTCCCTCCCTAGGGGGATGGTCCAGTTTCCTAACAACTGTATCTCTAGAGGGTGGGGAAAGAATGCAGTAAGGCGGTCCTTCCCCTCAGGGCATTCCTGGGCTTCTCCACCCACCTAGTTCAGGCCTTAATAATAGCTGCTAATTTTTAATCTTTTGGTCTCTCAAGTTCAGTCATCAGAACTCACAGAAAAATGTCAGCCACAGGAGCACTGGGGAGGCAGGGACGGGAGGGTCCCATAAGCCAGTCTAACCTAACTGATGAGCTCCGGGCCAAAGAGAGACATAGTCTCACAGACAGTGGACAACACACACACACACACACACACACACACCCACACCCACACCCCAAAAATATATATGTGAGGGCAAAGGGTATATATATACACGTGTGTCTGTGTATACATGCGCCTATATATTCCCCCACACACACTGGTAGAGCGTTTGTCTAGTATGCATGAAGCCCAGTAAAGAAAAACAAAAAATAATAACACTAACAAAATCCCTGAGGGAAAAACAGATTAATAAACACTTGAGCAAGAGTTGAACCGGGTGCCTCGCACCTGTAAACCCAAGCACTTGAGAAACCGCGCTCCAGAGAGAGACTCCAGAAAATTCAAGGGCAGCTGGAGCCACACATTGAGAGCCTGTATCAAAAACAAACGGACAATTCACAACAAAGAACACGAAAGTCGTAGTTAGAGGCAGTTATGATCTGGTGTGGGTGCTGGGAACAGAACCTGGGTCCTCTTCAAGCTCAGCAACTACTCCTAACTGCTGAGCCTCTTCTGCAACCCCTTTCTACTGGCCGCCTGCTCACTAGCCTGCTCACTACAGAGGCACTCCTTAACGGCTGTCTTAGCCTTCTGAGATCTAAGGACATGATCTTCAGCCTACATGCCCTCTCTGTGTCTTCTTCCTGCTTTCCCTGTAAAATTGGCGGTCTAGGCGGAAACATCTTTTTAAAGTCCTCCCCACTTGGGACATTAAATGAGAAGATTGCTCTTCACGGCTCCTGCCACCACACATTTCTTCCCTGGCTGAAATATCACAAGCCTAACTACAGAGATATGGGGAGCCCAACCGGCCCAGCTTCCTTCGCATCACCCTAATTGACACAGCCCAGGAATGACAGGCACCATTTGTCATGAAACAAAAATACCCCAGTATGCTGGAGCTAGAGTACTTTCTGTGCTGGCAGCCTGTTGGTCCCCAAAGCACCACGGAGACTTTGTGCTCACCAGGTCTGCAGGGAGCAAGAGCTGCTTCTGTAATTGGGTTAGTCCGTGGGGTTGACCCCTCCCAGCTGTCAAAAGAGATTAGACAGAAAGGCACCCCCACATGGGTCAGAGCTCAGGTGCAGCTGAAGCCAGAAAGGAAGAAACGCAGTCATTAATGGCCCAAAGGGCCTGCGGGTGCCTCCTGACTGCTGTGAGCATGTTGCAGGCGCAGCCCAGAGGGCCCTGGTGAGCTGCAGGTTCAGGTGCAGCAGCAGGAACATCCCAGAAGCCTGCGGGCGCCCATACCCACCCTGCTCAGGGCGCTCCACCTGACAGGAATGATCCTAAGTTACAAATCAAAAACAAACAATAGGGCACATGGAAAACAAGAGAAGAAAGGAAAACGCTCTCTGCTTTTTGAACAGAAACCCTTCAGTTTCATTTTGCACTGGACCCCACCAGCCAGAAAGCGGGCTCTCCCTGAGCCCAGCACTTTCTAAACTCTAGTGGGTGAGCTGGGAGCATTGTTCCGGCCTCCCGCTGTACCTATTAAAGCAGAGCTGCTCTGGTTGAGGCCACTAGCCTCAGCTGTTCTCAACCCCAGGAAGCCTGACACTCACCTGTAACCGTTACACGCTATAAATCCAAGTCCGCAGAGCCCAGAACCAGAGGCGGGTGGGGGGGCACTCTAACATGCCCACGTGTACCAACACTGCCATCTGTGGCCCGTACTCCAAGGGCTGCTGGCTCCCCTTTTTCCCAGATGAGGACACAGAGGCCAAGGTTAAGGCGTCTCGTCCAGTGGCATCCTCATACCCTGACAGCTAAGCCACTTGGCGGTTCCACTCACTGCAGACACCGCCATGCCAGCTCTCCATGCTTCACCGGCACCTCTCGTGGCAGCACAGTGCCCTCGGGGAGCCTGAGGGATGGAGGAGTTAGAGCATGTTCACTGAGCAAACATCCTAAGAGCTCCGAGCTCCACACTGCTCCTCTAACCTGTGGGCTGCAGGTAACACAGACCAGCCTCGTCAGCGCTGAGCTTCCTTAACAGTCTCCACCTCAGTAAACAGCAGGCATTCCCTGCCCCAAACCTCAGCACCAATCTGTGGTACAAATACCACTCTCATCCTGATTTTACAGATGAGAAAAGTGAGACTTAAAGAATAGGAACTTAGCAGCTGTGGTGGTCAAGTCTGTAATCCTAGCATGTGGGACACCTTTGGATTGCTTTAAAACAACCCTCAAGGTATGAGGTCTAACTGACCTTAAACGCCCAGCTTTGGTGCACCTGTTGACCAAGATCTGGACCTAATACATACTGGAGAATAATAACATATGGCCTGAATTTGACATTCAAATTCTCATGGGCTTGGACAGCTTCGTACAGCAGAATGGCAAATGTCTGAAATGCCCTACATCCAAGCCTTCTTGTACCTCCATGCTGGCCCCTCCTTTTGTCAAAAATGTACAGTTACCAGGCTTTCCTAACACACCCCACTTTCCCAGACACTTGCAAATGTTCTACCTGCCCCTTCTTTGACCTCCAACTTTGACCCTGCAGACCAGCCTCTCTCTTATCCTACCCACCATAACCCTAAGGACTCCCCAACTCCCCATCCTACCCAAATTTCTCATTCGCCAGTGACTTCCATTCCAGCATCCACCTCCTCCCCTCAGCTCATACCCAACTTTAGCCCCTCCCCCAAAGAGCCACCCACACTCACAGCAACCGCCTCACCCCTCCCATTACTTATCAATCCCCTATACCTCTCACTCCTCTCCCATCTTGCCCTCTTATTGTAGCCCATGCCCACTGCCCTCCTCCAAAGCCCACAACCCATCCCTTGTTCCCCCTGAGAGTGGCTCCTGGAGGCCCTACTGGAGTGCACGTCCTCTTTTCCCACTCTGACATGAGCCACATGGAAGATAAATTGGTTTCCTTTTTTTGAAAGCTACATGAAATACAGAAAGAGACTTCTCAACTTCACTGAGGCCTACCCTGTCAGCTGGGGACACGTGTAGTGTGACTTTACTTCCACCATAGTCTCGGAACAGAGAGAGTGTGTCTGGGGCTCAGCCTGGCCCCTGCAGGCCACTTTCCTGTAGAAAGCCACGTCAACATAGTGGCAGATAAACGGTTCCCACCATTGAACCAAACTGGACTTATCAGAAGATCAAGGGATAGTCTGCTCAACCAAAAGATTATCTGCCTCCTAGAAGCATGAAAACAAAACAAAACAAAGCAAAACAAAAACCTGCCTACACTTATATTAATTATAACAAAGTTAGGGAAATTACACAGGCTCAGAAGAAAACCCTGTCCTATTCCTGGTCAGGCTCACTGGAGCCATTACCAAATGTACTAATGTAAATACCTCTACCTGGGGTCAAGACCCTCTTGATCCATGCTCACTTTATTAACCAGTTTGCTACAGATAGTAGGCGAAAACTCTGGCAATTGGAAAAGGTCCTTGAGACTTCTCAGAAGGACATCCTAGATGTAACCTTCAAAGTCTTTAACAAAAGGGAGAATGAGGCAAAAAAAGAAAAGAAAGAAGAAGAAAAGAAGGAAGGAAAGCAGGAAGGAAGGAAAAAAGAAAGAGACCATAGAACAAAATTCTAGCCTTTGGCCTCAGTCCTCCATAATCCCTCCCTACCGAGTCCCTCACCCACTAAGGAAAACGATAATCTGTGGACCTGCTTCAGAGGCAACCAACCATGACAGTGGGTGCAGGGCTGCCCTGGTCGCAGGCCCTCAACCCAGGCCTGTCACACTGTTGGTCAGTGGTGACACTGGAGGATAGATTGCCCTTGCAGACGCCCTGGCATCCTCTGAGGACGCCTCACTCCTAACCCACCCCACTGCCGCTACTGCAAAGTAGGGGCCCAGATTCACAAACCCCAGCTGAAAATCCCAATTCATTTACTGACTGCTGGGTGAAAAGGATGGTGGCTGGACACAAAGCCTCCTTAATCCTGGACACAAGCTCTTCGTCTTCTCTCCTCACATCCTGGAAGAAAGCTACCACCAAATGAATCTAAGATCATAGTCATGGGGGTCTTTGGAATTCTTTTAATTCCAGGAATATCCCATCCTTGCTTTGCCAATTGAGAAGCCTAATTTTCACCTGCTTCACTTTACTTCTGTGTGAGTGTCCTGTGCTCTCCTACGCAGAGACCTTAGCCAAACTCGCTGCTTCCATTCCCATTCCCCAACACTACGCCATTACAATGTTTTAACTTCAGCTAAACCTTGGTGAGCCTTCCCTTCCCTCCAGTCCCCCATCCCTCATCCAACCATGTCCCTATAAACTCTCACCTCTGAAATCTGGAATACTCCTCCTATACCTCAACCCCATTGTTACCCTAAAGGACCTTTTATCCTATATCACTCAAGACCATAGCCCTGACCCTAGACCACTCACTGAGGTCCCAAGTCCACCATCACCTGCCTCCTGAATGCTCATCTTCTAACAACTATCTGCTCCCCCCGTAGCTCCTCCATTCTTGGAGTTAAAAATCCCAAAGGGACTTTTTGCCTGGTCTAAGACCTCTGAAAGGTCATGAGGCCACCATATTCCTCTACCCCAGTTTCCCTAATCCTTACACCCTCACACACACACACACACACACACACACACACACACACACACACACGACTCCTCTTTGCTTTCATCTGGGAAGACCTCAATACCTTCTCTGTTCAACAATGAACAGTCCCACCCCGTCGCCTCCAGGACAGTCTCTTCCACTTTGGGCCATCCCAACAATGGGATCTCTCAGCCCTGGCTCTCCATCCCACCACCTCTCACAGTATGCAGACAGATAATCTCCTTTTCCACAGTCCTTCAAAAGACAGCTGCCTGACACATACCATTGCTCTCCTCAATGCCTTAGCCACCTGAGGTTACTGTGTCTCAAAAGATAAAGCCCAAATATGCCAGCTTAGCGTAAGCTACCTCAGCTTCTTCCTTTCATATCAGACCAAATAAATTCCCCCCAACCACTAAAAACCCATTTAAAGTACCCCACACAACCTGTCCATGTTAGGTCTTTTTTCAATTTCTCTCACATAGGACGCCCAACCCCTATATGAAGCTACTGAAGGCTCTTTGGAGGAGTCTCTGCTCCATTCCTCCTCACTTATCATTCCCATTCAGTCACTCAGACAGGCCTTAGCTAAAGCATCTACACTGTCACTACCCAACCCTTCCAAACCCATCTTTTTTTTTTTCATTTTTCTTTTTATTGAAAATAGATTCTTTTCTCATATACTATATCTGATTAGTTTCCCCTCCCTCTACCCCTTCCAGCTCCTCCCCACCTTCCCCTAATCCACTCCCTTTCTAAAAGACAACAACCAAACAAGACAAAATGAAACATAATAAGATAAAACAAAAGCCCTCACATCAAGGCTGGACAACGGCAAACCAACAGAAGAACAAGAGTCCCAAGAGCAGGCACAAGAATCAGAGACCCACTCATTCATACACTCAGGAGTCCATAAAAACACTGAGCTAAAAGCTGTAATATATATGCAGAGGACCTGGGGTAGACCCGTGTAGGCCATGTGCTTGCGGCTTCAGTCTCTGTGAGCTCCTGTGCGCTTTGCTTAGTTGATTCAGAGAGCCGTGTTCTGCTGGTGTCCTCTGTCCCCTCTGGCTCTTACTCTCTTCCTGCCTCCCCTTCCACAGATTTCCCTGAGCTCTGAGGGGGGGGGGGGATTTGATGGAGACCTCATGTCTAGAGCTCTGTGTTCCAACGACTGTCTTCCCTCATGTGATGTCTGGCCGTGGTCTCTGCATCTGCTCCTGTGTGATGCAGGAGGAAGCTTCTCTGCTAATGACTGGGTAAGGTGCTGATCTATGAGTATAGCAGCATATCATTAGGAGTCACTTTCTTGATACTTCTTTTTTAAAGACCATTCTTTCTGTTTATCCATGTTAGACAGACTAGTCCCTAGCTCCCCTCTGCCATTAGCAGGAGATACTACAATCCTATGGCATAACTTTTTAAACAATGGCATTTTATTATGTGGGGATGGCGCTTTTCCTCATATACTGATCAATCATCTCCACTGTCTAGGAACATCTGCATCGATTTGACCATCCATTCCAGAAGCAACTGTGGACTAACAGGATGGTTTAGCTGCAAATGTGTTTGTAATAGAGTAAGATAAAGTCTATAAGAGGATGAATTTGCTTACCCATAATGCCCAGGGTTACCCAGGGCTCTCAGAAGTAATGATGATGCTCTCCAGTGGGGACAATGAAGATGTCCTCATGCTTCAGTAGTCATCTGTCCTTCCCATTGCCATCAGAGTCTCTGACTTCCTTTGCCTCCTCTTTGAAACCTGGGGAAGTCAGTTCTCCAGTGTGGCAGGTCTGACCCAGCCTCTTGGCAGATGTAATAGGGGCCAGTGGAGACCCAGTGCAGTGGATCAGTTGTCGTTAGCCAGTGTCCAGTTCTCCTGCATTTAAAGCAAGCCAGCTCACGCCTCTTCTGGACTTGTGGGGTCCAATCAAGGGCACCTCAAGTTTTGGAAGACTGTCTACTGGCTGGTTTAGATATAACTAGACTCCCGTCTGTAATGTCTGGCCTTTCCTTCTTGTATCAGGCTTGCAATGTTGCTCCATAAAGCCTCTCCCCCAGGAGCTGTGGGACTGACATTAGTGTATTTATGGAAAGCTTCCTCAAGTCTGCTGAGAAAAAAAAAAAAAAAAAGCAGAATTCTCAGCTTTTCCTTGGGTGACCTCTCTGATTTTTGTCATAATTGACAGACTTGGTTGTTCGCTTTTCATTCCCCAAGTAAGACTCCCCAGAAACTTTGTTCTCATGTGCATTTCTTCCTCAGTATGTAATTCCATCAGGTGGGTGAGAGGGAGTTCTCTCTCAGGCCTGTTGAGGACCATGAGTCATAGCTAGCTCTTGCAGCTCATTAGACCAGCCAGCCTAAGAGGACTACCAAACACTGGGTAGAGGATCGCCAAGGGCCAGGCCCCAGGCTGGGAGATGTGAGCGCCTAATCATCATGCTGGTTGCGCTCACACAGCCAGGGGCTCGCTCTTCCCTCTCAGCCACTTGTGTCCCTTTTATGTGGGAGCAGCACAGACCAAATGAACATCTCCCCTGCCCCCCCCAGGACAGATTAAAGGCCAAAATCAGAATCTGGCACCCACTAGCAGATCAGGATGCTCAGAATAATTACTCAGCTTCTTCCTGCATGGTTGGGTGTTTGCTGCTGAAGAGGGCACCAGGGCCCTCCCTGGTCATCCCTCCTGGACCAGCCATCTCTTTCCAAGGGAAGAGCACTTCTTTTATCCCTCGTATGGTGTCCCCTGCAGGAATGTTGAGAGCTCAGCAGAGGAGGCTGAGGTTCCGGGTCTTGGGATTCAAGAAGATTGCATGCTAGTAGGTACAGGGAGGAGCTAGGGTTGTCTGTGGGACTCAGGGATGCATCAGGGAAGGAGTTGTTCTCCCAGCAACTTGGGGGAGTAAGGGGTCCCCACAACATCTAGATTTTCCTGTTTTTCTTGCAGAGAGAGCAGTTTTGTATAATCTGGTACAGAGCCATCCAAGCCTGCACATCTCAGACCATTTAGTCACAAACACAGGCCTGGAAGAGTATTGTCCAAAACATACCCTTTCTGTAGCAGCTGAGTTCAAAATCTTCTGTAACCTGTAGCTTGGCGTCTCTCCTCAGATGCTCCTCTCCCGCTGCCTTTGTTTCCTGGCAGTAAATAGAGCCTCCTGCCACTGCCATGGCCACTGCTGCCACCACTAGACCCACTGTTATAATGTATATTTTAAAAGCCGTGAAACAGATCATGTATGAGAGATACGTATTGTGGGAAAGGGAGAGGAAGACACCTCAGAAAGAGACAGAAGGAGAAGGAGGAGGAGACAAAAAGGAGTAAGAGAGAGCTCAGCATGGTAGGTGGGTTCTTTTTATCTGGCATACGCCTGGTGCACACCTGGCCTCTGCAGGTGATGACGTCCGAGGTTGCTAGGCAACCTAGAAGCAGGCTATTGGAATAACATTCCTCCCTTTTTGCTTAATTAAAACATGACAAAGGAAGGGGTGGTGGGGTGGGAATGAGGATGTTGTGTTCAGAAAGACTGCTTCCTGCTTTCTTGAGGGCAACATTTTTTGGGAACCCTAAGGGAATTGGTGGGGGGAACTGACGAAGTCCTGGGAGAGCCAGCTGTTTTACTGCTGTCCAGGATCTGAGGACATCTGTAGCTAGAAGGGGAAATGCAGGTCCAGCAGGCACAATCTTTGAGTTACCACACCTGTCGGCGGTGGCTTTGGTGCTGTCACGGATGTAGGAAACACCTGGACCGGACAGGATGCTGAAACACATATATATAGGCAGAAGACAAAGTTAAGTAGGTTAGGGAGAAACTTCTTTTTTAGGTGCACATTTGAAACTTTTGGACTTGTGGTTTTAGTAGTTAGGGGAGGGAGCTCCAAAACTAGGGAAAGGGGGAGGAATCCCACCCTCTGAAATAGGAAATGGGTAACTTTGCTTCTAATATAGTGGAGGAATTGTCAGATTGTGATAGGTTGGCAATGTTGTTTTAGGAGGTTGGCAAAAGAGCAGCTTTTGCTGCTGGGTGGTCTCCTGTCTTGCACCTGGAGGGGATTTTCTGAAGAAAACGGTATTCGTGGAAGAGAACAACACAAAAGCTTCCAGGGTATGCATCTGCTATGGCAAGGGAAAACATTGATCTGGATTGTAAATCCAAAGGAGACGAACAAAAATGAACAAAGGGACCTGTCAGCTCGAGGCCCCGCCACAAACAATGTGAGCCATCTTCCTCCAGTCAGCCAGGAGATACCAAGAGGGCAGTAAAATCAGAACTAAGTGTTGATGACGTGATGCTCTCCCTGACAGGCAGTCTGGCTACTGAAGGCGGTGGAGCACTGGGTCTGCCACAGGTATACCATCCCCAAACGCCGAATGTTACGAGATAGCCACTGGCATTTATGGTCCTACACCAGAGTGAGGCTACTAAATCTGAGCTCCACTGACCAATGTCAAAGCCCTGAACAGTCTGAATACAACAGCAGCACAGCAACAGGACGACATCTGAAGCTTTTCCGTTTCTTTTCTATGAATCACTTTCTTTTAACTTTCTAGGCCTGTGAGCAAGGGGAGCCTGTTTGCCTTTTAAATAAGAGACCTAGTGGTTGGTAGTTTTAGCTAATGATGAGTGGACTAACATGCTAACAAGCTGGATTGCCTTGCGAGAAGAAGCTCAGTGTTCTCTAGCTGTCAAGCTTCCATTAGCTTAGGCACCAGTGTGATCAGAGACCTGAGAAGAATAAATTATAACCTAAACAAATCTAAGCATCAATCCATAGTCCACTACCCAGACGGTGTCCCGGGTTGCTGGGGTCTCCACGTCCTCTCACTGCAGAGGCAGTCCGGCCTCTGTGGAGGCCTTTTCTGTGGAGGAAGAACACGAGAGCGACTGACCTTACCTCACCTTCAACAACATGAGACAATAACTCTCCGAGTGTCCAATTTGTTCACAGTTCAGGCTGGCCCTAGCAGCAGGTGAGGAATCGGGGGTGGTCTGCCCAGTGATTAGCTTATCACAACCCGGGATTGAAGTCACCTGTCATTGTGCCCACATCTTCTCGATAGTTACTCCTTGGGAATTACTGTTAGGATTTGGGTGTCCTGTCTGTCATAATAAGCTTAAACATATTTAAAGTCATATTCAGCAGGTCTCTGACACATTTGAGGACTACCATATTTGAGTTAATCTTTGTCTGTCTTTAGTTATCTTCTCTAAACAATACCTTGCAAACATAAAACCAAATGTTATGATCTATAATTATGGCATATTCTGCAGATAAGCATTTGAGGACCCCGTGTCTGTCCCAAGTAGATCTAAGAAGAGAAGCTTTCCTTGTTTCTGGTTGATTTCTGTTTAACTTTGAAAACATGTATAGGAGTCTAAATAAAGTTTAATCCTGCAGTCAATCACACTGGTTCTTAGTATAACTACAAATATATTTCTGGACATGTTAAAGGATTTGATCATTTATAAGATGAATGACTATTAACTTGTATTTTTTTATTCATTAAAGACTAGAAGTTTAGGTTTTATCCCTGCTAAGTTGGAGCCCTAAAAAAAAAAAAAAATCATAAACATAGTCCACAAAGAGAGACCATAACAGTTCCTTGTGTGATTTAGTTTATAAAAGGTCTATAGCTTATAAAAATCTAAAGCCATATTTTAGACTAGTAACATTAGCAAAAGCAACATGCTTTTGAGGCAGTGATTTTTAACCTTATGTGAGTGAAGACAGAGCATAATAACCAAGTTCTAACATTGTAAACAATTGAATGTCTCTAAAATTAATATACCCCAACTTAAAAGTATCTTTGGAATCATGTCCCATGGTTTAAGATTATCTAAGCACAAGCTTTCAACTACTAACCCTGAGTTATGAGTTTCACCATATCCTGTTTTTTTACCATGGACCTTAAAAACATGCCTGGGTCTGAGAAAGGGTGAATAATAACCCATTTCCAGAGCTGGCAATACAGTAGAACATTATAAGACAACTTTAAAATTACATTTGAGTTTATTATACCAAATCCATTGACCAGAAAGTCTGGAGGTGAACCAGAGCACAGGCAGCTGGCGGCAGGAGAAATAATCGAGTAAGCCAAGAAAGTGCCTTCTTCCCTTGGACTCTGGGAAAGCAATGAGGTAGGCACAGTCCATTAGATGTTCTGTAAGTCTGATACAATTAAGTGATGGACATGAGTGATGACGGATGTGAGTTTGGGACTTGGATTATGACTCCGTGGTAAAGCACTGCCTAGCACATGTGAAGCCCTGGGTTCAATCTGTTGTGCCTGATTCAAGAGATCCAAATAAACCACCAGGAGTTGAGTCTGTTGCAAAACACATGAAGGTCTTTTTATTACAAGCTCAAGCTTGGGCTCATATCCTCACCTACACAGTGGTTGTGAGTAGAGCCCTGAGGTCAGGATGGGAGGGTGACTTTAAGGTCCTAGTTCCTCCCAGCACACCCAAAGCAGGGCAATTCCAGCCTGGCAAGCGTCTATTGGTTGAAACACAAAAGGGGATGTTGCATTTTAAATTGATTTGCTATAGGAAGGCCCCAAAACCATGAACAGTGTGGCTTCCCTTGTTTGTATGTCCTAGGGGAGAGGGGCGATCTGGGCTGGCTTCATAGCAACTGCATCTCTAGAGGGCAGGAAAAGAATGCAGTAAGGCTGGTTCCTTCCCACAGGTGGCTGGACATGTCTCCACCTGTCTGGCCTTTGTTAGGCTTGTGCTTTAAACTTTAATCCAATAACCCCCAAAAAACAAAATTTTTTTAAATTCTTTGGTCTCTCATTCCCCCCTTCCTAGGATCATTTGAAGACCCAATCATGGGTCTTCCAGATATGACCCCCAGTGTCCTCCAGATTTACCTTTCCATAATGGGATCTGAGTAACATTAAATGTATCACTCCCAACATCCCTTCATGAAAGCCATCAAGCAATTTAAAATACAAGGCCCAAAGGTAAAAATCAAAATTAGTACGGGTCCCATCAGGGTGGATTTAAGGGTAGTAAGCCAAGGAGAATGATTATACCAGGATTTAAACCATCCTCTGGAATCCTCTCTCTTTCCAGCATCTCTCCAGGCTTTTTGTTATTTTTGCTAAGGATTTACTAATCATTCCTGAGCGGTTTACATAAAAACAACATTTCCCTCTAAGGGCTGCACACAGCCACTGCTATAAAAACAACAGATCCAAGCTGTTTTGCTACTTCTGCCAGGGAATCAACATTCTTTTCTAAATGGATGATTTGAGTTTTCAAGGCATTGAAAGTCTTTATCCATATCTGCCTTTAAGCTGTTATAATTCTGGCTTTGTACAGCCAGGGCTGCAGTAACAGTTCCTGCTCCAGCTAAGCAGGTCTCGCTGATATAGCTGATGTCAGGAGCCACTTGTGACTTAGCATTTCGGCCTGTTAGGGGGGATAAAAGCCAATGAGTCTCTCTCTTCTGTACTTTCTTCAGAAAAACTCATCTGGGCCTGTTTGAGCTATGCCAGATCCAGGTCTTATGACTTTTTGGTTTCCTGAAACTCATATGAATTTTAGTTTACAAAAGGAAGTATATTAGTATCACCATTGTACTGAGATGCATACTTTAGAAAAATCAGTTAACAGGTGTCTACAAGATAGCAGAAGTAGACTCGTGCCATTATGACCTAGTAAAAGCTATGTTTTTTGGGTCAGAAATATACATATTAGATAGATGTTTTTAGCATGATGAGAAGCATGCTTAAGTCTATCTCCAGAAGACACCCAAAAGGAAATTAAAATCTCAAGCTTGTGACTGGATAGTAAGCACTCAGTATTCCATCAGCTTATCAGAACTCTATCGATCAATGTCGTAACTCTGAACTTCTGAAATCTTATAACAACATAAGCACAACAATAGCAGAGAGGGGGGAGAAATCTAAAATATCTCCCATTTTTAACATGCTTTAAATTACTCTCTTATATCATTACAACTTACATTCACATACCTTAAAACACCTACTTAGACCCTCCAGTCTTTCTTGCATTTACCAACTTTGAAACATCTTCCTAGATCCTCAATTTTTTTAGATCCTCATAACTTAAACTTTCATATCCTCAAACCTTACATAAATTTTACATCTTTTTATCCAGTTATTCACCACAAGATACAGGCAATTAACATGAAGCCTACAAGCAAGGCAAACCTGTTTTTCTTTCTAAATAAGAAATCTAGAACCTAGTAGTTCTTACTAGCTAATGAGGTGACCAATGAACTAACAGTGGATCTAACTGCTCTTTAACTGCAAAGCTGCCATTAGCTTAGATGCCATCAATGTGATCAGAGACCTGAGAAGGATAAAGATAAGCCAAATAAATGTACCAATCCATGTACTAATCAAAATGACAGAGATGACTAGTCAGTCCACCACCTAGGCAATTGTCCCTGGCTCCTATGGTCTCATGGCATCCTGAGCAGAGGCAATCTGGCCATCAGACACAGAAGATGAGAGACTGTTTCTGCCAGAAAAAGAACACGAGAGACTGATCTCACCTTGTCTTCAGCAACATGAAATAATGACTCTCCAGGTGTCCATAGCTTTGTCCACAGTTTAGGCTGGGCCTAGTGGTAGGCCAGTTGGGGCAATCTTTCCAGTGATTAGCATACCACAATCCAGAGTCAAAGTCATCTGTCATTGTGCCCAAATCTTCTTGGAGACCTTGGGGAGCTACTGCCAGGATTTGGGGACTCTTTGTCATAATAAGCTTACACATGTTAAGATGCCATAGTCCATAGATCTCTGACCAGCTTGAGGGCCAGCATCTGAGTTACTCTTTGTATATCTGTAGTTATCTGCTCTAAACTGCATTCTGTAAAACAGAATGTTATACTCTCTGATCCTGGCATATTCCTTAGATAAGTGTTTTAGGACCATATCTATGTCAAGTAAATCTACATAGGTAAACTTTATAGTTACTCATCCTAGGATTAACCTTGAAAACATAAACAAGAGACTAGGTAAAGCTCAGTCTTGTAACCAACTGCAGTCACTAGCATAACTTTAAATATATTTCTCAGCGCATCTGAAAGACTCTAACTAGCAGTGTTTTCAAAGCAGATACAAAGACTCATGACCAAACCTTTGGCAGAGTACAGGGAATCATATGAAAGAAGGGAAGTTAGTATGATGGGGAAAGGATAGGAGCTCCACAAGGACCAAATATATCTGGGCACAGGGTCTTTTCTGAGACTGACATGCAACCAAGGACCATGTATGGATATAACCTAAAACCTCTGCTCAGATGTAGCCTGTGGTAGCTCAGTAACCAATTGGTTTCCCATAGTAAGAGGAACAAGGACTATTTCTAACAGGAACTCAATGGCTGGCTCTTTGACCTCCCCAACCCCGAAGGGAGGAGCAGTCCTGTTAGGCCACAGAGGAGGGCTTTGCAGCCAGTCCTGAAGATACCTGATAAAACAGGGCCAGACAAAAGGGGAGGAGGTCCCCCCTATCAGTGGACTTGGAAAGGGGCACGGTGGAGATGAGGGAGGAAGGGTGGGATTGGGAGGGAATGAGGAGTGGGATACGGCTGGGATACAGAGTTAATAAAATGTAACTAATTTTTATAAGAAAAAAATAAAATTTATATATATATAAATTATATATATATATATATATATATTTCTCAACTAAAATCAAAGAAAAACCATCAATCAGATACCATTCATAGAGGGGCTGACAAATCTTGCTGATCCTACCATATTGCATTAAGACTGAAAAACAAAAAGCTTAAAGGACAGAAGTTGCACTTAGCACTAAACAGAGAACTGAACTCAGCTGGCAGCCCTCAACAAAGATGGCAGAAAACCATGGCTCCACCCTCTTTATCCCTGAACCAACATGGTGGCTAGCCACGATTACAGGCTGTGGCTGGCAATTTAAAACATGGCCATCAGATGTCGCTGCTGCCTCCCAGGGCATAGTTCTGTAGAGCATTTACAGTTTGCCATAACCAAGTTCTAACATTGTAATCAAATAAGTTTTAGAACCACTGCATAACAGAACAGCATAGAATAATTTTATACTGTACTTGAACTATTCCAGCCACAGCAAACCTAGTGGCCAGAAGAAACAGCATTGATCCGTTCACTCAGGAGGAGCTGGCAGCCAGGCACACACTTCAGATCAGCCTGGTAATCTGAATAGACCTTCACAAACTGTAAAGGTCTGGGATGAATCACACATACAGCATGCCACAAAAACACAATCCTGAATTATATATATATTCCATAAAGACAATACTATAAAATACCTGATAAACTTTAAAATGTTTCATAGCCTTAAACACGTTTTTAAAAGAAATCTGTTTTTGCAATATCAAAAAAGTACCCTTTTTAGGAGTAAAATCACAAAGCATAACCATAATTTTACCAGTGTAAACAATTCAATCTCTAAAATCAATACCAATTTAAAATGAGACTTGTCTTCTTCGTCTGAAAGGAAATAGGATGATAAACAGAATTCATTATGACTAAGAGGTTCTAAAAATAAATTTTTCTGTTCTACCCCACACCACGTGGCAATTTCAAGATGGCGGAGTCACCTCATATGGCAGGCCACATGGTTGCTATTTAAAAACATCTGTGCTTCTATATGTCTTACAAACATATATGCATGCATGTACATGTTCTAAATAAGAGTTTGAATTTAACCTTTAAACATATCCAATAACTGTTAATCTATAACCAAGACATACAGAGCATATCAACCATTTAAGATCACTGAGAAATAAACACGTAGTGGCCGTACATACATTTAACACATAGACAAAAACTTTCTTGCTGGATCCAGCCACACTTGCAAGCATTTTGTCCCATCAGCCTGGGCAAGGTCTTGCAGCCTGCCCTTGGCTGTTTTCTACCTGTCCTGCCCTGAAGCATGCATGCTCTCACAGTGACCAGAGGTGCTCCAGCTTGTAGCTCTGGGAGCATGGGGCAGGAAAAGTCACCACGGTGCACGGCTGTTTGGTCACCAGCCTACTGAGACCACCATAAGCAAACAAGGAACACAAAAGAACAACAACACAAGAAAACAATGTATCGGTACAATGCGCGTAAAGAGAACAGAAGAAGAAAAAAACTAAAACTCAGAACAGTGGCCTATCTCTCGATGGGCCCTCCATCCTGTTCCATTAGGGGTGGCCTGCCCTGAAATCGGACTCCACCCAACTACACCAGAGCTTAGAACGGTGGCTGTCGTTCCACCAGACCAAAGACCCAGAGAGCAGTGGCAGAGGTGCCACTGGGGCTCCGCATACTGTAGCATCCCTTCTGACTCCTCGCCTCTGTCACCGGAGCCTGTGGAGCATGGCTCGAGCCTCCCTGAAATGGGCAAGAATTAAGTCTAGGGGTTTAGAAGGAGCCTGTCCCATGTTCTACATCATCCCTTCCAAAGAAATGAGAAGTCACCACAGACAACCAGATAGACATACACAAAGCCAAACAACAGATTCCGCCAGGCGATCGGGTAAGAATCCAAAAACAGTATGTTAGTAGCATTTCCTGTCTCTGTGGGTTATCAAATAGACTTTCTTCTTGGCTTATCAAATAGACTTGGGACCCCATATTCCCCACAGTGCTATTGGGTCTGTTAGAATGTAGGACCCTGATCCCCATGGCCACAGTCTGCCAGCTCGTCAGCTGGTGTACTATCTACGTGACTGCTCCCTGACCACCCACTGTGTTCCACCTTGAGATCTCAAAAATACACACAATGACAGAACATAGACACAGAACTTGGCCAAGACAAAAGCACTTATCTGGGGTTCCGATTCTCTGGCCTGGAGGTCCTGCGTGGGGGGGGGGGTCTTGAGGATCGCAGATGAGCCCCCAAGTATGTTGTGCCCTATTCATGAGACCCCCAAAAGACCGCCAGGAGTTGAGTTCATTGCAAAACACATGAAGGTCTTTTTATTACAAGCTCGAGCTTGGTCTCACACCCTCACTGACACAGCAATAGAGTAGAGCCCCAAGCTCAGGATGGGAGGGTGATTTAAAGGTCCCTGTTGCTCCCAGCGCACCCAAAGCAGGGCAATTCCAGCCTGGCAAGCGTCTATTTGTTGAAACACAAAAGGGGATGTTGCATTTTGTACTGATTGGCTGTGAGAAGGCCCCCAAACCCTGAACAGCGTGGCTTCCCTTGTTTGGCTGTCCTAGGGGGGAAGGGTGATCTGGGCTGGCTTCATAGCAACTGTATCTCTAGAGGGCAGTAAGGCTGGTTCCTCCCCACAGGTAGCTGGACATGTCTCCACCTGTCTGGCCTTTGTTCAGGCTTGTGCTTTGAAGTTTAATCCAATAATAATAATAATAATAATAATAAAAAACTAATTTTAAAGTCTTTGGTCTCTCAAATTGTCAGCAATACAAGCCAACAAAAAGTGATATTGGCTGACTTGGTGACTCACTGACCCAGAGTTCTCTAGACCATTCCAGGCTTAATCCTGAAAGTCATACTCCACACTCAAACAACCTTTGGCCCATCACTCTGCCAGCCCAGTCTTCAGAAGAGCTCAAAAGAGCTCCTCTCCTGTGGTCTTTGGGGCTTTGCTAGTCTGGGTGCTCACTATGTGGTCGACGATGGCCTCAAACTCCTGATCCTTCCACTTATCCCTCCCAAGTGCTGGGATTACAGACAAGCAGTTTATGTGGTGCTAGAGTCTGAACCCAGGGCCCTCCTGCACCCTATGCAAGAATTTCACCAATAGAAGTACTCTCCCAGTCCATCTGTTAGTATTTAGGCAGCCTGCTTCTGGGTTGCCTAGCAACCTATGATGTCATCATGTGTCTCCTGCCTGGTAGTCGCACCCGGTAGGCGTGCTTCAGTTGTTCCAAAAAAGAACCAGCCTGCCACTTTGTCGCTCTCTTGGTCTTACTCTCTCTCCGTTAGGGTGCCTCCTCCCCCTACCATGTCTCTCTCCATCTCCATCCAATAAACCTCATTGGATTTAAGATTGGTTGTGTGCATGGCATCATTTTTAAATAAATACTCACACTCTTCCTAGCCAGGGTTCTTCAGAGAAGTGAAACCAGTAGAATATAAACAGGAATTAGGTTGATTCAGATGTCAGAGGCTGAATAGTCCCACAGTGACATCTCTAGATTAAATAAGCAGAGAAACTGGTGGCTGTTCAGTCCAAGAAGCCAGGAACTTCAGCATTCAAGAGACAGCTAAGATACACCCCCAGGCTTACACCTGAGAGCCTCAGCATTCAAGAGACAGCTAAGATACACCCCAGGCTTACACCTGAGAGCCCCTTGGAGAGCTTCAGGTGCAAATCCTTGTTCAAAATCTGAAGAGCCTGGAGGTTTGCTGTCCATGAGTAACAGCAGTGAAGAACTGAGCTGCTAAGCAAGACCTGAGCTCAGGAGTTAAATCTTACTTTCTTCCTGTCCTTTCCCTCTGGACCTCTACCCTACTGGATGGTGCTGCTGAGGTCATGGAAGGTCTTCCCCCAACTCAGTTCTCTGACCCACAGGCCAGTCCTGTCAGAAACACCCAGACACACCCCGAGCTCGCTGTAGCATTCATTCTCTAGCATCCCTCAACCCGGTCAAGCCAGGTACCACTGGGACATGAGGGCCAACCCAGGAAGGTAAGGGAGCCTGGGTGTTCAGCCCTAGAAATCTGTGAGAGCAAGACATTCTCCAAAATCATCAGGAGATGATCACCTGCAGATGTAGGTTCTTTTGAATTTCTGTGCATTGAAATAATTTCAGTACAGCCTTCCAGTGAAGTTGCTCTCTGCAGAAAGGAGTTAACTTGAGGCCAGTACGGCCGAAGAGCTCAGGTGGAGGCAGGGAATCTTGGGAATCCCTGCAGGGATTCTAGTGGCTACATGACAGAACTAGGAACTGAGCCTGTCATTTAGTAAGCTTCGAAGTGACCCCTGCAGCGCGTGCCTAGGGAACAGGGAGTTCGCATGCAGTTACCTAAACAAAGCAAGAACAACAGGCACCCCAGCTCAGACCTGTTATATTCTCACAGCCCTGCAGTTAGCAAGATGTGAGGTATTCCTTAAACAAAGCCAGGAGAACAGTTCAACATCTACTTTATTCCTGTGCTAAGTCTCCACACTGTTTCGACTCCTTCTTGTCCCGATCTCCAGCTTCAGTAAACAGGGCCTCCACCTTTGCTCCCTACAGGACCCAGCGTGTGTGTTCATTTCCCATAAGGCCCTGAGCACAGAGAAGGAAGATGTGTGGGTCTTAACACTGAGCCCAGTACTCCCAAAGTATAGGATTTGGCAAAGCTGTAAGAGTGGGCTACTTCTACCACCCAAGCTGAGCAGCGGTCCTGCTTGAGAGCCTTCCTGGATGGCGTTGTCTAGTCTCCATCCCCCAACCTGAAACCAGCCACGCCTGACAGGACTCCTTTACAAGCCCAAGGGTTACTTGGGCTCATGCAAATTCTCAAGGGAGTTTGTTGTAGTTTGCTGTTTTAAGAACAGCTCGTTCTCAAGGCTGGCCTTGCCCCTGAGTCCTGGGGTTACAGGTGGGTCACCACAAAGAGAATTGTTTTTTTACAAGCTCTTTTCTGTCAAAAACATCCACTTCTCCCAATAATCATCTCCAACCCTTCTCAGAACGCATACACACACACAAAACAGTCTATAATCCCTTATTCTACCCTCGCCTATCACACAAGGGGCACACCACACACAGTGTGGCTTGTGAATTACACTGAGCTCAGAGGCCAGCTGCCTCGCAGGCGACTTTTCACAAGCCAGGTCACAATTCCCATTTGCATGCTAATTTATATGCCTTGTCTCCTTTTTGACCTTTGCTGGTTTATTCCCGCAGCACTCAGAGTGGGGGTAAGATTCCTTTCCTCCGTTCCCAGGCAATCAGCAAGCTCCCAGTGCCTGTTGACCTGCACCAACCGCAGCCTATAGGAGCCAAAGCGAGAGTCCCTCCACTCAGCAGGTACACACCCGGCACTGGGCAGAACCTCAGCCTTCAGTCAAGGAAACAGATGCAACCTGCATAACTTCTATGCTCTAGGGGAAGGCCGACAAAATGTAGAAGGCTGCCAAGGAGGGAAGAGAAAGTGAGAAAGAAGCCTGAGGCAGAGGGGCTAGTTTCACAACTCTCTGAGGTTTCTGGGGTGGGGTCACTGGGGTGGGGAAAGGGGCCTAGACAAAACAACAAAAACTGGTTTATAGTTGGGGTGTGGCACTTGCATTTAATCCCAGCACTTGGGAGGCAGAGGCAGGGAGATCTCCTAAATTTAAAGCCAGCCTGGTCTCCGGTTCCAGGCCCAGCTAGAGCTACATACAAACACATGCACACACGTAAACGCACACTTGCACACGTGGGCAGGTACACACACACACACACACACACACACAAGCAGCAGCTCGCAACTGGTTAAAGTGCTGACAATAAGGGACTGAGCTCTAAGTCGGACCCCAGTATCAACCCCCAAAGAGTGGGCAAACATGCCAGAAGAGCAGGCGGAAAGAACAACCGAAGAGGTGAAGGATGAGGAGGAGCGCTGTGACACGCTGACTTCTGGACAGGAGACGGTTTCTGCACTCGTGAACTCACCAGCCTCACCTGCACAAGATCAAGCCCGCCAGCATTCCTGCAGGCGGGGGAGGGGCTCAAGATGCTCCGCCCCTAGCCATGGAACTGTTGGCCACTGCTCACTGCTGTGGCAGGGAGGTAATCTTAATTCCAGGGAAGGCGCCATCGGACGGCCACACCCACAGGCGTGCGGCACATGCATGGACTCAGCAGACTATACAAAATGAGAGGACAGAAAGGTAGAAATGGCCACTTTAAGGGCTCGTTCTGGCAGCAGAGGGGACATCGGGAGTGATGATGAAGATGATACACTGCATACAAGAATAAAACTGTCAAGGCATAAAATTTTACAAGTCTAAAACAGAGAAAGATGGCTCAGCAGTTAAGAGCGCAGATTGCTTTTTCAGATTTGAGTTCAGTTCCAGCAACACCGCGGTCACCTTTAGCCCCAGAAACCAATCCCGCCTCAGTCGGCACCAGCAGGCACGGGCACATACCCACAGCCACAATGCACACACATAACTGAAAATAAAATAAGTCTTTTTTCAAATCAAGAGAGTATTGTGAGTTTTTGCTGTTAGGCAGAGCATGGTGGTGCATGCCTTTAGTTCCGGCACTCGGGAGGCAGAGGAGGATCTCTGTGAGAGCTTGAAGCCAGCCTGGTCTGGTCTACAAAATGAGTCTAGGACAGGCAAGGCTATACAGAGACCCTGTACCCTGTCTTGAAAAATGAAAAGCAAAAAAATCAATCAAACAAAAATGAACATTTGTTGCTTTGGTAGAGAACATCTGTTGGATTTCGGGGACCAACATGGCAACTCTCTTCTGGTTTCACGAGGTACATCCGTGGTGCATAGACATACATGCACTCAAAACATGAATGCCCAACAAATAAAAATAAATGTATGTCCACCAGGCATGGCGGCCCATGTCTTTAATCCCAGCCTTTATTCCAGCACTCAGGAGGCAGAGGCAGGCAGATGTCTGTGAGTTTGAGGCCAGCCTGGTCTACAAAGAGAGTTCCAGGTCAGCCAGAGAAACCGTCTCAAAACAATAGCAAAAAGAAGAGGAGGAGGAGGAGGAGAAGAAAGAAAAGAAAGCAAGAAAGAAAGCAAGAAAGCAAGCAAGCAAGAAAGAAAGGCAAATGTATGTGTGTCCATAGACTAGTGCCCACTGAGACCAGAAGAGGGCATCGGCTCCTCTGGAACTGGAGTCACAACGGTTGTGAGCTGCCACGTGGGTGCTGAGAACCAAAGGCAGGTCCTCTGGAGGGTCGCCAGTGTTCTTATCCTTAGTTATCTCTCCAGCCGACGAGTACAAACAATCTAAATCTGGAAAGGTTGAAAGTGTGCAAGCGTCTGCTCAGCAGGTGCCCTGCGGAATTGTGAGCTGAGAACCTCACTTTTTCATGAAGTCTTAATTACTGATGAAAACTGAAGGTAAGAGCATTACTCCCGTTAGTAGCCAGAGCGGGGGGGGGGGGGGGGGTGCAATCCTGCACTGCGCATGCGCTCTGAAGCGAGCTGCCTGCAGCCCCAGAGCCACCCCCGGGGCCAGGTGTTGGCTGCTGCACAGGAGCCTGCCGGCTTTTGCTAGCTCGTTAACCTGAGGAGGTGCAGGCTGTTGGCGTCCCTCGTAGAGAGGCAGACAAGTGGTTTCTGTGTCTTTTCCCTCTCACAGAGCTCTCTTCACTTACAGGAAGCGCCGCGGCCTGACCGCCCATCAGGGGCTGGAGCCTGGCAGCTGACTCAAGTGGGTCTGTGGTGTTTGTGCTGAAAGATACTAACGGCAGGACAGACATCAGGACAGGCATCAGCTGAGGGTGGCCCAGGCCAGAGAGGGAGTGATTTCATTGAGGTCACACAGCGCCTCCTGACCAGAACGGGAATTCTTCATTCCCTGTTTAGAGTCTTCCCCATTGACTTAGGAGCACCCAGGCTGTGCTCACATCCTGTAAGAACGTGTCGCCCAGCTTTACTCTCCCCTCTGTAAGAGCCTTGTCCTGGAAACTCAGTGAACGTCCGCAGGCCAAGCATAGGGTGAGCTTGCCTACCTTGAGAAGAAAAAATGTTAAGAAGAAAACGTTTTTTTTTTCTTGAGAAGAAAAAAAATGTTACAAGAAGGCGATTAAATTCTGCCTTTCCCCGAATCCCTGCTTCCTGAGGCAACGCCACTCACGGCTATCAAATACGGATCTGCATGACAGCAGAACTTCTGTTTAGTTTTAGGTGTTGGCTGCATTTTATATTGCAAGGATTTATAACCAAAGCGAAGGAGCCTGAAAGACCAAACCAGATGTCTCTGTACAAAGTAGATATCCAGGCTATTTCTAGAAGCAAACACTTAGAATAATTATCCATTTAAACAGGGCTGATGGGTGATTTGTAATGCAGTGTTTACAGCTGCAAAAAAAGTAAGCAATACAAGAGCTTCCTTTTTATTTTTAAATTGAAGAATTGTTAGGAAAGTTAATGATCTATAAATAGAATAGAGGGAACCATAGAGCTCTCTCTCCCTCCCTCCTCCCCCTTCTTCCCTCCCCTCTGCTGGTTCCTAGCCACCAAGTTCACTTTGCATAAGCAACCAGTGTGACCTAGTTTCCCTGAAATGTTTTAACGCTGTTTTATGCACACAGGAGCCATTCATACACAGTCTCTCCTCCCTTAAAAACTAACAGTCCCAGAACTAGGAGGCAGAGGCAGGCAGCTCTCCAGAAGTCTGTGGCCAAGCTGGTCTACATAGTGAATGCTACAACAGCCAGGGGCACATAATGAGACCCTGCTGAGACAGAGAGAGAGAGAGAAAGTGAGAGAGACTGGGGTTGATTAGAAACTTGCTCAGTATCTTACTGTCACTTAACACACTGACTGAGCATGTGTCAGGCACTGTCGGCCGTTAGGAATTAGCAGAGAACGAAATAGGGACATCTCTCCTCATCCTGGAGTTGTGTATTCCATGGGAAATAAATTTAAAAAGAAACGTAAGCTATGGAGAAAGGCAGCCCAAGGACAGAGGAGTGCGTGGCTCTTGCATCCAGAGTGGTAAGAGACTAGACTCCAAGGTACATGCTCCAGACTGAAAGGCTGGTTCAGCTAGGAGAGCTAAGGAGCAGCAGGCAAGGGAGCGTCCTCTGCCTGCCCTCTACTCACCCAGCTCCAAACCAGTGAGCAGTTCTGTGGTGCGCGGATCTCTTCTTGCTGCTGTGACTTGTCAAGAGGCCTGTAAGGAGGGAGAGGATTATTCTGGTTTGAGGAGATACAGCTCGACATGCTGGAGAAGGTCCGGGGACTGCAGCATGTGGCAGCTGCTCGCTCTATTGTGCATTAGGCAACAGCTGGACATGAATGATGGCATTCAATTGGTAACACCCCCCCCCTTTTGTGGTTTTTCAAGATAGGGTTTTCCTGTGTAGCCTTGACTACCTTGAACTCACTCTGTAGACCAGGCTGGCCTCAAACTCACAGTGATCCACCTGCCTCTGCCTCCCTGTGTGCTGTCACATCCGGCCATTTTTATTCAGCCTGGAACCACCTCCCAGAATGTTGCTGCTCAGGTCTATGGCAGGATTTCTCCCTCAGTTAACCTTTCAAGATGACCTTGGGCAATGCTCCACTAGGCATTTCTTTTCCTTTTTTTGGGGGGTGGGGGGTAGGGAGAAGTGGAGGGGGAGTGTTTGAGATAGGGCTTCTCTGTGTAGCCTTCTCTGCCTTTGACTCTACAGACCAGGCTGGCCTCAATTTACAGTTATGTGCCTGCCTCTGCCTTCCCTACAGGCTGGGATTACAGGCCTACGCCAAAGTGGCAATCAAGTTGACAATCAAAACGAACCACCTCAAAGCTACCTACCCCCTTGTCAATTTGACCCTGAAGCACTTGACTTTAGACAATGATCCCACCCTTAAAGTCTCATGTTTACCAAATAATGCAAAATCTAACCAGCACCTGTGACTCCTCGTGGGCAGGCCCAGCCTGGTGCCTGCGGCTTTCCTCAGCAACCACCCTTGTTTCTAGTAGCACGTGATTCAATAAAGCAGATAAACTGTGCCAGACCAAACTACAACCTACTGCTGTTGTGCCCAGATTTTAGGGTCCCCAAAGACGACCGGGAGCTGGACCACATATGCAAGAGAAAGAGCTTTATTCGGGCTTAAGCTCTGTCTCTCCACCATCACCAACGAAGTGGATCAGAGAGGAGAGCCCCAAGCAGCTACATGGCAGGGTTTTTATCTGGGGTTTGAGCAAGAACCTGGAATTCCCAGCTTAGCGGTTACACGATTGGATGACATTCAGCAAGGGCAAGCTTGTTACAGAGTGGTTGGTTAACCAACATAACTAACATTGAGTGGTTATCTGTAGACCTCAGGTCTACAAGACCATCAGTGGGCTGCGGTCTACAAGACCATCAGTGGGCTGCCCAGCACAGATGCCCCACGCTGAGATAAGATTCCTTCCCATTCTTGTGGTTATCCTCAGGCTGTTGCTTGGGTAGGGAATTTTATGGCCTTGTTTCTGGGTCTGATGACTTGGGGGAGAAGGGTCAGGCCTGGTCCTTTCACCGCATACGAGTGGAAACCAAGCCCTTAACATCTAGTCTGAGGCAGATGCTCATCTATTTTCTGCCTCCATAGATTTGCCATGACTGGTGGCATCCAATGTACATTTTTTAAATTAAATTTTTATTTTTTATATTAATTACAGTTTATTCATTTTGTATCCCAGCTGTAGCCCCTCCCTCATCCCTTCCAATTCCACCCTCCCTCCCTCTTCTCCTCCCATTCCCCTCTCCAAGTCCCCTGATAGGGAGTTCCTCCTCCCCTTCCGTCTGACCCTAGCTTATCAGGTCTCATCAGAACTGGCTGCATTGTCCTCTTCTATGGCCTGGCAAGGTTGCTTCCCCCCCCCCGGAGGGGGGGCGGTCAAAGAGCTATGAGTTCATGTCAGAGACAGTCCTGTTCCCCTTACTAGGGAACCCACTTGCCAATGTATAATTAAAAAAAAATAATTGATTTAATTTTATTTTATGAGCACAGATGTTGGGGGGTCAGATCCCCTGGAACTGGAGTTACAGACAGTTGTGAGCTGCCACATGGGTGCTGGGAATTGAGCCTGTGTCCTCTGGAAGAGGAGCTGGTGCTCTTAACCATCTCTCCAGCCCCCCAATGTACATTTTTGGATCTGGCTCTTTTATATAGCATGCTTTCAAGGTATATCCACATTGTAGTATGTTTTGGCACCTCAATCTTATTTAGTGCTGAATTGCTTTCCACTGTGCAATACATATTACTTATTTACATTTGAACTCTTGATTATTTCTACCATCAATAATATTTGATTATTAGTGGTTTTTATAACATTCTTTTTTTTTTTTTTTTTTTTTTTTTGAGGCAGGGTTTCTCTGTGTAGCCTTGGTTGTCCTGGACTTACTTTGTAGACCAGGCTGGCCTCAAAACCACAGAGATCTGTCTGCCTCTGGCTCCCTGAGTGCCAGGATTAAAGGTGTGTGCCACCAAGCCCAGCTAACATTGATTTAAAAAAAAAACTTTATTACATTTACTCATTGACTTTGTGTAAGGGATGGGGTGTGGGGTTCAAGTACCACAGCACTGGAGGACATAGAGAACAACATGCAGGACTTGGCTCTTTCTTTCCACCATATGCGTCTGGAAACATTGAGTTCAAGGTCAGCCTGGGGTACATGAAAGCCTGTCTCAAACTTTATTTATTGTTAAAGGCAAAGAAAGGAAATTAGTCAAGAACATAAAAGTCAAGTTAACTCTAACTTATGACTGGTCCTTTTGTCAGTGTCTTAGTGAAGGCTTCTATTGCTAGACACCGTGACCTCAGCAACTCTTACAAAGAAAAACATTTAACTGGGGCTGGCTTACAGCTAAGGTTTAGTCCACTATCATCATAGCAGGAAGCATGGTGGCACACAGGCAGACATAGGGACGGAAAAGCAACTGAGAGGTTTACATCCAGATCAACAAGCAGCAGGAAGAGAGAGACGCTGGACCTGGTTTGAGCATTGGAACCTCAAAGGCCACCCCTAATGACACACTTCCTCCAATAAGGCCACCCCTCCTAGTAATGCTACTCCCTTTGGGCCTAAGGGAGCCATTTTCACTCAAACCATCATAGTCAGATTGCTTGTAGCCACCGTGACTGGGGCAGGGTGGATCTCAAAGTAGTTTTAACTTGCATTTCCCCATGACTAGGTATGCTGAACCCTTCTGAAACTTTTAAATTAGTCAATCAAACAAAACATTTAACTAGATGTGGAGAGCCTAAAATAAGTTTACCAAAAAGACCACAAGATATTACCAAAAATACAGCTATATTTTAAATTTTACAAGTGCCTAAAGGGGAAAGCGGCCAACGGGACATCTGCCTAAACTGTCCCTGGGAAGTCCAGGGGCAGTTTGTCTCGATGCCTTCTGACTGAGACTTGTTCGGTGTCATCTCTGGACCGGTTTCTGTGAGAGGCTTTCTGATGACCAGAGAAGGACGGTACACAGGGAATGTCCGCAGAGTCACTCTTGCTGGGTCTTAGAAAATCCCCAACAATGCATGCACCGCCCTGTGGGCTGTTGGCGTTCTTTCCAACATAGGAACAGGATTTGTTCTCCTGAGGAAGCTTCCTATGAAACTGCTCCGTGCCAGGAGTAGGTCACCCTGAGACCTGTCTGGCTCCCTGAGTCATGCTTGGGCACCCAGGATGGGCTTGAGGAACCACCTGTCTCTCGCTCTAGGAACCTGAGGAGCCCCCGATAGGACAATTGCCATATCCACCAAATCTCTCAAACTGCTCCCCAGATCGCCAATCCTTATTTTTGCTCACCTTCATTCACGAATAACCAAACAGTTCGAAGTACAGGAAAGAGATCTTATTTAATGGCCAGGAAATAGGGGCGCAAAAGATTCCTTCTGTCTGAGTAGTTCTAGGCTTTGTCTTCTGGGTAGGGCAGGTGGGAGGGGGTGTACGCTGTCATTTTATCTTCTCTCACGATAAGAAAATCTCCAGACGTCAGGGTCCCGCTCTTCCTCCTTTGTGTGGCCAAATCTGTCACAGCACCCGTGTGTGTGCTTTTCTCACCATGATGAGATTATAATTAGCCCAAGGTCCAGTGACTTATGAATGGATGCACATGGCATCTAAACCAGACCCCTACTGGCCCCCTATGGTGAGTGGGAGTGTGGGACAACTTGTGGCAGGGAGCTGGGGGCATGTTATCAGCATCCAGCTTAGCAAGCAAGCGACATCTGACGGAAGAGCAACAGGCAACGAGAAAGCTAATGGCCACAAGCACAGACCAGCAAACCAGCAGACACAATGGAGCATTAAACAGCCCTTATTATCCTGTGTCTAAAACAGATGCCATCCCAGAGACTGAAACCATCTGCAGTTTAGTTACGTCTGTCCATGAATCAGAGAGCCACAGCTGTCCTTGCAGGCTAGCTGGCCTACAGACCGAACACCCTGTTCACAGAGCAGGCTCTTTTCTCTTCTTCCTTCCTTCCTTCCTTCCTTCCTTCCTTCCTTCCTTCCTTCCTTCCTTCCTTCCTTCCTTCCTTTTTCAAAAAGAAGCACAAATATCCCACAGCACCGAGGCAGGAAGGTGGACGGACTTCTGGCCTCACAGCCGTCCAGGTGGTCCTACCTAGAGACCAGAACCACAGGCAGCCAGAGGAATCAGCCCTACCTGGGTTGCTAAAAACTGTCATTAAGTGAGTCAGGACACATGTGCCACTGGCGCCACGGGACAGGAGCTTTTGTGAAAAGAAAGGCTGACCGATGAGGCAAGAGCTGTAAGCACAGGTCTCCTCACAACCGGTTGGTGGGGGGATGTTTATAGGAGGGGCAGGGGCAGGTGGCTACTTGATTATGTGGTGTGCCTCTTCACAGACCCCATGTTTCTTGGGTTGACCTGGGGGTTATGTTCTGCCCAAGTGCTTGTAAACTTGTGACATCATTGGCAGGCAGGGTTGTTAAAATTACTTATCCACCTTCCTAAGCTGCCAACAAAAAAAACCAAGAGATGATGCCACCACAGCTCACCTTGGGCACCTATGAGTACACTGGTGAGGGCTTCCATGCAGGCGTGTGGCTGCTTCTCCCCTCCCCAAAGGGCTTCGCTGGAAAGTCTCGGCCAGCAGGATCACGGCTTTTGCTTTGCCACGTAAGTAAAGTCCCTCCCCTAGTCTCACAGCCTACCTTCCGTAGGCCCTCCCCGAGGCCTTGTGCAGTTAGAGCAGGGTCACAGACACAGGTGATATGCAGTGGCGACCTTCCCTGGCCCTCCTTCTGGGCAGATGTCAACAGCCAACAAGGCCAGCTGGAAGGTCAGCAGGCACAGCTGAGCTCCAAAGATGGCAGCTGCCCTGTGTAACACCCCCCACCCTTTCCTCCAGAGCCTACATTCTTTCCATCCCCCTTCCACCAGGGTCCCTGAGCCTTGGAGGGGTGACACAGATATTTGTCTATTTTTCTCACACTCCAGCAAGAGCTACTGAATCCCCTTGTTTGTCCCTCAATCTCTAAAACATGTCTGTCAGCAAGTCTCAGTGGTATCCCTTCTACTACCAAACTCAATGAAGAAAAATAGGAAAATGGAAAAACATGCAAACAGACCCTGACGGTAGAGACACCCTGTGGGTTACACACAAGCCCTCTGAAGGCACCTTGGCTTCAAACCCATCCAACAGGACATTCACAGTGGCATCTTCGCTGGGCTTATCGCTTGCTCCAACAATGGCCCGGAGGACCACATTTGCATCTTCCTCCTCCCCGTAGAGAGGGCCTCATCCAACTGGAGTATTGCTGCACATAGACTAGTCAACTCCATCACCACAGCAGGCACATCCTGCCTGGTATGTTGACGGTACAGCGCCAAGGGGACCATCGACAAGCAGGACTATTGGCAACGGTTCTCCGCCAGGATCCCATAGCATCTTCTGGCACGGTGAATACCAGTCAGTAGGGATCTTGGTTGCTTGACGGTTCCCTTCCCACGCTCACAGAGTATAGCGTCGTTAGCAATTAGGGTCTCAGCGGTTAGTTGTAACATGAGCAACACAGAGGCAATAACCTTTACTATTTTGGGGGGTTCTGGGATCCTCATTTAGCAGGGCCTTCTTCCACCCACATAGGGTTCCTTCTGTGCTTACGACTTTCAGTTTCGGTTTCAACAACCTATTTTCTCTCAGCCCCACTCCCCTGGTGTGTGTACCCGGTTGTCCCCAGCCCAGGTTTGCACATCAGTGCTCTTGAAATGAGTGTCCCGTCACTATCAGTTCTCTGTAGGCAACCACGCATGGCACAGATGGGGTAAGGCCCTTGTCGGCAGCCTCACCTTTGCTCTCTTGTGGGGAAAGGCCCGGGGCAGTGTCTCCACAAGTAAGAACCCTCACCCGTCACTGACTGAAAGGGCTCTCTGTAATCTGTTTGCCTGTCCCCTTCCAGGCAGAGGCTGCCTCATGCGTGTGTCCCGTCCACTGATGCAATCAGGAGCAAGCCTCACAGGGCTGGGCAGTGTGCCGTCAGAGTATCCGACTGGAATGCCAGCGCCTTTGGCTATTTTTCATGCTGTGCCTAGACTTTATGCAAAGCATTGATCCACCTGTAGGGGCACGGGGGGGGGGCAGATGGCCCTTACGTTGATGAGAGCATCTGCTTCCTGATTCCCTGGGGGGTCCAGGAGACAAGTAGTCCGCACGGTGAGCCAAGGGCTCAGGTTCCTGCTCTGCCTCACTCTGTGTTTTCTTCTGCATCTGTTGCCCTCACAGTGGCCATCACACCATCTGGCAATTTTCCTTACCCCATGGACCATCCATAAGGTCAGGCCTTTGACTATTACCCCATCTCTCCGTACAGACCGTCATGAGCCAAGGCTCTTAACTCAGCCCACTGTCCATTCTCTCATGCTCCTCTTTCCAACCACACCGTGCCCTTGTTCTTTTGTACTGCCACCATTACCTACCCTCTCTCTCTCTTTTTTTTTTTTTTTCTGTGTAGCTCTGCTGTCTATCCTGGAACTCACTCTGTGGATCAGGCTGACCTTGAACTCAGAGACCAACTTCCTGCTGGGAGTACAGGAATGCACCAGCACACCTGGCCCCACTCTTGTTTGGTGCCTTGCTGGTCCATCCATCCATGGACAAGCATCAGCAGAAACTGGGGGCATCCTTTCTACATTTAGTTAGTGTTTTGCTGTGAAAGACATGTCGGCTGAGGCAGCTTACAGAAGGAAGCATTTAATTGTGGGCTGGCTTACAGTTTCAGGGAGTTAGTCCATGGGCATGGAGGGAAGCATGATGGTGCTCAAGCAGGCACGGCACTGGAGAAGCCGCTGTGAGCTACATCCTGATCTGTAGACAGGAGGCTGTGAGACTGGGCCTGATATGGACTGTTGAAACCTCAAAGCCCGCCACCAGGCCAACAAGACCACGCCTCCTAATCCTTCCTGCACAGTCCACCAACTGGGAGCCAATCATTCAAGTAGATGGGAATGTGGGGGGCTATTCTCATTCAAACCACCAGGTCAGGTTTGGGTGAAGGATCAGTTACAGGAGGTGAAGGGGGAGGCTCTGTGGCTTGAAAAGACGTTGGCCCTGGGCTGCCTGTGTGGTATGGGGCACAGAGCTTGCGGACACCACCTCTCCCTGCTGTGAATACACACACCACTTTCTAATGTTTGGGCTTGTGCCACTCCAGAAAGTGGATTGCCCAAAGACCTTTGGCCCACTCCCTTTGTGGGCTACACTTGTCATGGAAACTGACATAGAGCCATCAATGGACCTATCTGTGGCAGCATCGTACATAAAGCCAGCAGCTGTTCTAGGACTCTTCACTGAGCTTCCACACTTCCCATGACTGGGACCAAAACCCTACTATGACTGTCTCCTCCGGTTGTCACTGATGTAAGCCCCAGCCATAATCCTCAGGTCTTCTTATGACTTCCAATATCAACGGACACTGGGGTATCTTGGCTTGCTTAAAGGACTCTTGGGCCTTTCCATCTGAGCAGCCCAGTTTTATGTCAGCTTGACAAAAGCTGGAGTCACTGGAGAGGGGGAACCGCAATAGAGGAAATGCCTCCATAAGATCCAGCCACAGGCAAGCTGCTGGAGGGCATCTTCTTAATTGCTGATGTGTGAGGACCCAGCCCATCATGGTGGTGCCATCCCCTGGCTGGTGGTCCTGGGTTCTATAAGAAGCAGACTAAACAACGCATGAGAAGCAAGCCAGTAAGCAGCAATCCTCCATGGCTTCTGCATCAGCTCCTTCCCCCAGGTTCCTGCCCCCAGGTTCCTGCCCCCAGGTTCCTGCCCGGCTTGAGTTCCTGCCCTCACTTCCTGGAATGAACTGCAATGTGGAGGTGTAAGTCAAATAAACCCTTTCCTCCTCAACTTGTTTTTGGTCATGGCGTTTCATCAGCGCAATCGAAACCCTGACTAGAACACCAACCCAATCCCGCCCAGCACCGCATTTTATCATATCATACAGAGAACAGGTGACCTGGTCAGGGCTGAGTATAAAGATTGTCAATATCCTCAAAACACCAAGAGTGCCTGTAATCACATTTACCTACACAGAATGTTGAAAGATTTTTTTTTTTTTCATAGCCTTGTTGGGCATCATGCATGTTCCACCTGACCACAGATATTCCCAAAATTTTTACCACCATGCCAGACCTTTGTAACTACGGGAATTGATTTCCCATCCATATTCCCTCAGGTTCACTTATACGTTCTCCAAATGGGCTTCCAAATTTGTAGAGCATCCAGAAGCTAGCAATAAATCATCTTTATGGAGGATGGGCACCATAATAGAGCCAGGTCCTGGGCCACCATCCCCTGACAAATGGCGGGGCTGTGGAGACAACCTTGGGAAAACACTCTGAAAGCTTATTGTTGTCTAAACCATGAAAATGTAAGCTGATCTTGGGATCCGGTGGCTAAGGGGCCACTGAAGGAAGAGTGAGCGGGATCCACAAGCAATGGACATTTCGATTTGCCCAGCTAGTCAGTTCATTAGTAGGCGGCACACTGCCTCGTTTAACTCCCTGTAATCCAGAGTCGTTCTCCAAGAACTATCTGGCTTCCTCATTGACCACAGCGGGCTGTTGAAGGCGCTCTTGGCTAGGCAGAAAAATCTCTACCTTTCTAGCTCCTGGGCGGTTGCTGTGCTTTGTCCTTACCCGAGGGGGCCAACTGTTGAGACTCACCACCCTTGGCGGGGTGGGCGCCCCTGCGGTTCCCCACCTTACCTGCCGCCCCTTAGCGTTTGCCCCTCAGCTAGAACTGCACGGCAGAGTCCACAGGGTGTACCCTGGAGTAGAACACCCTGACACCAGAGTGTTCTCTCACGAGGGGGAGATGCGGACAGTACCCTTCCTGGGGGCGGGCAGAATTTTCCACCCTAGAATGTTTAGTTGTTCCTGCAGGGCTCCTGGGGCAATGGCAGGGGCAATGAGGCTGTAACCAAGGTGAGGGCACACAAACACGACGATGTTTTCCCCCAATCCCTGGCTACCCTCACCGCTGGCCCCAGCGCCGTGGGGCTTCCTGTGAGCCAGTACGTTGCACTCCATTAGCCTGATGACGCTGCCTCAGTCACTGCTCTATGCTGGGAAGAGACACTAGGACCAAAGCGGCTCTTGGAAAGCGATTACCCGGGGGATTGCTTATGGCTTCGGAGGATCGGCCCACTATTATCACGGCAGGGAGAGGGCAGGCACGGAGCTGCGGCAGTAGCTGAGAGCTTTACATCCTGGTCTTCAGGCATCAGGCCTGAAACCTCAAAGCCAAGCCGCCAGCGATACACTCACTCCAACAAAGCCACATCACCTTCTGGTCCTCAGTTGCACTCCCTGGTGACTAAGCACTCAGATATGAGCGTATGGGGGCGGGGGGCATTCTCATCCCAACCACAGAGGGACCAATTCAATTTAATCCCCGCTAGTCTAGTGGCTATGGGTTACCCCCTCTCCGCCCCACACACACTAACACATAAAAGTGGATTTCAAAATTCCTCAACCCAAAGTGCAGTGATTTGGGACGGCACGTTCTGTTCCTTTTCATTCATACTTTCTACCCTGCTCCTTCTCTTTCTGTCTGAGTTTGATGGTAAGGGAGTTATTGCTGGGCGGGGGTAGCGTTCGCCTTTTACAGATCAAGTTCCAGGACAGCCAGGGCCACACAGAGAAGCCCTGTCTCAAAAAGGAGCAAGAGAGTTATAACTGTTCAACTAATTTTTCTATTAGATTATGAGTAGAGAATGATGTCTCTATTTTGTAATTTATTTTTCCCGACCTAATTCCTGAAGAGTCAACTAGTTTTGAAAATAATTTTCTAGTTTTCAGCATATAAATCAGAAAATATTAAGCAGCTCTTTAAAATTGTTCCATGGGTTAACCTATGTCTCTGGCCTGAAAGAAATGTAAGATAACCCTGCTTGTTGACATGCTTTTGTTTCTAGTTTTTGTTATTAACACATCAAAATATAGTACCAATAAAATTTAATAAGATTATCTGGTTTTTAAAAAATGTCATAGCCCTGTTATTCAAGAATCTTTGTTTCAGTGTTTACTCTTCGGTCAATATTTACGCAAGTCTAGTATTAAGAACATTGACTCTGCTGAACTTCGTAAAGACACAGCAGAATCTCACTGTCCTAGTTACGGCTACATTCCCGTGATGAAACACCGTGACCGAAGCAAAACGCGGGGAGGAAAGGGTGTAGTTGACTTACGCTTCGCCATCCCCAGTCATCCTTGAGGGAGGGCCAGGTTCCTCACACCGGTCAGGAACCAGGAGTGCGGAGCTGCCTTGGAGGAGTGCTGCTTACCGGCTTGCTCCTCACGGTTCGCTCAGCCCTCTTTGTTACAGAACCTGCGACCCAGCTTATGAAACACAATCCCCGAGGCAAAGACGCAATGCGGCAGGACCCCTGGAAGGTGATGTGACCTGAGTTGTTAGCATCAAAGCCTGAGCCCTGATGTTCTAACAAAATAAGCTGGACATGGGCTGATTAGTAACAGTGAGAACCTGAGAAAGGAGATTTATTCATGTGACCACAGTGGAAAGAGGAACAAAGAGGTTCTAGGACCGCACACTTTTCCTCTTGTTGAGACATAATACCCAAACCAAAGAAACTTAAGGGGGGAAAAGGTTTATTCTGCTCACAATTCAAGGGAACAACCCATGATGGTGGAGCTCCATCCCGTTTGGAGGTAGGAAGTGATGAACTTAGCAACGTCCTCTTTCTGCTTTTTATTTGGTTCAGGACTCTGGTCAATGGATTTCGAGGCCTGCGGTTAAGGTGGGTCTTCCCTCCTCACTTATCATGATCAAGAGCATCCCTCAGAGGCAAGGCTCCCTCCGGAGCCCTGTCTCCCTGGTGAGTCTACATCCTGTGAGGCTACAGTAACTACTTACCCATCACAGCCTCCAAGCCCATCTTCAGGGCGTTGGAGGTTTACCTGGAGAGCAGGAGGTGTGCATGACTAGGCAGTCCTGGTGGGGGATGGTCCTGCCTCCCGCCCCTTCCTTGCGCCCCAGTCTCTCCTGCATAAGGTCTAACAAGTCAGCACTGCGTGGAATCTCTTCCTGAGAAACAAGCCTCCCTGGGGCTTCTGCCAGGACCTCAGCCATTTCTTTCTCAGGCTGTGGGAGTCCACTGTTTCAACAGTCTAATGGCCAGAGGGAGGTCTATGATAACTGGCTTTAGGGTGGCTTCACTCCCACCAGGACGGCTGTGGTGATGGCAGCAGCCCTCAGTGGGATTACTATCCTAATAAAGGCCTCCTCAAGCAGTCCTGCTCCTGCCTAACATTAGAGAAGACAGCAAGCAGGCTCCATCCGTGTGCCAGGAGGCCGGCTCCCACCACGCACCGATTCTGCCCCAACCTTCCCCACCCTCCCAGCTGCCATTCTGCCTTCAGAGGCGACATCCACAACCAAACACCGAGAAGAGGGAAGCAGCGAGTGGGCCCGCTTGTCTTGAGTACAGGGGCAACCTTGGGCTTTCCAGCTCAGACAGGCCGATGAGCAGAAGCACCTTGGGCCTTGCAGATAGAACTGGCTAGGAAGAGAGGAGACACTATAGAGACAGGTGCGTCCTTCCCTTTGGCCCCCAGACTACTGAAACTGTGGGCCTCAAAGAAATGAACATCTCCACAGGAACCTCAGTCGCTAGGGTGACAGGGAAACTGTCTCCCCCTTCTCCTAAGGCCCCGGCAACAACCCAAAGTTCACTCCAGGGAACCACTCTGTTTACTGGGCCCCCTTACAGAGCACAGGCGTGTAGGGGCCTTCCTCCCGCAATGGGCTGGATCTAAAGAGCCTTGGAGGCTCTCCCATAGCTGCATAGTCGGGGTGCCCTTCCCGGGTATTCCAGCCTGGTATACGCTAGCCCCTCCTCAAGGCCACATCCAATAACAGCAGAGTTTCCTGCGACAGGAAGTAGGAAGCAGCGACTGTCCGGACACTCAGGAGGACACTTCCTTGAGGTGCAAACCACCACCAAGGCCAGCCGGGATGACACTTTTGCAAAGAATTGAAGCTGAAGTCCCTAAGATGTTGGCTCCTTGCCTGGGAGGACAGTCGCTCACAACACTCAGGAAGAGACTTCATAGTGCCAACAACTTATCAGACCACTCTGTAGGAGACACTGGAGCGGAGACAATGATGGGAAGGGAATGAGTGGGACCACACCTTGACCAGCACTGCTCGGTGATGCATACTTCTTGCCCTCGATGTAAATCTAAACCCCATGCTAGACCCCGAACATGAGCCTGGGGATCACTGGACCCCTTTCTTCGGTCTTCTTCACAGGGTGGCCTCAATGTATAAATCTTCTTCTCTGAATTTCACTATAATTTTTGTCTTGTTCCTAACTGTGGGGACAAGTGGTTAAGCCTGGCTTGCTAGGGCTGCCAGAGGCCAGGCGTAACACACGTTTCCACCTCCGCCAAGCCACCTGGGCTGGAAAAGGGCGGTGACAACTATTCCAACAAAGGGAAGAATGCTAAGAATTTATGAGCAGAATAATCCAGCAAACACAAGAAGAGCTGGCTTCATCTTGGCTAACCTAGCCTGTAGCTTTAGGGGTGTTGATAGAGTGGGGCTAGGAGCCAGGTTCTGGTGAAGGTGCTCTGTGTTTGGTAGTGTGTATATGACCTCCTCCCCTCCTGCCCACATGATGGGCCAGGCTGCTCTGCCATTGGTAGGTGCGTTGTTTTCCCAGAGAGCATCCTTGTGGAAGGATGGTGTCCTTCCACAACCCCCCTTCTCCAGGTTCTTTGCCTAGGCTACAAATTAAATGAACACAAAACGGATTGACAAGAGAAACCCTGTATTTAATTATGGCTACATGCACAGGACTCCTACAAGATACAGGACTCCCAGAATGGCTGGCTAAAATTTACACGGCGTCCTGAGTTGCAGAAAAGATAAGGTCAAGGCAATGTGACAATGACCCAGTCTCGGGGAGAGAGGAGGAACTGAGGCTGCCTTGGTGTAGAAAGACTGTCTTGTTACCTCTAGCAGTTACAAGGTATCTCCGAATAGCCCTCAGAGTGGGTGATTGTTTGGGCTGGTGTCCTCTCCTGTTGTCCCAGTGATCTTTGTTGTGGGTCAGATTCCGGGAGAGGATTCACAGCAATGGTGTTCCCTGTGTGGCCCTCTGTAGGCAAATAAGAGCAGCTCACACAAAGCCTGCCTGCACCCCATCTCCTAAGCACCCCAGTTCCGGGAATCCGACTGGCATATTCGGAGATGGCATTTCCTAAAGTCCTTCACCCATTCATAGAGAGGTGGCTCTTATTTCCATTTGCGGATTGCATAAGGATTAAGTGGGATAATGAATGCTTTCAAACCTGCTTTGCCGGAATTAAGGCTTTACACAAATACTAATCTTGGGCCCATAGGAAAGAGACCAGGCTGTTCTGTGTGGGGTAAGGTTTTCAGAGTGCAGTTCATGAGCTAGCAGCAGCAGTCATGAGAGAGAGGGAAGACACCAGTAGGGATAGGGAAGGAAAAAAGGAAAACCCATCCCTGTACTGTTCTGTATTCTCAGCTGGGTCCCTATCCTAAGAAAATGATTTTTATTTATATATATACACACATATAAAAGAACATATATATATACACCTTACTTGGGGATTTGTTTATTTATTATTGATAATTGTTTTGAAATAGAGTCTCTCTATGTAGCTCTGGCTGTACACCAGGCTTATCCGCCTCTGCCTCCCCAGTCCTGGGATCACAACTATCCATTCTTTTTCTAATATACATTTTTAACCCATTAATTCAGGCTGCCCTTGAACTCCAAGCTAAAGCCATTCTTTTGCCTCCAGAGTAGCTGGGGCTTTAGCTACCAGTCACTCACACAGACACTGATCACGCAAGCCTAATGGGGGTTAGGTCCACAGTCCCAGCACTCAGGCCCCTGAGACAGAAGAATCCTGTGTTCAAGGCCAGCTTGAGCTCTATGGAAAGACTATCTCAAAAGAAAGAAAGAAGGGTATTCCTTCCTTGAGGTCCCTCTCAATCCTGGGGGTTCTTTCTTGACTTTCCTTACTGGAGCATAGCAAAAGCTGATGATGAGAAAGAAAGGAGATGCAGGCGTACCTGGGAAACACTCAGAAAGAATGGACAGGCTGAAACTTCAGTCGGTAGCCTCTCCAGGGACACAAAAATGGGCTGGAACAGGCAGGTTAGAAAGCAGACAAGGACAGGCAAGGTTGGCTGTGCCGACTAAAGGTCCACTCCGAGCGTCTTCTACTGAACTGCAGGGTCACCGTTTTTGGTAGGCTGGCTGGTCAGTGAGTTCTCAGGAGTCACGCCAGATTCCCACCCCTATCCAACCTGCTGCCCTAATGCTGGCACCGAAGGCACACACAGCTATGCTGGACCCTTCCTTCCTTCCTTCACTCATTCATCCACTCATAGTGGTCTCACTATGCAGCACTGCCTGGCCTGGAACTCACCATGTAGATAAGACTGAACTTCAACTCAAAGAGACCTGCTTGCCTCTGTGTCCAAGCGCTAGAATGAAAAGTGTGCGCCCCACCCCCCCCCCCGCCCACCCCACCCCCCTTCTTTTGGTTTTGGGGATACGAATCAAAACCCTGCCCTCCCCCTTGCAGAAAAAGTTTTCTTCCCTGAGCTGTCCCCCTAGCCCTTTTTTTTTTTTTTTTTTTTCTGCCTTTAACAGTACTCAAGACTGGCTTATTTATAATCAAGAGAAATCTATTTGGCTTTTGATCCTGGAGGCTGAAAGTCCACAGAAGTCCAAGATGAAAGGCCATCTCTAGCCAGGAAATTTCTTGTGAGTCATGGCCTGGGAAAAACACTATATAGCGAGAAAGAGAGACAGAGACAGAGATCAGCACCAACCCCGAGGACCTGATCAGAAACCCTATAGCCTTTTATAACCTGTCTTCACCCATATTCACCATTTCAAACATATGCCTCCTGGCAGGCACATCCAAACAATGTGGGGAGGGCGGACACCAGCGTCCCTCGGTGATATCTAGGAAAGGCTGGAAACTCCGGCATCAGAGCAGGCTGGCTGCTTTCTGTGAAGCTTAGGTGAGCACGGGGCTGGAGAGAGGCTCAGCAGTTAGGAGCACTGGCTGCTCTTCCAGCAGACCAGGGTCAATTCCCAGCACCCACATGGCAGCTTATAACTGTTCATAACTCCAGGCCTAGGGCATCAAATACCCTCTCTGGCCTCCATGGCGCCAAGCACACGCACGTGCTTGTGTCTGGTACACAGGCATGCATGCAAACAAACAAAAACACTCATACAAATGAAATTTTTTTTGTTTTGGTTTTTTTTTTTTTTTTTTTTTTTTTTTTTTTTTTTTTTTTTTTTTTTAGACAGGGTTTCTCTGTGTAGTCCCAGCTGTCCCAGAACTTACAAGCTCAGAGGTCGGCTTGCTTCTGCCTCTTGAGTGCTGGGCTTAAAGGTGTGTGCCACCACTGCTCAGCTGGATAAAATAAATTTTAAAAAAGAAAATTAGGAAGGTACAAGCCCATAACTGTTTTGTTTTGTTTTTTTATTTTTGTTTGTTTGTTTGTTTTGTTACAAGGTTTCTCTGTGTATTCCTAGCTGCCCTGGACTTGCTTTATAGACCAGGCTGGCCTTGAACTCACAGAGATCTGCCTGCCTCTACCTCCCTGAGTGTTGGGATTACAGGCACACCCCACCTCAGCCGGCCACTTTTAATATTTTGATTTAATTTAATTAATTTTCTTGGAGACAGTCTCTCTGTTATATAGCTCTGGCTGTCCTGAAACTTTCAATAAAGACCAGACTAGGCGTGAACTCACAGAGACCTGCCTGTTGTTGATTTGTTGCTGTGGTGTGTGTGTGTGTGTGCAGGCAGGCATGCCATAGTGCACAGATAGAGGTCAGAGGACAACTTTTGGGAGTCCATTCTTGCCTTCTACCATGAGTTTCCGGGTGGAGCTTTAGTCACCAGGCTTTCCCGGTGCTTTTACCCACTGACCAATCTCACTCGCTCTGACCTAGAGCTGGTGCAAGACTCACCTCGGCTATGATCCTCCCCGCCCCTCGCCACAGCTATTACCTCCATCTCCTCCAGCTCTGCAGCCAGCAGAACAGTTGCCCAAAGTCCTGACTGAGAACCTGTGACTTTGTCCCAGTACTACAAGGGGAATTAGGGCTGCCTGAGAATTAAGGCTGCTAATCAACTGACCTTAAAATAGGAGATCATCCTGGATCATGCGGAGGGGCTCACTGCAATCCCTAGATTCCTTAAGTGCAGGACGGAGCAGGGGAGAAGCAGAGGGGTGTCGGTGATGAGCTGTGACGTGAACTAGATCAGCTTGTGGGTGTCCAGAGCTGAACATGCACGAGCCCCCAGAAAAATGCGGCTCTGCTGACACCTCGATTTCAGCCCACCGGTCCCCCAACCCCCAGATGATGTGCCATAACCTGCAAGGCTCCAGGGACTCGACTGATAGGAGCCTTTGAGGAATGAAGACCAGACAAATTACATGGACACAGGTATACTGGAAAGCTGCATTGTGTGCCCTGGGCTCTCCGATGGCGACACTGGAAACACACACCAGCTCCTCCACTCAGAGGCTTTATTTACACACCGAAGGGGAAGGCAGGGCTGCTGCATACAGCTCCATCAAAGAGGCAGGGTTTCATGATTTACCCAGCTGAACAAAGAGGCGGGTTTTGCTAATCTCAGCAGGAGCAGGCTCTGTAGGGAAATTCTCCTCAGGCTGTAAATACCCAGGAGAGAAGGCTACAGTGAACATATTCTGCACATGCCATTGACATTTGAGCTTGGACCAGGAGGAAAGGCTTTACCCCTTCCCAAGGGTTTAGGTCACTGGGTGTCCCTGACATGGCTGGGACATACTCAGCACATACTCAGGGTTCCTCTGCTTCCCACAGTAGTGCATCTGGGTTGCTTTAAGCTCCTGCACTTGTGGTAACTTGTGACAGCAGCTCAGGAAAGCATGTGACATTGTCTAAGGACTGACATGGGGCAGGGAGCCAGGAGGCCAAACCAGTATTGCCACCGATTCACTCTGTTTTTTTGCAAAGTTTCCCTAGTTCTGATTTTCAGTCTTCTCGTCCTCCCACAGCCACAAAGGGCAACAGTGAGTCAGGTCCAGAGATGATGAATGTAGCCACAGCAGTCCCCAACCACAGGAAGCTGCCATTCAAGAAAACTGAAGAGGCCACGGGAGTAGGTTTCTGTGTCTGTCAGTATTGGTCTGGCCTCTTGGGGAAGCCACCAGCTCAAGTCTTGGACCCTTGATCCTCAGCAGTGGCTTTCCCAGAGCAGAAAGCAGAGGTGAGAGCTGGCCAAGCTGGGAAATCTAGGAAAGGCCTGAGTCAAGCAAGATGTGGGCACAGATAACACTGGGCACAGCTTCCCCAGACTTCCTGTCTAGAAAGGGAACTAGTTGCTTGAGGGTGAAACCTTGCCGGCTTCTGAATATGACACAGCTGCCTTTGAATTCCTGCCTCAATTCAGGGATCAACTAAATCTGACACTGGCACAGACTCATAAGAAACATCATTTAATAATACTGGCTTCCAGGTAGTCTCCACTTGTACTTATCCTTGCTAGAGCCAGGAGTAGGCAAACAGCCTTGCCCGGGGAACGAACACACACACACACACACACACACACACACACACACACACACACACGTTCGAGGCATGTCACGAGGCCATGCTACAGGTAAGCACTCACGTTTGTCCAGCTATGGAATGCCTCGCACGCTATGTGCCTCTGGAGTGAATGGGAGCCATGAATGAGGAAGAAGTTTTAGTTTCAAGGTAACAAGATTGTATTTCCTTCAGGATAACCCAGCCTATCTGGCCTGATAAAATACACGGGGATGCATTAAAAAAGTTGCAGGACACAGATAAAAGATACAGTTTTGTCCCTGTGATGGCTATTCTTATTTGTCCACTTAACTACACCTGAAATTAACTAAAATCCCAAATTAAAGGACACACCTGTGGGGAATTTTTGCTTTATTTGAAATATGAAGATACACTCCTAATCTTGATCTTTGAGACAGAAAGACGAACCTTTAATCAGATTTTTTTTTTTTAGGCAGGTTTCTCTGTGCTGTACTGGCATTCCTAGAACTCATATTGTAGACCAGGCTGGCCTTGAACTCAGAGAGTTAGTCCTGCTCCTCCATTAGGTGGTTGTGTCCCAAGGACCTAACGCAAGTCAGGCTCGGAGCAAGAGCCTTTACCCTCTAAGCATCTCACTGGTGGTGGAGTGATTTTCATAATGGAAAAGTACTGCCCTTCCCAGTGAGGTCACTCTTGTAAAGTATACAGATGCAGCAGGGCCAGAAACAGGTCCAGCGCAGAAAAAAAAAAAAAAAAACAACCGCCTTCAAAGGTCATATCCGGGCAAAGGTGCTGGAGCAAGACACCCAAGACACCCGAGAGAGCTGTGAGGCTTCAGGCTTGTTAGATTTCCTGCTCATCGATTAAGGGAAAAGAAAAATGAACACAAGAAAAGTGGGACAAGAACTTTGCTGGATTCTCGGTAAAATGTGGCCACTTAAGCTTCAATTTGGGTCTCTAAATTAAAAAAAAAAAGCTCTAATACACTAATTGAATTTTGTGCTTCTATGTAATGAGAAAGCAGGAAAGAGTAAAGAGCCTGAGGTAGGTTCTGAAATGGCTCAAGTCCACCAATGTCTGCCAGCCTCCAAAGGGCTGCCTCAGACAAAGTTTGAATCTCCAAATGTCAAGGGCACTGCTCACTTGGAAGCTCACCAGTTAAAATTCAGACTTTTTTCTTTCCTTTTCAGAACTAAAGCCATGTTTACTTATGCTCTAGGCTTGGGTGAGCTGCAGCAGCTCCTCAGCGTTAGGCTGGCAGAACACGAACGTGCCATTGCTCAACAGGTGCCACAATTTAAGTGAAGTAGAAAAGGGATGGGGAAGGATGGGAGAGGAAAGAGAAGGACCGGAAGTTTGTACCCAGCCTGGGGGGAAGACGGGTTGGTGGGAGGTGGGTTGGAACTGCCCCTTAACGTCTCCAGGTTCTGAATCCTCCTTCCGTGCTTTGGATCAGTGTCCCCCTACAGGTCCTTGTGTCAGTGCTCTCCAGGGAGGACATCACTAGGAGGACCGAGGACTCTAGACCTTCTATTTGTTCTGCTTCTGCCCTGAGGTGAGCAGTCTCTGCTCTGTGACACATTCCTGCCATTCTGTGCTGTCTTAGCACAAGCCAGACTAACGGTTGCACTGCTCACAGGCTAAAGCCGGCACAGCTTTGAGCGAAAAAGATGGAGAGGCATTGTGAGTGCTGGTTGGGGAAACCTGAGGCGCCTGGGTCTGATCCTACAGCTCACAGTGGAAGAAAAGAACTGACTCTCGAAAGCTGTCCTCTGACCTCTGAAAGCTCACTGTGACGTACGTGGGCGTACACACACAATAACTGTAATTTCCAAAATAAGCCTTTCTCTTCATGTGTTATGTATGTCAGGTACTTTATTAGGGTGACAGAAAGCTGACTGACATAGCACCTCTCTAATGCTCTCAAACACCCTTTTCTTGAATCCAGACTTTCCTAACCTGTTCCTTATTAAGCTCTCCTCAGTGACAGCATTTGAAAGGCTGAAGCAGGAGAATCATCATGAGTTCAAGGCTAGCCTGGATTACATATAAGTTAAGGCAGCCTGAGCCTCATAGCAAGATCCTGTCTCAAAAAAACCAAAACCGAAAATAAACAAAACATCAACAACAAAAAAAATCCCTTTTCTCAGGACAGAATTAGTCAGCAACTTCCCATGGGGTGTCTGTAGAGACAAAAGGCCAAAAATGAAAGCGGAGTTGCCACACTTTACAGCTATCTGATGGCTACTTGCAGCTTGACTTGAACGACACATGCTATCTTAACACAAACCTCTAGAGCCAACCTAAGCCCGCAGTGGAAAACTCACTACCTAACCCAGTGAAACACCCCTATCTATCCAGAATGGACCCCTCTGCGGCAGTTTATTTGTGAACCCCAGAACTGTGAGCGGTAAAACCCTGTTTCTTGTTTGCTGTGGTAGAGCTCTATCACACTAAGAACTTTCTCTTTATTGTAAACAGGTGATTCGGGTGTGCTTCAGCCAGCCCGAGCACTCACCTTTCATCCACGAGCTTTCTGTACACAGGAGTTAATAAAGTTAACCCTAGGTCAAGAAGCAGAGCAAGAAACTAGCTGACAGGGATGAAAGAGTAGGAGGGATTTTGAGCTGAGGGGTATTTAAGACAGTGTGGAAAAGGCTTTTCAGCTTAGCTTAAGCTCTGGCTTTAGTTTAGGCTTCAGCTCCTCAGCTCCCTGGCTTTGGGGGCTTTGAGCTAGCCTTTGACCTTGGGGTCTTGTTTTTGTTTTGCCTTTTCCTCCTGGGTTGTCCGTTATACCAGTAAGCCTTTTTTTTTTTTCATCCAGACCTGAGCTGAGAAGATCTGCTGGATGCTTCCTCTGCTTCTCTGAACTAGCAGGTTTTCACCCCAGCACCTGGCTCCTGAGTCTTTATTGGTAAAATACAACAGCTGGGGTTTTCATTTTTGTTTATAACAACACCCTCTACACACCTGCCTACCCCGAAATGGCCCACACAATTAGACCAAGTAACTTTTCCCTTCAACTGCTCTCAAAGGCTTTGGCTCCTCTCGGCCATCTTTCCCTTCCCTGGAAATTGTCCCACGGTCCCTCTTGCAGCTTGTTTTGAGCAAAGAAAACACAGATTACAGAAAAATAAAAAGAACTGAGAACCGGGAGGGTTCCCAGGGAGGGATACCCAGTGCAATGCATCCCACTACGCTGCTCTTCGTCTTTGCCCCTTGCGTTCATTTTCTTTGCTGTGCATATAGAAGGAAGGGTTTATTTGGGCTTACGGTTCCACAGTTGAGTCCGTCACCTTTCAATCGGAGAAGCATGGCAGCGGGCAGGCATCGGCAGCAGCTGAGACCACGCCCCTTCACGGTGTCCTCTTTGCCCAGCAGGTGATTGCCTCGGTTTAAAGAGTTCCCAGGACAAAGCGTCAAGCCACGAGAGCCACTGTTCATCTTGACCAAGGGAGCAGCGAGCTGGCTGCAGGATGTTTTCTTGGTGGGGGTGGAATGGTGAAGCCCATCCTCTGGGAAGAATAGGCCTCCTCACCTCTGCTCAGAGGGTGCCTCATTAGTTTACGGCTGTCAAACCTGTTTCTAAAAGGTTCTGTTCCTTAACAGTTCAGCGTGTAAACACATTTTTGTCTGCTAGAGCCAACTCTGTCATCCGGGCATTTTAAGACTCTCCGCCATAGTCTAAGTCAGGTTTGTGGGCAAACTGTGAGACCCAGGTGTGTGATGCCTGAGTCTCACCTCTCACACTGACTCTTTTTTTCTTCTGCTCTTTTAAGATTTTTTCCAGCAGGGTGTGATAGCGAACCCCTTTAGCTCTAACACTTGCAAGGCCAAGGCATACAGGCCTCTTCTGTGAAGTCAAGGCTGGCTTGGGCTACATAACAAGCTCCAGGGCAGCCAATGCTACACAGTGAGACATTGTCTCAAAGCAAAAAATGAAACAATTTCCTCTCACTTCCTGCTTGGGCAGAGGCCTTTCCTACACAGCGTGGATGCTCTACGGAATCTCTCTCACCAGCAGACCCGGCTGTGTGTGGGACCTCTTGTGTTGTCAGAGAGAGTTCTGCAGCCTTGGGCTTCCTCTGACCATCTTAGTCCTGTGTGATTTATTTATTCTTCTGTCTGGAAGCTTGTACAGTTTCTCTTTAGCTTCACAGCTGAGGAGTCTTATAGGGTATTCCTACATGTGTGCCCTTTCCTGTCTGGCCTGGAAGTCACTGAGTCAGACACAAATTTTTCTTAAACCTCTGAGTGAGTCTCTTTGACCATTTACTGAATTTCTGGACTTTTCCCAACAGTTTCTTTCCCCTTTGAGTTCCTGTTTCTCTCTTCAGGTGCTCAGGGCCTCCCCTCCGGGTCTTACATCATGACACAAGGACATGGGTATTAAAAAGTAAAATAGGGGACCACTGGAGAGACGGCCCGGGGGGTTAAGAGCGTTTGCTGCTCTTCCAGAGGCCCTGGATTAGCCCACATGGTGGCTCACATCTGTCTGTCACTCCAGTCTTAGGAGTCTGGCCTCTAACGGCCAGATGTGGTATGCATAGACACATGTGGGCAAAAAACACTCATATACATAAAATAAAAATAAATAAATAAAAAAAAAGTAGAACCAGCTGTGGTGGGACACACGTGTAATCCCAGCGCTTGGGAGACCGAAGCAGAGGGACCACAAGTTCGACAGGAGCCCGGATGACATAGCCAGACCCTGTCTCAAAACAAATCAAGATGGTAGAAAACCCCCAGCTGTGTGACCCCAGGACAGCTCACTAACCTGGGCCTGTTTGCTGAGCTGAGCTGGAGGGTAATCGTAACTACATCTTGCTTTAGCCAGAAGGAAGTGCACCAACCTTTTAATACACTTTCAGTCTTAGCTGTTTGGTTTGAGGGTTTGGAGTTGCTGAGGCAGGGTTTGAGGGGACTTAGGAGGGCTCTGCCTTACCATGTGGCTGTTTCAGTGTCCTATTGCTTTGAGGAGACACTAGGACTGTGGCAGCTCTTGCGGAGGGAAGCATTTCGTTGGGGCTACAGTTTCAGAGGGTTAGTCCACTCAGTCAGCATGACAGGAAGTGTGTCGGTGTGCAGGAGGACATGGAGCTGGAGAGTTCTACATCCAGATCCACAGGCAGCAGCAAGAGAGAGCTCCACTGTGCCTGGCTTAGCCTTCTGGAATCCCCAAGCCCACCCCAAATAACACACTTCCTTCAGCAAGGCCACACCCCTTAATCCTTGTCAAGTAGTGCCACTCCCTAATGACCAAACTTTCAAAAATATGAAGAGCCTATGGGGGACATTCTTTGTTGTTAGAGTTTGGTTTTTGGATTGGTTTTTTGTTTTCCGAGACAAGATTTCTCTGTGTATCGTTGTCTGTCCTGGACTTACTTTGTAGACCAGGCTGGCCTTGAACTCGAGAGATCCACCTGCCTCTGCCTTTGCCTCCCAGAGTGCTGGGATTACAGGTATGCACCACCTCATCAGGCTCATGGGGGACATTCTTATTCAAACTACCACAGCACCCAAGGATGACCTGCCGATCCTCCTGCCTACCTGAGATCACAGACCAGGGCCACCCAGTTTATGGGGTGCTGGGGACTGAAACCAGGGCACGCAATTACACCCTGAGTTACACCTGGCTCTCAGACTGTGCTCTCCAACCTTCGGTGGTTTATGAAAGCAAAGTTCTACTTCTTGTCCCCTCGAGGGCTGTTCATGAGTTGGCTCTGCTTCTGCTGCGCACTTTTCTCATCACAAGACCCGTCCTTGTAATTGGGGACAATGTCATAGTGAGCCCCATAACCATTATTTCTAAGGCCGGGAATGTGGTTTGCCAAGCATGCATGAAGGACAGCTTTTATCCCAGAGCCACACTCCACCCTGCCCCCCCCCCCCCCCCCCCCCCCCCCCCCCCCCCCCCCGTCGCCGGAACTGAACCCATGATATTCTAAGTAAACACTTAGATTAGTTCAAAGAACTTGTATTACGGATCTCTAGAAACCAGAACTAATAGAATGTTACAAAGGGCTTTATTGAACCGATTTCCAGAATAAGGGTGGGATCGTCCTTCAAAAGCTGTGTGCGTGCTGGAGAGACAAAGAGCCCAGGAGTTCCTCGGTCCGGAAATCCGGACACTTCACAGGCCCACGACAAGGCTGAAGGCTCAGGAGCTTCCCAGAGCCTGGAAGGGTGGAGTCTATCACCATGGCAACAGTGATGCGCTCACTTCCTCTGGAGAAGGGGCTGCGGCTTTCTTCCTCCAGTTTCCCTCCATCCCAGTGCCCAGTCCACTGGACCATGCCGCCCTCTTCATGATAAGCCTCGCCCGAGAGTTATCCCACAAACACACTCAGAGATGCATTTCCACATTTAATTCAGTCAAGCTGATGATCCAACCCAAGCACCCAGAGCCCATGGGCAAAGGAGAAACATGGATCAGCAATCTGGGCGGTGGGGGAAGACGAGCCTTACACTGTAGCACGGACTATAAAGACACGAAGGAACACAGTAGCCTTGTTAACATGAAAACTCACATGTGTCGGAGCCAGCCGCGGCGGCGTAGATGTTATCTCAGCACTTGGGAAATGGAGCAAGAGAGTTCAAGGTCATTGTTGGCTACACAGTAAGTTCGAGGCTTGCCTGGGCTTCCTAAAATTCTGACTCAAAAATAAAACAAAACACCCCAAAGCTCCCAAATCAAAACCATATATATATATGTATATATATATATATATATGTATGTATATATATGTATATATGTATATATATGTATATGATGTATATGTGTATATGTGTATGTGTGTGTGTATGTGCCTGTGCAAGGGGCTGTTGTGATAAAACACCGTGACTTGTCCCCTGAAATGTTTTAGCTTGCAGCTGTAGTCCATCCTGAAAGGAAGTCAGGGCAGGAAGCTGGAGGCTGGAACTGAAGCAGAGGTCATGGAGGGAGGCTGCTCACTGGCTTCCTCTCTTTGCTTTCTTACACGCCGCAGGACCACCTGTCCAGGTCGTGGGATCAAGAAAATGCCCCACAGGCTTGCCCACGGACCAATACGATGGAGGTATTTTCTTAACCGAGGTTCCCTCTTCTCAGACAACTCCAGTTTATGTCAAGTTGAAGCAGAAGAGAACTCTAACCAACACACACACTTTAGTACACTTAGTTCTTGCTAAAGCACGCCTTAGTTATGATTCTCCTCCAGCTCAGGAAACAGGCCCAGGGAGGACACACAGCTGTGGCAGAACTGCTCCTCAGCCCCAGTGATCGATGCTGTCGTGTGCTTAGTCACGTTCTCTACCATTTTGTTTTGTTTTGAGACAGGGTCTGGCTATGTCATCCAGGCTCATGTCGAACTTGTGACTCCTCTGCTTCAGTCTCTCAAGTGCCGGGATTACACTTGTGTCCCACCACAGCTTTAATGCCCGTGCCATTGTCCCACCACAGAAGACCTGGATGATACCCAGACCCCCAGAGACAGGAAAATTCAGGGATATCCCAGCTCCTTACATAAAAGAGAATGGAGGGTTAGCGACTCAGGTTGATGGTAAAGGGTTTCCCTGCGTGCAGTAAGGCCCTGGGTTCTGAACTTTGTGTGTGTGTGCGTGTGCGTGCGTGTGCGATGCTGGGACATACTGGTAACTGAGGTTCTCAGAAGGCTTGAGGCAGGGGGATCATGATGACATTGATATTGGGGCACAGTGCATCCTCTGGGCTTGACAGGTTTTATGTCCTATAACAAGGAGCTGAACAGAAGCATGTGGATAACAGCAGAAACTCAGGCAGTTCGTCAGCAAACGGAGACTCACATCCAGGGAAGGAAACTGGCCTGGGGAAAGAGCAGACGCTGTACAAAGACTATGGCTTTTATGTCACATTTGGAGACTTTGGGAGTCCCTTGCCTAGTGCAGGCTTTTCTCCATCTGTTCTATGTTGTGCATGGCTCATCACGACATAAATTTGTACCCAGAGGGAAATGTTTATTTTACAATGAGTCATTTGCAGACACTGTTGAGTATCAGTAGGTTCCAGCAGTTCTAGGTGTGTGTGTGTGTGTGTGTGTGTGTGTGTGCGTGCATGTGTGTGAGTGTGTCTGCATGCGTGTGTGAGTGTGTGTATCCGTAGGGAGTGTCCAGCATTCCTGTTTGACAACAGGCTTTTCTCACTTGATAATCTTCAGCCTTTGTATAAAATCTTTCCAACCACACTCTCTATTCTACTGTCCTGTCTGAGGTCCAGGCCAGGCTGGATGACATATTGAAACCCTATTCCCAAAAGATCTAAAGAACAGAAAGAACAAATAAATCATAAGCCATGGAATTACGCATAATCTACAAAATCCTCTCATGTTACCGTTATTTTTATTAAACTATGTTTCTCACTTTCTCTCTTATCCCATCTATTACACAAATAATTGAGACTCTTCCATATGATAAGCTTCACAACACAATAACTGAGCACTTATTACTCTCTTCTTAACCTTCTAAGCTAATCTGGTTTTCTCCCCGTGTACATCCCAGAGATTCTTGCCCTGTGTAGCTCTGCCTGATCCAGCTTCTCTCCTCACGTCAACTGGACCTCTCTGGTGGCAGAATCCCCTACTTCCTCCTCTAACTCCTCCTTCTCTGGCTGGCAGGAAGTCCAGCCCTATTCTCTCCCCTGCTCAGCAACTGGCTGTAAACTGCTTTATTGGCATACCAGGGGACAACTGGGGAGCAGCGTTTACACAACATTGAGACAGGAGATTCTCAGAACAAGGATTGCAACCAAATATGGGGGTACAGAAACCAGCATTGGAATCACACAATAACCTTCTGCCTACATCTTCCCCTTTAATCTAAAAAAAAAAAAAAAAAAAAAAAAAAAAGGCTCTTTCTCTTCAAATACCAAACTATATGTAATAGTAACAATTATGAAAGATTTACATTTTTTGGCACCCTTGGATAAAGAATTCTACTATCAATTTCTATCATCCTGAACAGTTTAAGTGTAACTGTGAGATTATAACTGTCTGGTCTTCAACCCCATCAGAGACGTAAGAAAGAATAACTATTACCTAAATATGTAGGCAGTGCAGGCAAGTAGCTTCCAAAAGTATAGAAATGACAGAAATATTTGGCTCCCTGGACTCTCATATGCTTAAAATCATGTCTGTGATTATGTCTGATACAGGACACATACACTGTAAAGTTTCCATACTGTATTATTAGGAAATAAGAACAAAATCTTGGAGGGATGGCTCAGTGGTTAAGAGCATTTGTTCTTGCAAAGGAGCCGGTTCAGTTCCAAGCACCTACATGGCAGCTCACAATCATCCCTAACGCCAATCCATAATTCCAGGATTCACACGATACACAGACATACATGCAAATAGAATACTCCTATACATAAAAGAAAACAAATAAACCTAAGGGGGGGGGAGAACAAAGTTTTATATGTTCAGTCCAGATATAAATTTTTAAAAACATTTTAGGTCCATAGTCAAAATCCATGGATACAAAATATACAAACACAAAGGACTAATTGTATGTAATTTTGAAATGAATACATTAGCATAAAAGGAAAAACATCCCTAACAGTCCCCCCCCCAAAAAAAAAAAAATCTAGGAAAGGAGAAATAGCCAAGCTAGGTGTCCAGGCTCTCTTAGAAGGTAGGACCAAGGAAGTCTTTTTTTAAAAATTAATTTATTTTTTATTAATTACAGTTTATTCACTTTGTATCCCAGTTGTAGCCCCCTCTCTTATCCCCTCCCAATCCCAGCCTCCCTCCCTCATTTCCTCCCATGTCCCTCCCCAGGTCCACTGATAAGGGAGGTCCTCCTTCCCTTCCATCTGACCCTAGCCTATCAGGTCTCATCAGGATTGTCTGCTTTGTCCTCCTCTGTGGCCTGATAAGGCTGCTCCTCCCTCAGGGGGAGGTGATCAAAGAGCCAGCCACTGAGATCATGTCAGAGACAGTCCCTATTCCCCTTACTAGGAAACCCACTTGGAGACTGAGCTACCATGGGCTGTGCAGGGGTTTAAGGTTATGTCCATGCATGGTCCTTGGTTGGAGTATCAGTCTCAGAAAACACCCCTGGGCCCAGTTTTTTTGTTTTGTTTTGTTTTGGTTTGGTTTGGTTTGGTTTTCTTTCTCCTTGTGGAGCTCCTGTCCCTCTTTTCTATCTCCCTCTTCTTTTATAAGATTCCCTGCCCAAAGTTTGGCTATGAGTCTCAGCATCTGCTTTGATACCCTGCAAGGTAGAGCCTTTCAGGGGCCCTCTGTGGTAGGCTCCTGTCTTGTTCCCTGTTTTCTCCTTTTTCCAATGTCAGTCCCATTTGACTTTCTGATTGAGGATTGATCATCTTGCCCAGCGTCCTCCTTCTTGCTTAGCTTCTCTAGGTGTACAGATTTTAGTATGTTTATCCTATATTATATGTCTAATATCCACTTATAAGTGAAGTCTTTTTAAAATATCCTCCACCATCCTCCAGCAGAGAGTTCTGGCCTCTCCCTGGCCTGGTCCTCCTAGGCAGCGAGCGCCCTGTCAGAGACAGAGAGGGGGGGAGAGAGGGAGGGAGAGGGGGAGAGAAAGGGGGAAGGGAGGGAGAGAGAGGAAGAGAGAGAGAGAGAGAGCTGTGCTGTCTCAGGCTCTTGATCTTAGCCTCCGGCAGTGCCCAGCGCTGCAGAGGACGGCTGCTTCCGTGTACAGGGATGCAGCACAGCCCCTGCGTAAGTGGCTGGGAAGCCCCCTGCAATCTCCTTGGCTGAGAGGAAAGGCGAGGCAATACTGCAGTGGCAGGGTTACAGGGCCACAGCCGCCCCAGCGACTGTCCGGGGGCGGGGGGCGGGGGGCGGGGGGCGGGGGGGGGGCTCTTGGAGGAAAAGGTGTAGCACAGGCCAGCAGAGAAACACCTCCCGAGCCTCAGTTAGTTCCACATGAAGTCACTTAGCAGGGCTGTCCCCACAGCACACTTGTCCCTCAGTCACAGGGCGGGGCGGCAGGAAGGAAGAAGCCCCCTCCCGTCCCCAAGGACGGTGATCGCAGGCAGCTGCACCTGTGACCACAACCACAGGGTTGAATCCCAGCAGCGCGGTGGCAAAGAACGTGGAGAGTTTATTATGATTTCTAATTTGGGCTCCGAAATACGAACATTGAAAAGGACCCAGTTTTCCTACCCCTACCCAAATCTCCTCCCAGACCTCAGGTGCTTTCTGAGATGAAGCCCGAGGCTCCGGCCAGTTCGCAGGTGCTTTTGAGAAAACATCACACTTGCTCCTCAAACCAAACAACCCCCTGGTGGGGGGGGGGGGTGGCACCTGTTGCGTTTGTTTTACAAAAGAAGAGACCGGAGCTCACTGTGGCTCTGTGACCTGGGGGAGGCTGCCTTCGGGGTTTACCTCCTGTGCAGAGCTGTCCACCAAGCTGCTGGCTTCCCGCTAAGACTCCACGGTTCCCCGGGGCAGTAGAAAGATTAACCTTCTCATCAGGGAACAGCCACTGCCCCAAGGCAGATGGGGATACAGGAACTGGCCCCGCTTGGCCTTACCAGCTGATGGGAAAGTCAATGGGAAATGTCTACCGAGTGGCCTCGTTGCCACCAGAACCAAAGAACGGGACCCAAGGGGCAGGGCCCCTACCACAGCCCAGTGCTTTCAAGTTCAGGGTTCTTTTTAATCAAGTAGGGATGGCTCGTAGTGAAAGGAGCTCTGGAAACTAGGTTTGCATGAGCCAGCTTTCTATCCCCGCCACACACACCTGAGATGACCAACTTAGGACAGGAGAGCATTGCTGGGTGGGTGGCTCCGTGTGGTAAAACTGCCCGGTTGGAGGCTAGGGAGCCACCGTGGAGGCCCACCAGCCACCCCCCCCAACGTTTCACCCCTGCTGGGTGTGATGGTGCCTGCCTGCCTCCCAGGAGGATGCAGCTTCAAAGCGAGCAGGCTACCCACGGAGACCCACTGTCTCCAGAGAGCAGCCTGCTGAAGACTAAGCCGGAACCATGAGAACCTTTGGGGGTATTTAAGCAAACGATAGCAGCATTCAAAGAAAAGGTAGCAGTGCAGAGTCACCACCCGTCACTCCCTAAGGGCACCTGCTGCCAGTAGCACATCCCTGACGGCACAGCAGCAACCCTGTGCTTCCCTGCCAGGGGATCGACTCTAAAGAGACAGGCTTGTGTCCTTCCCTTTGCTGTTGGGCTTCTGAGACGGTGGGATTTCCCAGAAGTCTCTGGGGAGCTTGTCTCCTGGAAAGATTTCACATAGTTCTGGCACCTAATCAGAGCCCCTTGCTGGAGACACCACGATCAGAGACAAAGGTGAGTCAGCGATGGGCAGGAGACCACCATGACTGGTCCTGCTAGGCAACGCATACCTCTGTTTCACTCTAGCCTTCATGTCAGGACCCCAGAAGATGGGGGGATCAGTAAATATCTTCATTTGTTCCTCTTCCCGATGCAGCAACAGTGGATACATCTCCTTTCTCTGTCTTTTCACTATTACTGTCTGGTTTACTGGCTTATTGAGGACAGGTATCCTGCTTCGAAAGGGCTGCCAGGGCCCATGCTCGGACCCTCTCGGCTGCTCCCATTACCTCTGCTGTGAGCATGCTGTCAAGAACACAGGCAGATGCGTGTGTGTGTCTGTCCAACGTCAGAATTTACGGGATAACCGTAAGTTCACAAAGTGTGGTGGTTCCAGCAGCATCCCGGGCCCTGGCCCAGGCTGCCACACACAGGCTATTTTATTATTCAGATATTAATTACTAACCTCTGTGTGTGTGTGTTACAGAATACCTACCAAAAAATAATAATAATAAAAGGCACCAAGAGGGCCAAAACCCGGAAACAGAGAGATCTCATTCTCTGTGGAGATGAGAATATGAACCAGTCAAAGAATCTGCAATGGCTCCCAGCCTCTGGCCGTAGAACCAGGCTGAAGGGTCCAAGCTGAGTTGCAGAAGAAGATGAAGCAGATGGACAATGGGTCCAGACAGACAAATGGAAAGATGGACAGGGGAGGACCAGCAGGGGAGGAGCGGAGCTCAAGCCCCCAGGACACTCAGGAGCTGTCTGCCTAGGCGTAGGCTGTACACACCAAGATGGTAGATCTGTGAGGTCAGCTGCCAGGTCTGGGTGTGCCACCCCACCTGGAAGCCTGTCTCCCCCAGGTGAGGGACTTGCACCCTTTCCTTAGTCCAGTGTATCTGTCCCATTTCTGCCTCCCACCTTGGGGCAGGAGCACTGGGATTACTGTGCCAGAAATGCACCCCACGGTACCCAGCTTTCTACGGGGGCTCCAGGGAGCACTCATCGCCAGGCTTCTGCAGCTAATGCCTTTCCTTGCTGAGCCATCTCCTTGGCCTCCATAGCTTATTTATTATGAATAAAATACAGCAAAAACAGCCCAGCAGTGTTTAGTTCAAACACTCAAGAGGCCGGGGCTGGCAGATGTCTGTGAGATAGAGGTTAGCCTGGTCTACATGGCCAGCTCCAGGCCAGCCAGGGCTACATAGTGAGATCTTGGCTCAGAAACAAAACAAAAAAAAAGAAAAACAAAACAGCAAGATAATGGGATGTCACTTCTGTGATTAGGTTATAATTTATTGTGGATTCTGTCTTCTTACAGAATGACAGATGCTGCTGTGAACCACGTGGCTCTGCCCTGAAGTGTCTGTATAACCCTGAGTCTCAGGGTTTTTCCAAACGAAACTTGCTTTAGCTCACTCTTCAAGGGGAAGCAGGAAGAAGGCAAGGCTGAAGTGCTTAGAGACACTGCCCTAGAGGACTGCCCTTAAAATGCTCTCTTAAGATTTACAAAAATACGCCATGTGCGCCCACGGCGGTGGACTCCCCAGGGTCAGGCAAGGGGCTCATGTACTGAGGAGCCTGACTCCTGTTTCACTGGCTTCCTACCCTGATGGGGAATCTAAGACACACAACATAGAGTGATCTCTGTCAAGCTCCCAACTCTTGCCCCACACTAAGCTCTCAAACAACACGAGTTACCTCACAGTTCCTGTGGGTCAGAAATCTAGGCCCAGTGTAGAAGGGTTCTTGGCTGGGTGGTCAGCTCAGGGCCTGCGCTCTGATCCGAAAAGTCTAAGGGGGAAGGACTGTCTTAGCTTGCTGGTGTGGTTGCTGGCAGGCTCTAACTCTTTGGGGACTATTAGATTAAAGGTAACTAAAATCAAACAAACAAACAAAAAACCTGGCAGTATGCTATAGGTATTTTTTTCCCTATCAGTCTGTCTCTTTCTCTGTCTCAGTGTGTGTGTGTGTGTGTGTGTGTGTGTGTGTGTGTGCGCACACAAGCACTATTGTTCTCTCAGGAAGCTGCCAGTGAAGGGGACACCCTCTTTCTTTCCATGTCCTTTACCCCCATGGTCACTGTGGCCAGCAAGGCCACTGTGGACTCTCAGGGCAGGAGTTCAGCTGTGCACGGCTGGTGTGGCATCCTCTTACACCCTGTGTCAGAAGGAGTCTTGACTTCCACATAAGATGGTGTTAAGCCACTGGGCAGGGGCTTCTGAGAGTACTCAAGAGCTCTCTTGCATTCTTCCACCCAACCAAAGGGTTTTCTTTGGACCATGCCCTGGAGATAACGTGAGGAGGATGCAGAGCTTGTCTGGGGGACCTCCCCTTCCCCACCTCCACCAGGGGTACTAACAGTTCTCCAGCACACTTAGACAACACCCCCACACACACGCATGGGCACACACGAAAGCACATTTCTCCTAAGGGGACAACCCTTGAAGAAATTTGGCTCTGGGAAAGCACAGACCATGAGAATTAATACATGAAGCAATCTAGCTCAGACACTTCCTGTCTAGAACTGCAGTGTTAATGAGCCAAGAGGGTGATTTTTCAAAACATAAAAGATTCCTAGCCTTGAATTATTGCAAAACAGAAACTACCTCAAAATGACATCTTTAAAAACAGTTTTGTTTTTTTTTTTTTTTTTCTCTCTGCAGGGCATGTTGGTGTCTGCCTTAGTTCCAACACTGAGGAAGCAGAGACAGGCAGATCTCCATGAGTTCAAGGTCAGCCTGATCTACATAGCCAGTGCTAGGCCAGAGCTACCTAGTGAGATCCTGTCTCATATATGTATGTGTGTACACGTGCGTGCGTGCGTGCGTGCGTGCGTGTATTTCCCCCCTTAAGTCTGGCATGATGGCTCATGCCTGCAATGCTGATGCTCAACCCTCCTGTGGCTGAGACAGGAGGGTTGCAGAGTTCAGAGCCGGTTTGGAGTGTAGAGCAGGAAGACAGAAGTCTCCTTCCCTTCTTCCCCTCTGGCATCTGCCACCTTTGTACCAGTGGAGTCTGGAGAGGAGGCAGCTCTTCGTCATACTGGGCAAATCTGGCAAAAGTCTGTGCCCTCAGCACCTGCTCCAGGCTCGCTTGTCTCTGGCCTGCAGACACAGTCTTCAGAATGAATGATCCATCAGAGCTGTGTGAGAGGTGGGTGTTTGTGCTCAGTCAGCCTGGGGGTGCCCCAGTGGTGCCCACCTGTGCACTAGGAATGCCCCACGTCAGCCCCGAGCCTGAGAGCTACAAACGAAGGAGCACAGAATAGAACATGGTGCCAAGGTGCCATTATGCAAGTTATTTATTAATGGCCAAGGGAGGTATCTGGCGATCAGAACTTTAACCATAAAATCCAAACTAGTCACTAGACTCGGACCTGCCATGTGTGTTCCTGCAGGATGCCCCATAGGGTAAAGAATTACCTGTGAATGTTTAGCCTGACATGAGAGAGAAACAAGGTGTACGCAGCAGAGAGGAGGGGGAGAGACAGAGAGAGAGAAAGACAGAAACAGAGACAGACAGAGAGCAGCTGGAAAACTGGCTGTGCTGGACCTTATCTTTTGCTCTTACTTACTAGCCAGAAGCCCTAGGGATGACTAAGATTCTGTAGCTTAGGTCTGACCTTCCGAATAATGACAGATTAAGAAAACAAAATGTTATTACACAGCGTGGACTTAAAAAAGTCACGTTGGCATAGCCTTCACCGCCGTGTACAGATCTTTGATTTAGCAGCGCCCTTCCTTCTTCCTTATGTATGTGTGTGCGTGTCTAGGTGTGCTCCCATGTGCATGTACCCTCTGAGGATGTACCCTGGAGCTGGGGTGACAGACAGCTGTGAGCTGCCCCATGTGGGTGCTGGGACCCAAACCTGGGTTCTCTGCAGAGGTAATGCATGCTCTTTCACCTGAACGGTCTCTCCATCCCCCTCTCTCCAGTGTTTTGGTGGTGGTGGTTGGTGGTAGTGGTTTCTTGAGACAGGGTTTCTCTGTGTGGCTCTGGCTGTTCTGGAACTCACTCTGTAGACCAGGCTGGTCTCGAACTCACAGAGATACACCTACCTCCAGTGTTTTAATAGGCAGAGAGGCCCTTTCTTGGGTGGTTATATTTGTCATCAACACCCATGATAAAAATGGCAAATTAGGCCATATTTCTGGCATCGGAGTCGGTGTCCATCATCAGAACACAGTTTTAAAAACAGCAGCTCGTCTCTCCACTTCATTTAATTCACCTACCATAGTCTGGAGAGACTGTTTCCTTTTTTTCAGAGTACATTATATCTGCCACACCCTCCATGCACTGCTTAATACACTCACCATCGAAATAGTTTGGAGGGCTGGAGAGATGACTTAATGGTTAGGAGCACTGTCCGATCTTCCTGAGGATCTAGGTTCAATTCCCAGCACCCACTTGGCTACTCACAACCATCTGTAATATGTGTGCTGTACATATGTGCGTGTGTGTGTGTGTGTGTATGTGTATTATGCAGCAAACACCAATACACATAAATAATATATAAAAATTTTTAAAAAGAAATGTTTTTTTTTTTTTTTTTACATTAAAGTTACTACCAAGTAAAGTAGCTTTTTACAATAAAAGTCTGGGTTATAATATTTTTTTTTAACCTTGAATATATTTTTCTTTTCTTTTCTATTTTTTATTAACTTTACATGCTGTTTGTAGCTCCATCCCTTTTCCCCAACCATGCAGGGTAAATTTTTAGTTAAAGATTTTGTGGGTGGTTTGGTTTCCCCCTCCCTCTGCTAGGAGACTAGTCTAGTTAGAGGGTGTCCTCTTCAGTCTCTATGGCTCTGCTACTAGGAGTCTCGGCCTGAATCCCCCTCAGATCCTCCCACGAGCCTACCCTGACTTAGATCTCCAGCTTGTCACAGAAAAGACCCACCCTCAGTTTCCCTTTTCTCTACTGTCCTTCTGTCCTCTAGTGCTTGCTGTCTCTGGGTCTGATCTCCACCCCCTTAACTCTCTGTGCCCCTTCTCCTACCTTGGTCCCTCTCTTCAGCCACTATTTCTGTATCTTCTGTCACTTGGAAGGGGATTGCCAAGTGAGATTTATGCTTCCTCCCTGGGATCCTCTTTGTTACTTATTTTCTTTGGGTCTGTGCCTCGTAGTATGCTTATCCTGTACTTTATGGCCAAAATCCACTTATAAGTGAGTACATAGCATGTGTGTCTTTCTGGGTCTGGGTTACCTCACTCAGGATGATATCTTCTAGTTCCATCCATTTGCCTGCAAGTTTCATGATTTTGTTTTGTTTTGAATAGCTGAATAGTATTCCATTGTGTAAATGTGCCAGTTTCTTTATCTACTCTTTGGTTGAGGGACATCTAGGTTGTTTCCAGATTGTGGCTATTGTGAATAAAACTGCTACGAACATGGTTGAGAAAATGTCTTTGTTGTATGGTGGAGCATCTTTTGGATATATGCCCAGGAGTGGTTAGCTGGATCTTGAGGTAGAGCTATTCTGAATTTTCTGAGAAAGCATCAGATTGACTTCTAAAGTGGTTGTACAAGTTTACATTCCCACCAGCAATAGAGGAGGTTCCCCTTTCTTCACATCCTTGCCAGCATGTGTTGTCACTTGAGATTTTGATCTTAACCATTCTTAGGTGTATGATGGACTCTCAGCGTCATTTTGATTTGCATTTCCCTGATAACTAAAGACATTGAGCATTTCTTTAAGGGCCTCTCAGCCATTCAAGATTCCTCTATTGAGAATTCTGTTTTGTTCTATGCCCCATTTTTTAATTGGGTTATTTTGTTTATTGGTATTTGATTCCTTGAGTTTATTATATATTTTAGATATTAGCCCTTTGTCAGATGTGGGATTGGTGAAGATCTTTTCCCAATCTGTAGACTATCATTTCATTCTATATGCAGTGTCCTTTTCCTTACAGAAGCTTTTCAGTTTCATGAGGTCCCATTTACTAATTGTTGATCTTAGAGCCTGTGCTGTTGGTGTTCTATTCAGGAAGTTGTCTCTTGAACCAATGAGTTCAAGGCTCTTCCCCACTTTTTCTTTTAAGAGGTTTAGTGTGTCTGGTATTATATTGAGGTCTTTGATCTACTTGGACCTGAGTTTTGTGCAGGGTGATAAGTATGGATCTATTTGCATTTTTCTACATGTAGACATCCAGTTAGATCAGCACCATTTGTTGAAGATGCTGGTTTTTTGTTTGTTTGTTTTTGCTTTCCATTGTATGGTTTTGGCTCCTTTGTCAAAAATCAGGTGTCCATAGGTGTGTGGGTTTATTTCTGGGTCTTCTATTCGGTTCCATGGATCCACCAGTCTGTTTCTATGCCAGTACCATGCAGTTTTTGTTACTGTTGCTCTGTAGTACAGCTACCTCCAGAAGATCTTTTATTGTAAAGGATGGTTTTAGCTATTCTGGGTTTTTGTTTTTCAATATGAGGTTGAAAATTGTTCGTTCAAGGTCTGTAAAGAACCATGTTGGAGGGGTAGGCAACTAGGGTCAGGGGGCCCAGGCCCCTGAATAGGGGCTGTGACAATACATGGGGATATGGCTGTGGTGGCTGTGGGACTGGCCAGAAACTACTAAAGTTCTTGTGGGATCAAGCAGAACTTTATAAGAACATAATAGACAGAGAGGAGAACACCTGTGGTGGCTGTGAAGGCCCTGATGCCATGTCTGTCAAGTTAACATCTTCTGATCGTCATGGACTTACTGTAAAAAGAGATCGTGCATTAACATCAGGGACAATAAAGCCCATGTTGAGTGGGCCAGGGCAGTTTGCTGAGAACAAAGCCAGTGAGGTCCCTTTTAGAGACATCCCTTCATGCGTGCTATCAAAAGTGTGCATGTATTTCACCTACAAGGTCCGCTACACTAACAGCCCCACTGAGATTCCTGAATTCCCAATTGCACCTGAAATTGCACTGGAGCTGCTGATGGTAGGAACCTCCTAGATTGTTAAATAAAATAAATTATAATAAACTGTTAATTTTTTCAGTATTTAATACTTGTAGTTCAGTTAGTAATTTTTTCAAATATAGCATGTTGCCTATATGAACCTGAACTCTCAAGCTAATTGCTGAGCAGATTCCTTCTGTCATTTGCATAGCACAGTTGAAATTTGTTTGCTAGATCAACAAATTAAGCCAAGAAATAAACAAATAATCCCAGTTTGTGGTGGTTTGCTTTCTCCTTTGGATGTGACCTTTATAAGTGATATAGCAAATCCTGGAATGTAAGGCTCGATGAACATACTCTGCAGTTAAATATTCTACAGGGCTAAGTAGTTTCATGTTTTTAGTGTTTTTTTTTTTTTAAGAACCAGTTCTGATCTTAAGCCACTGAAGATTACTAGAGTTATGCAAACAATTATATAAAAGCCATGTTTAACAGCCAAACCTTGATTTTATAACTCAAAGAATAAGAGCTGAAATTTCTTGTGTGTTCTTTTGATAAAGTGCAGTATTGTTTGTTTAAGTGCAAAAAAAAAAAACTGTTGATATTTTTATGGTATTGCATTGAATCTGTAGATTGCTTTTGTAAGATGACCATTTTCACTATGTTAATCCTACTGATCCATGAGCATGGGAGATCTTTCCATCTTCTGATATCTTCTTTAATTTTTTTTCTTCAGAGACTTGAAGTTCTTGTCATACAGGTCTTTCACTTGCTTGGTTAGAGTTACACCAAGATACTTCATATTATTTGTGGCTACTGTGAAGTATATAGTTTCCCTCATTTCTTTCTCAGCCCATTTGTGGTTTGTATATAGGAGGGCTACTGATTTTTGTTTTTTAATTAATCTGTATCCAGCCACTCAGCTGAATCTGTTTATCAGCTGCAGGAGTTCTCTGAGATAATCATGTCAATTTTTTTTCCTCATTGTCTGTTGTTATGCCCCCCTTTTTGCTTCTGATTTTCTTAATTTGGATACCCTTCTCTGCCTTTTAGTTAGTTTGGCTAGGGGTTTGTCTAGCTTGTTGATTTTTCTCAAAGATGGGTTATAACTTTTAAAAGAGAAATGTTTTTTTCAGCTTTGCTGTTTTGACTTGACAACAAAAGCAAGGCACACTGAATTTGGTTGTGTGTTCTTGCATAGGATAAGTAGTCAACTATAGTCTTTAAAAGCTTGCACAAACTCTACAAATAACAACAAAAAAATGGTTTTCATTACACAGTCTTCCCTCATCAGTAGTTTTTTGGAAGATATGGGTGTTAGGGTTGTTTTTCAAATTCTATAGAATGTATGCTGGAATTAAAAATAATACTAGCCAGGTATGGTGGCGCACGCCTTTGATCCCAGCACTTGGGAGGTAGAGGCAGGAGGATCTCTGTGAATTCAAAGCCAGCCTGGTCTACAAAGCAAGTCCACAACAGCCAGAGCTCTGTTATACAAAGAAACCCTGTCTCAAAAAACCTAATTAATAATAATAATAATAATAAATCTGGAAACATTTTTACTTAATCATGAAAAGTAATTAATTGTCAGGAAGATAGGAAGCAGGCTCAGGCCCTCCCACACTCCAGCAGGTAAGGCAGCAGGAAGCGGAGGACCCAGGGGAAAGCACTGGGTATGGTGGGTGAGGTGGGGAAGTGAAAGCTCCCTCAACGATCAGGAATGCACACCGCCTTCTAAATGACATAAATGTTTGCAATAGGTTATTCTAAAGCAAATAAGTTAAACTAATAAATTAGCTATTATATTGACAAACAGTCCATTTCATTCCCCAAGCAAAGGTAATGTCAAATTAGCTGCCTGTGCTCGGAAGATAACACAGCACGCTGAACACCACGCACATATGCTCATTTTCTCATCACAACTGGCTTGTCAAAAATAAACTAAAAGCCCGCTTTGTAATGTTTGTAATAAGCTTGGAATCTTGTGGTAGGCCACATTCATAGCTACCATAGACACGCGTGGCCTGTGGGCTGCAGCGAGTTGTGAACAGAAGACACTAAATGCATTTTTAGCTCATGATTATTTCTATTTACGAGGGGTTTATCTGGGCATAGCTCCATTGTAAACTGAGCAGCATCTGTACTTTTAAAAATTTGCTTGTTGTTGCTGTAATTTGTCAAGATCATTGGCTAGAGCTGGGCATGAGAGGCAGCACACTCATGAGTTCAAGGCCAGTCTCGGCTAATAATGAATTCATGCCAGCCTGTGCCCCCTGAGCCCCTGTCACAGACAAAGAACAAAGGTTAACCGCTGGGGCACGTGAGCAGGGCCACACTGAGGAGCAGGATCATAGTTCTCACTCATCCAATCCCACCATTAACCAGGGGTGGGATGGAGGGCCTGGCTCTGGGTCTCTTCTACCTTTCTCAAATCACACACCAGTCATTGTAACCAAGTTTTAAAAACATTATCTCATTAAAAAGCCAATAAGCAAACAATGAATCAGGTCTGCCCTCCGGTCTGGCCCAGAGAATGAGCTATAACATAATCCTTGGGGTTTTGAATGAGCGGGATTAGTAAGGCTACAACAAACAAAAGTAAAGACAAACAGCAAGTAGCGGATAAACAGAAGCAGCAGACAGGCACCAAGACGTCATGCCAGCAGGCACGTGGAATACGCAGCAAGGACGGCTGGGACACTGAGAGAGCAAACACAGCAACGAGCCTAACGTCAAACCAGGAGCTCACAAACATCCTGCGGAAAATACTTCGGTGAAAGCTTGAGGCTGCCACTGGAGGACTGATTAAGCTTTCTCTCTGTGGAGGAGCTTCCGAAGATTGAGCTTCCGGGGTCCTGTTCCTACTCCATTTCTATACCAATGGAGGCAAAATGATAACCTCTGATCAACATGATGTTCCTTCCAGCTCTTCTCCAGAATACAATGAGCTGGGCATGATGGAGCCTTTAATCCCAGCACTTGGGGGGCAGCAGCAGGTGGATCCCTCAGTTCGAGGCCAGCCTGGTCTACGTGTCTAGGACAGCCAAGGTTACACAGAGAAACCCTGTCTTGGAAAAAAAAAAGTGTTTTTACATGGGCTAATTTGGTGCCCTCCTCTCTATCACCTAACCCCAAACAAAGGGCACTCTGAGACAAACAGGCTTTGGTCTAAAGTGGGAGAGAAGCAACTCTTCTTGAAGAGCCAGCATGGTTAGAGCTCAATCGCCAAGACGACTTGCCAATACAATGCGCATTACATTGTTGTGGGACCCACTTAGATCCAGCATGACTCAAACACCAGGTCCACGCAAATGTTACGTATTGTAACCAAGCCAAGACTAATCAATCAGGACTGCAGAACAGACTTGGGAGCTGAACTGGAACCCTAAAAGAATGTTGTGCAGCGTATTTAAAGGACGAAAGCATAAATTAAGGGGGAGAGGGTGGGCCATAGCACTGTCCAGTCATAGTTTGGCATAGGGGTTGAGCAAGGGAGTTTTTATTAATCAGGACAGGAGTAGGTTTCTGAGCCTGGGAATATGAACTTAGTTTGACCCTGCCAGCAAGATGGAGAAGTTGTTCTTGGGATGGCTGGACAATTGTCTCCTTAAAAAAAAGTTGTCCCTGAGATGTCTGGGCGCAGACAACTGTCTCCTTACAACAGCAGCTGTTCAGCTATTGGGAAGTCCTCAGCTCCCCTAGGGCCTGAGACCTTGAACTTAGTTTCTCACTATGGTTGGATGGAGATGAAGACAAAATGGTGGTACCTAGAATAAGTTTCCTTTGCTTGTTCCCAACATCTCTGTCCTCAGAGAGACAAACATCTCATTAAGAGATGTACTCCTTCTTGTAAAATAAGGGGAAAGAAAATTAGAATGATGATGAGGTTCTAGGAAAAAAAGCCATTAATTCTGTCAGAAGCTTTAGGAGCAATTCACAGAAAAGACAGATCTGTTTGGATACCATCTTGCACAGTTTTGACTGGGTGGGTATGGGGAAGCATTTTGGGAGAGAGGTATTCATAAGAATGGGGCGGCTTTTTTGTTTTCTTTTGGTTTGGTTTGGTTTTTGAGACAGGGTTTCTCTGTGTAGCCTTGGCTGTCCCAGACTCGCTTCATAGATCAGACTGGCCTTGAACTCACAGTGATCCGCCTGCCTCTGCCTCCTGAGTGCTGGAATCAAAGGTGTGCCACCACGCATGGCATGGGACAGCTTATTAGAGAGCCAGTATGAGCTAGTCTTGGTGGAACACCACGTTAACCCCAGGACTCAGGAGGCCCAGGCAGGAGGATCTCTGTGAGCTGGTTGGTAATGCAAGTTTGCTTTCTTTAAAAACTCAGTTATGTCATATAAATGTGTTTTTGTTTTAACCCCAAGTGTGGGATTTTAGTTTGGGCTTTAGTTTGTCTAGAACTGATAGTTGTCTCCTCTGTGGTGTGGTCTTTGCCAGCTGGTAACGGCCTGCCTCCTGCATCGTGGAGAGGGGTGTGGTCTAGGATTCTGAGGGATAGAAACGAGAGTCCAGAAAGAGAAAGTGTGGCAGTTTGGAGAGACATGGGAGAGTGCTTTGTAGGGTGGCTTGGAGGAGACAGACCGAGGAGACTGCTTCCTGTGTTTGCTGTTGGCAACGATTCATATAGAGCCCTAAAAGAACCTGTCGACCCTAAACAGCCAGGCTGCTGTCTTAAAAAAATAACAACAACAACAACAACAAAACCCACCACCACCAACCGCCACCAGTGTGGACTGGGGAGCAAAGCTTTTGGGTGGCTGCTCTAAGCCAGCAGTCAGAGCTGTTGGAAGAATCACAGAGGTTGGACAATGTTTCCCACAGACGCAGTCTGTTGATCTATTGACATTTAACATATTTAACCTTGGTCTTAGGCCTTGGTTGGCATTCTTCTACCTCTGTGAGTCATAAAACAGCTTCCTTTCTGTTGAGGCTGAAGGAAAATACTTGTTTTATGGTGGCGAAAGATCTGATTTGAGGTCTTACTGGTAGATATTAGTGTATTTGACCTCCCTATCCTTATCTGACTCATGATAACTTCAAAGAGGAGAAAGGAATTCTAAACCCAAAGTCCAGGGCTTCATTTTCTGTTTTCTCCAGACTAAACAGCAGTTTCTAAACTCAAAACCCACCTTTGTAGTCAGGCATAGTGGTCCACACTTGTAATCCTGCCACTTGGGAGGTGGGGACAGGTGAATCTAGAGTTCAAGGTCATCGTGACCTACAAAGTGAATTGGAGGCCAGTCTTGGCAACACAGAACCTCTGACTCGAACAAACAAAAAAGGTAATTTTATTACTACCACGATCTGATAAAATCCTGCTTGACCAATGACTCTTTGTCAAATAGAAATGTTGGACTTTGTGAAGCGCACTGTTTGGGAACCGAGCTGCCTGGGGCTAGAATCTTGGCGCGTGAGTATTTTACCCGTGTGTTTATATGCACGCCACATGCATGTAGTACCTGAAGAGGCCAGAAGAGAGCTATGACCCCCTGGGAACCGGTGTTAGAGAGCTGTGAGCTACCATAGCACTGAGAAGTTAATCTGGGTCCTCCGGAAGAGCGGCCAGTGCTCTTACCTGCTGGGCTGTCCCTCAAGGCTCCAGTTCATGCTTGTATGATTTTTCGTGTTCATTCACACTGGCTCCCTCCGCCCCACCAGGGTCTCACTAGGTAGCCCTGGCTAGAGTGAAAATTGCTACATAGACCAGGCTGTTCTACATCACAGAGATCCTCCTGCTGCCATACCCCAAGTGCTGGGATTAAAGTCGTCTGCCACCGTGCCCAGCCCAGTCTTCTCTTTTATGAAACAGCTGTGGCTGAGATCTGCAGTGCCAGGGATTGACCTGAGGGGCTGGAACTCACTAAGCAAGGGCCATTCCATTGAGCTGTGCCTCCGGCAGCTCAGCTCTGCAGTTACCGGTACAAAACAAATAAAGCCAGGCTTTCGGGAACAGACCTGTAATTCCAGCCAGTTTCAGATCACAAACCAAATAAAACCCAAATCAAGAAGATGTAAATCTGACCACGAGTAAATGTGCTCCAGTTCTCTGAAAGTGGCACATCTTCTCAACAAATGGCACTCGTGTCAGTGGGTTCCCCCTCCCCCTCCCGTTTCTCACTCTGCACCCTTCTTATTGAGGCCACTGATGGCAGCTTGTACCTGTTGGTATCTGCTGGTGAGATTCCCTACCGCGGTTTTCCTGGATGGGGAGAAAAAGAGTAAGGTTCCCACCAGACCTGAAAGATACTTTCCAAATGTCCTGCTCTCGCCTCAAATTCTCCTTCCCTCATGGCCATGGCCCTTCCTCTCCTCTGACCTGCCCTTGCCAACCCCCTCATTTGTCCCCATCTCCTATCTATCTTTATTTTCCTCCCCTCTCACCCTCCTCCACATCCTTATTTTGATTTCACTCGTTCTGTCTCTGAGGCTCCGTGTCACAGTCTGTCTCTTCACTTTTCTTTCTTCATCTCAGTGGCAACCCTTAGAGGACATGGTAGCACATTCCTAACCCAAAGGGCAGAAGACACGGCAGCACTTAGGAGCACTTGCTGCTCTTTCGGAGGATGCCGGTTCAGTTCCCAGCTCCTATGTGGTGGTTCATGACCATCTCTAACTTAGTCCCAAGGAGTCCAGTGCCTTCTTCCGGCCTTTGAAGGTACATGGTGTACAGACATGGAATCAAAGCACCCATATACATAAAATCTTAAAAAGTTTAAAAACCAACCAAACAACAGCAAAGACTTCTACAGATGTTCACCTCAGAACCTGAAAGCCAAGAAGGAAATCAGATCAGCTGATGTTCTGTGGCTTCATGGATAAAAACATCTATCTCATGAGACTTTTTATGAAGATTAAATATTTGGGCACATGTGAAGAATTCAATAAATGTTGGCTGAAATTATTTAATAATCGCATATAAACAATGGAACCATCAACACCATAACAACAGAGACAAGAGTTTAAAAGACCAGAGCTTGCCCGCCACCTTCTCCCCTGGCTGGAATCAGAAACACGTCACAGCCATGTTTGATCTTGCGCTTTCCTAGTGACAGATCGTGCTTATGAGAAACAGTCCAGAAGCAGAGTGTGTGTGCGTGCGTGCGTGCGTGCGAGTGCGCAGGATAGACAGTCACTGTGCATTTTAATGCATGCTCTATACAGCCGCCTGGGACAGCTTCAAGTGTCACCATCTTACTCCTCCGGGAGGCTTTTCTTCAGGGCCCTTCTTAAAGACAGAACACCACAGCCCACTATACTTGGGGCCCTCAAGCAGAGCTGTCAAGAACCGCTCACGTTCAGGGTAATGATTTCATTCTTGCTTCGAGTCCTGGAAGATAAGAGGGGCTCTGGCAGGGGTCCAGTCACACCTGGCAGTCTCGGTCTTCACATCACGTGGGTGGGAATCGGAGGGACTACGCAAAGGCTGGGAAGGGGCCACCCTGCTGCTCGCCCTGCCACTTCAGGCTGAAGCTCCGACCCCTGCATGTCGCACCAAGGCTTTTGGGAGCTAACTGTGAGGGCAGTGTCCTCCGGTGGGCTTAGCCCCTGAGTGAGGGAACACCAGAGGGATTCAACGGTGGAACCTGCCGCACCGGATCTTGCATCCCGCTTCAACAGTGAAAAAGGTCTGTGGTATCTGTGACAGGCTCAGCCAACTGAGACAGGCAGGTGGCAGCAGGGCTGACCTACCACGGGAAGGGCAGCAGTGTGGCCGTTGAGAGCACACCAGGAGAGAAGAGCATGTGAGGGAAGGAGGTCTCAGCGTATCTTAAAGTTAGGAAGTTTCAGTTTCAGAAAGTGTAACATAAAACTTCACTGTCCCTTGATGTCTTTGCTGCCTGAAGAGTGGAGATGGAGTTGGTAGCAGCCACAGGAGCCATGGCTGCTTTGACAGGTTCCATGGCTGCTGCCAGAACAACTACTCAAGGCCCTTCCTTATGTGGCTTCGTGTCCTTAGGCTGAATGCAGGACACAAACCACCAGGAAGAAGCCCGTCCTGCCTCTCAAAAGCAGTCTTTCTTCTAAAGGGAAACTCTTAGGCTGCATAGTGTTCTAAGAGAAACTAAAAATATGATAAGTTTACGCCAGACAGCAGCACGTGCCTTTAATCCTAGCACTTGAGAGGCAGAGGCAGGCAGATTTCTGTGAGCTCCAGGTCAGTCTGGTCACATAATGAGTTCCAGGACAGTCAGGGTTACAAAGACCTTGTCTCAAAAACAAAACAAAACAAACAAACTATATGTGTGTGTGTGATAAATTTAGGAACAATTTCTTGGAGAGCCACATGACACAAAAGAGTCCCTGTTCCCTCCCTCCCTCCTTCCAGCTGTCTATGTTTTTACGGTTGTTTCCCATGTGTGGTTAAAAAAGGAAACTGTGATTTAAAAAACAGGAGCTGCTGGAAGGTACAACTTGATGGGATTTTTCTCCCAGGCTTTGTCAGGTTCTGTTTCACACAGTAGCCCTTGGAAATCAACAGCCAGGGCCACAGGAGTGAAAGGCCCAGGAAGAGGGCCTTGGGGCAGACGGCTTTCGCAGCACCGGAAGCCCTGCACTGTCTCCCCACCCCCAAGACCAGTCTAGAGAAGTGTCCAGTTCTGACGGCAGTAGAGGGCCTCTTCAGGAAAAGGCCTTGCTGCCCTCTTGGGCACCATACAGCCCCGGGGCTACACAAAGGGGGGGTGTTTGGAGTTGGCGGCTTCTGGGCCCCTAGGAGATCTTGAACTGCACTGCCCAGAAATTCGGGAAGAACCCTCAGCTCATAGAGACAGCCCTAGAGAGTATGGCTGAGAGGCGTGGAAGAAAGGGAAAATGACAGGAAGAAACAGCGTCCACGTGGCCTAGCCTGAGGTCTGTGAGCAGGTCCTGCCAAAGGCTCTCGAAGGCAGGAAGGCCTGAGCTGTCTCACGGAACCCGGGAGATGGGGGTTGTGGACTAGTGCACGTTACCTCTCTTGGTCTTTGTCAGTCCTGTCCCTCGAAGCTGCTTGGGGAACTTGGTTTGGGAACTTAGAATGCTGGCCACACAAAGAGAAGTCCAGCAATCGCCAGGGTTAAAGAGCAACTCCCCGCTGGGCATGGCAGGGCGTGGCAGGGCACACACGCTTTTAATCCCTCTGCTTAGGAGGCAGAGGCGGGCGGATCTCTGAGTCTGAGGCCAGCCCCGTGCACACACACTTTTAATCCCTCTGCTTAGGAGTCTGAGGCCAGCCTGGTCTATAGAGGCCAGCCAGGGCTACACAGAGAAACCCTGTCTCGTAAAACCAAGAACAATTAAAAGGCTTAAAAAAGAGAAAAAAACCCAAGTCTAAGGAAACGGCAGTCACAGCTGAGTCTCACAGTGAAGATGACAGGACACTGTTGGGCTCTGGTGGAGATAGGTCCTGTGTAACCTGGGGAGAGGGAGGCAGTGATGGAAGAGAACACACCAGGAGCAGCCTCTGTAGTCCTGTCTTTGGGGGTGGCAGAGGCTCTGACGCTGGCAGCTAAACAGGCACCACTGTCTACATAGCTGGTGGAACACTAGGAAGGAAGCCCAGGATGGTCGCTGTGGCCTCAGCAGCGGGTACTCGCCCTTTGGAGACATCGCTCGATGCAGGAAACAGCCTCTACTGGGAACCTCTAGGGTTTTTGTTTTGAAGCAGGGTCTCACTCTGCAGCCTTGGCTGTCCTGGAACTCACCATTGAGACCTGGCTTGCCTGTAACTCACAGAGATCCACCTGCCTGTGGCTCCCCATATGGGGTTCAAAGGTGTGTGTCGCCACACCCAGCCAAGACCCTGTTTTTATGCTTATGTTCCTTCTGCATATCCCTCCACCCAAACATAATATTCAAAAAGTTAAGAAATTAATTGTTAAAGAATAAATGATAAAGAGTTTAATTTCAAGGTCGGGATTGCCTTAATTTGTGATTCTAGAATCAGGCAACAAACAGCCTGTTTAAGGTGAACCAAGGCAGAATCACCGAACAAGGAGCTGATTGGCCACTCCAGGGTTACTCCAGGGTTACTTTCCTCATAAAGCCAGAACAGGGAGCCAGAACAGCATGAGTGACTCCATTTTGATTTCCAGTCTTGTCAGATGGGGCCCTGTGCAGGAGTGGAGTCTAAAACACTATGATGAACTTGCTGTTCTCCTCTTGGTCCCACCCCCTCACCAGAGCTGTCACAGCTAAGAGCAGCTTGGAGCACACCCTGAGTGTTAATGAGGTCAACTTGCTCCCTCTTTTCTATACAGGTCTTTCCTCCTTAACTCTGCATGGAGGAGCACCCTCCCAGACTCCTCAGACATCTTAAAACAACCATCAATGAAAACACGAAAGTGAAAATACTCTTTTCCAGATGCCTAGACGCTGGCATCAGGAGGACTCCACCTTCCCGGAGCATCCCTCTCTCAGTGCGTGCTTCGGGAGGGCAGGGAGCTCTGTAACCCAACAGCACCAACTCCAGCTGTTGTACAAGGTCAGGCTCTTGTCGTAAGAGTGAGGACTGTCTCAGGAGAGCGTTGCTCACCCTTTCCTGCGCCATATGTTGGCTAGAGAGACATCTGTACAGCACAATCTGTGATGCTAGAATTCGTTCCCTGGGGACGATGGAACAAGTCAAGGTATGATTCCACCAAGTCACCCTGGGAAGCCAGTGGGTTTAGCTAGCTTCCTTCCAGAGCAGAGAGGGAGAGGGGAGAGTTCTCGGAAGGCGACACAGCCCTCAGCACTGGACCACTGCTTTCTCTGCACCTGCCCGCCCTCAGTTCTGCAGCACGCTGAAGATGGACACGGCTGCTCTCACTTCAGTGACAGGACTCTTCTAAACACACACCAGTCTGAAGTTGTTCTGGAAAATTGCCAACTGCACCAGTAAAACACAATCCATTTTGGTAGTTTGGAGGCAAACTCACAATTAAAAGAAATGCCGTTGTTTTTCTGAACATTTGGTTGTTCCCGGTTCCTGAGAGTCATCCTCAATTGAAACTGGTTTCCAACAAGAGTCACCCAGATGGACTTGGGGGAAAGGGCCTCTTGCCAAGGCAGATATTTCCTCAGGGCCTGGTGGGGTTTTGTTTGTTCCTAAGATTGATTGATTGATTGATTGATTGATTGATTGATTTATTATGTACACAGTATTCTACCTGTATGTGTGCCTGCAGGCCAGAAGAGGGCACCAGATCTCATTTTAGATGGTTGTGAGCCACCATATGGTTGCTGGGAATTGAACCTAGGTCCTCTGGAAGAACAGCCAGTGCTCTTAACCTCTGATCCATTTCTCCAGCCCCTGTTGTTTGTTTTTTAAGGGGGGTCAATTTTTTAAAAACTTGTAACTTTATTTCATATGTATGTTCATTTTGCACTAATGTCTGTGTACCATGTACATGAGGGGACCAGAGGAGGGTGTCAAATTCCCTGGAACTGGAGTTACAGCCAGTTGTAAACCACCATGTGAGTGCTTTGAACTGAACCCAGGTCCTCTGCGAAAGCAGTGCTCTTATCTCTCCACTGAGCCATTTCTCCGGCCCCTTGGTGTTCTCTTAGACATAGGGGATGTTTCTAAAAACTAGTTTCTAAAAACTAAATTTTGGCCAGTTAAAAGGAGTGAGTGTTATGTTGTGCAGGCAGTTCAGCTGGCCCTCCCTTAGGGACCTTCAGGGTCCTGACAACGTCCTATGTCAGTACCTGTGTCCTATGACATCACCCGGCCAGGCACGTAGTGACCTATCGGCCACTCCCTCCCCCTCCTCCTGCTCTCTTGCTCTTCCCTTCTCTTGCTTTCTCTCCCCTCTCTCTGTCAGGGTGCCCACCTACTATGTCTCTCTCTCTCTCTCTCTCTCTCTCTCTCTCCCTCTCTCTTCTTCCCTCTTTCTTTCCATCTCCATCTCCATCCAGTAAACCTCATTGGATTTAAGATTGGCTGTGTGTGTGGCATTTTTGTCTAAATCCTAACAGTGAGTTTCTGCATGGTTGCTGACGTAGTCATCTTGCATGGGCACAGCTAACACATCCTACATGGTGGAAGGGGAGATTCAAAAACCACAAGCCAGGCGTGGTCCCACTTAAGAGTAGGGGTTCAGTGTAAGTGTCAACGCTGCTGCTACCACTTACAGCTGTGAAGACCTTTGAGACTCCGTTTTCTCATCTGTGAGCTCTCTCTCTCAGGACACTGTGAAGAGTGAACAAGGACACAATAACACAGGTGTATAATCATTTAAATTAACTATCAAAAGACTCAGTCCATAACAAAATAATTCAAACAGCTAATTGATAATAAATAGGTGCTCCGTGATGGCAGGGGGAAAGGCTCTAGAAAATGTAAAGTGACCGATAGGATTTTGTCTGTGACCAGTTGGCCTCGTTGCTTTGTGTCTGTGGCAGCCCCTTGTGTAATGGTGAGAATGTGTGACAGAGGAGACCACCTCATTTGTGGTGTCCTGGGAAGCAAAGAGCCAGACCTCTTCTGGTGACTCAGCCAGAGCCTTCCACGAGGGCCCACCTCTTAAAGAGCCTACCATCTCTGCAGAGTGCTGGAAACTGATAACCTCTGGGGGCTGTTCAAGATCCAAACTACAGAGACCGCTTCCTTCTAAAAAGACGGATTTGTCCCACCCTTTGTCTCCCCAACACCTTCTGCCATGAATGACTCACGCAGCAAGAAGGCTCTTCTATTGTTTTTAACAAAATCTCAATTGTTCAGAGAAAGATTTGGGAGCCAGATGCTGGGGTGAAAGCCTGTCAGCGCAGAGAGGCTGAAAAAGCACCCAGCTTCCTCCTCAGCCATCCTCCCAAAAGGAAGCTGTCCTTCTCAGACTCAGTGTCCTTCCCTTCTACTTCCTGTTTGTCTACCTGTCCTCCTGACTTCTTATTCTCAGGGTTTTTTTTTTTTTTTTTTTCCTAAATTTCACTCCCTGTCTAGTGGTTACTTGCTCTACCTCTTGACCTATGGTTGACTTTATTTAATCCTGTTTACAATACTCAAGCAGAACGCTCTTGGATTAAAGGTGTGTGCTAGGGCTGAGCCGCACCACAGTGGACACAGGTTTTTCCAATAAACACAATCTCGGAGTACACAGTGAGATGAAATATCTACAACACCCCCCAGATGCCAGCCCTTTAATCATGCTTGATCACAGCCCCCAGAACTGGGAGCCAGTGAATTTCCACTTCTATTAACTACCCAAGCTGAGATATCTTGTTATAGCAGCAACAAATGGACCAATACCGTCACCAAATATCGATCGTTTATGACTGGTGCATGTGTAGAGTATGCTTTTAGCATATCATTCACACACTGAAACCTTAACCGACTTGAAATGGACGGTACAGAGTATTAGGATACTCATTTGATGTGCCTCTGTCACTGCAACACACCTCATCAGGCCCTTTTCATGCCAGAAAAACGGCCTGAATATCCATGAGCAGTTGCCTCCCCCTAGTCCCCGGACACCATTAATCCACATCCTTTCTCTATAAACTAGGCTGTTCTGGGGATGGGGGTAAACAGAGTCACACAATGTGTGACCTTCTGTGTCTGGCTGGTTTTGGTTTAATGTATTCAAGGTTGGTCCACGTCACAGCACGCATCAGTGATTTCTTCTTATGCTTATTTGGCATCCCATTAAGTGCGTATGCCACATTTGATCATTTGTCCTGTTTTACTGCAGATTTTTGTTTATTTATTTTTGTTTGTTTGAGACGGCAACTCACGAGAGAGCCCAGCTAGCACCAAACTACTGATCCTCCTGCCTCTGCCTCTGCCTCCTCGGTGCAGGAGACATGTGCTGCCATGCCTGGCTCGAGCCCCTTTTATACAAACATTATATTCAGTTCTTCGGGATTTAAGAAATGGAATTGCTGGACTGCATTTTTGCAATACGGTTTCCTGTAGCTGAGGCTGGCCTCGAACTCAAGCTCCTCCGGACTCTGCCTCCCAGGTGTTAGGATGACAGACTTGTCTGACATTTACAGCAATCCCAGCTGTTCTCCACCAAAGCTGCCTTGACGAGTAATACACATGATCCCATCATTTCCAAATCCATGTCCTCCCTACACAGCACTGGTTCCTCCCTTCCTCCCCCCACCCCATGTCTACACTGTGTTTGTTTGTTTGTTTCATGTACATCGGTGTTCTGCCTGCATGCACGTGTGGGTGAGGGTGTCAGATCCCCTGGAACAGGAGTTACAAACAGTTGTGGGCTGCCATGTGGGTGCTGGGGATTGAACCCAGGCCCTCCGGAAGAGCAGAGAGTGTACCTAACCACTGAGGCATCTCTCCAGCCCCTGCACTGTGGTTTTGATCAGCATTTTCTTAAGTATTAATTATGCCAAGAACTTCTCATGAGCTTTTCGGTCATTTAATGATTTTTGGAGAAATATTTACTCAGGTGTGTGTGTGTGTGTGTGTGTGTGTGTGTGTGTGTGTTGTTTCTGTTTGGTTTGGTTTTATTTAATTACATTTAATATTTTTTATTTGGAGTGAGGGTGGCTCACCCAGACCACAGCACGGGTGTAAAGGTCAGGGGACAACTTCTGGGAGTCAGGCCTCTTCTATGTGGCTCTAGACATCATCAGGTCATCAGCCTTGGTGGCAAGTGCCGTCCCCCACTGAGCCGTCTTGCCAGCCCTACTCTATCAGTTCATGGAACTTTCTTGTCTTCTTTTTTGTCTTTCCACATTTCTGATATGAACAACAGTAAGAGATGCTTGCAAAACAATTCATAAAAGACCAGAATATGGTGGGCATGGGAGTGTACACCTGTAATCCCAGGATTTGGGAGGAAGAGGCAGAAAGATCAGAAGTTAAAATCGTCCTCAGCTACACAGTGAATTTGAGGCCAGCCTGGGCTACATGACACCCTGTCTCAATCCAACCCCCCCATCCCCACCCAGATAAAGTTGGCTTTCACTTCTCCCTTGCCTCCTGTGGAGCCCCTCAAGAGCAAATACTCAGCCGCCCTGCACTGCACACACCCATTCAGCTGCTGTTCCTTTCCTGGAAAAGTGTGAGCCTAAGGCATGAGTTAGCAGAAGGAGAAAAAACATTCGAGGTTTGTCCTGATCATCGTAGAAAAGCTGAGTCTGACAGAGGGAAAGAGCAGGGCTAGATCTAAGCTAGCAGTGTGTCAGTGGCTGGGTGGGACCCATGAGGAGGAGGTTGCCTCAGTCATGTCCCGGCCTGCAGAGTTTCCCCTCAGTGGCGGCCAGATGCAGGTCAGACTCTCCTAAACGGGAAGGCGGTTTTTCAAGGCAACTCTGCAATATCTCTCTTCATTTTGCCTACATGCTTTCCTCCTTTCCTTTTGATGTGAGCTGACCTCAGCTCATTTGACTGTTTGGCAACCCTCAGATATGGAATCCGCCAAGGGCCACATTGACATCCTCCCAGGCTATTGCTACACTGAAAGCAAGTCTGAGGTCAAAGTCCACCAAACACACAGCCGCTGTCCTGTAAACAGGCACAAATGGGCCATGGCCTCTTTGTCTTACCCTCTGCCTGAAAACCTCACCAGGAAGAGAGTATCCCCTCTCAGGTGACTGCCACACTCTCTTGACCTTGAGCAAGCTTACCTCATGGAGTCAGGCCACAGGTTCTTTGGTGAAATAAGGAGATGCAGCCAGGCTCAGGGCTCAGAAAGAGCCAGACATCATGGGCCCGTGAAAGGTCTATGAGAACTCTCTGTGTGGTCTCCACTGCTTCTCAGTGTGAGGTTATGGGACAAAATTAAATAAAGACAATTAGGCATATGACAGATCTTATATATAAAAGAGGTTTACTAGGTGGATATGGAAAGAGAAAAGGGAGAGCAGGGAGGGCAGGACATGATGGGGGAAAGAAAGAGAGAGCGGGGAAAAAGAGGGGCGCCCCAATAGTGAAAGGACCAAGAGAGAGAGACCACGTGTCGGGTTGTCCCCTTAAAGGGCAAGGTAACCACGCCTTCCAGGTGTGGCCACCTGGCCAGTGACACATGATGACGTCATAAGTTGCTAGGGAACCCAGAAGCAGGTTTTGTTCCAAAATCCTAACACTCAGTAGAGGGGAAGCCTTTCTAAACAAAGCTTGGCTTCAAAACTAACAACAACAAAAATGTGTCTACAGCTTTAGCAGAAAAAGATACGAGAATGTCATTTCAAAAAATCATATTAGAAGAGGCTCAGCAGTGATGACGGCTTGGGTGTTTTACCAACTTGATGAACAGAAATCCTTGGAGCTGAAGATATGTATCAGTGGTTAAGAGCACTTGCTGTTCTTCAGAGGACCCAAGTTCCATTTCCAGCACCCACAATGGCTACTCACAACCCTCTGTAACTCCCCCACCTCTTCTGACTTCTGCTGGCACTAGGCATGACTGTGGTACACAACTCAAAACCCTTATACACACAAAATAACATAAACAAACCTTGAAAGAAAGAAATAGAAGGAGGGAGAGGGGAGAGAGAAAGGAAGGAAGGAAGGAAGGAAGGAAGGAAGGAAGGAAGGAAGGAAGGAAGGAAGGAAAGAAGGAAAAGAAACAAAGCCATCTCTTCGGGCAAAGGAAACCCAAGCCCCCAGAAAATGGCTCTGACTTTCCATAAGGAAGGGAAAATGGCCCCTGAAGCCTCATAGGGAGAGGCACTATTAGGAGGTGTGGCCTTGCTGGAGGAAGTGTGTCATTGGGGGGTGGGCTTTGAGTTTTCAGATGCTCAAGCCAGGCCCAGCATCACTCTCTCTTCCTGCTGCCTGCCAGTCTGAGTAGAACTCTCAGCTTCTTCTCCAGCACCACGTCTGCCTGTGTATTGCCATACTTTCCACAACATGGTCTAAACCTCTAAACCTGTAAGCCAGCCCCCATTAAATGTTCTTCTTAACAGGAGTTGAAGTGGTCATGGTATCTATTCACAGCAACAGAAACCCTAACTAACATGCTTCATTTTGTCATCATGAATACAACCCAGAAAACAAGGCACAGTTCACTTCCTGGCCTGCTTACTGTATCAGACTGCAGAGGCTAGTAAGAAAGGCAGGGCACATCCACTGATCGTGAGGTGACCTCACAGATTGTTAGGAGCTGTCAGTTCAGTGTAGTGGCCTCATAAGGGCAGAGCCATCAGTGACAGGGAGCCATCAGCTTCTTAAATAGATGCCATGACACACAACACTTCCGTGTTCTGGGTGTGCCTAGCCTATCTGAAGTCAACTTGGGATCAGCTCAAACTTTTGATTACAGAAGACAGGATTGGATAGCCCGGCTGGTGACTCAGGTGTGAGCTCAGCGAAATCCTGGCTTTGGGGCATCTGAGGGAAGAGACAGCAAGAGAATTAGAGAGTCAGCCCCTCCCCAGAAGCAATGGGGAAGGCTCTGAGAACCTAGCCTCTGAGGGCAGAGTATGTGCCTAGAGTGTAGCCACACCCCTTTAGGATTTCTAAGAAACACTTGGCCTGCGTGCAGTGGCTCTCCTGGGAGCCAGCTATATAATAATCTGGGCACATTTAACTTGAAAATGCAAAAACATCCTTCCAGCTGCTTCCTGCTCTTTCTTCCTGGGCCAGAATGATGTAGAGGGAGAGAGAAAGCAGTGCTGAAATAAAATGGAAAGTGCTTTTGTCCATGGAGGCTGGGAGATGGGGGTGGCCAAAGAGCCAGCCGCCTTCCCAAAGAGGCACTGTGAAATGAACTGCTGAATAATTCAGAGCCCTGTCTGAGCTGACAAGGAGCAAAAGTAAAGGGCCCACACCCTTCTCTCTTCTCCAGCCTGCAAACGTCCTGGCTGACCCCGAGACAAAAAGAAATAGCCAGTGGCATGCAGCTAAAACCATGCATTCACTCGCTCATCACTCAGCACCGTCTTCATTGCATGCCACACAGGCAATGCCCAGTGCCGTGGCTGCGCACAGGAATAAGGAGGGCATTCTCTGCTTCGTGGACCCCAGAGCCTGCCCTGGTCCTCAAACATTAAGGGCTCCAGGACCGCAGCTGGGGGATTACTGGGAGAGAAGTTAATTCTCTTCCTGGCATAAAGTGGTTCACTGGAGGAAATGGAGCCTGGTGCATGCTGCTGCCAGGCTGAACTGAGCAGCCCCAGAGCGCAGGCCACCGGCTCCAGCAAGTAAGGGGAATCAGCATCTTAACACACAGACATTTGTGGAGACTTCCCGGAGGCTCAAGCTCCCACCCGGACAGGAGAGAGGCAGCAGAAGTCTCTCAGCGATTTCTCTGAACAGAGGCCTTTCCTCGCCACTGCCAAGAGGGGGCCTTCACCTTTCAGTGCCCAGGTCTGAGCTAGGGGACAGGTGAGCTCCGTCCTCCCTCCACTCTAGCAAGGCCTCAACATGTGCATTCTGGTTGTTAGGGGCTTCCAAGTAGCGCAGTCCTGTTCACAATCAACTTCAGAACACTTCTACCCCCCCGAAAATGAAACTGTAACCTTCAGCTCTTAGTATCACCACCTCTAGCTCTAGGGAAACACTAACCTTCCACCCACAGGCTTCGAGCGTTTGGTAAAAATGTAATCACAGTCTATGCTGCCACGCGATTTTGGAATGTGTGTTTGTGTGTATATGTTCGTGCACATGTAGGCTCATGTATCATAAGTATGTGGAGGCCAGAGGCTGATATTGAGTGTCTTCCCCAGTTATCATCATCATCATCATCATCATCATCATCATCATCATCTCAGATAAGGATAGCATTAGCTGGCCTAAAACTTTCTATGTACACCAGGCTGGCCTCAAACTCAGAGATCTGCCTGCATCTACCTCCCAGGTGCTGAGAATAAAGGTGTGCACCACTACACCTGGCTTGTTAGTTTACTTTTAGGCAGAGTCTCCCCATACAGCTCTGGCTGGCCTGGAACTTGCTATGTTATGTAGACCAAGCTGGCCTCAAAAACCTGCTTGTCTCTGCCTCCTGAGTGCTGAGACTGAAGGCGGGTGCTGCGGTGTCCATCTTACCTCGTGTGTTTTACTTATTGTAGGTTTATTTAATTTCATGTGCATGAGTGTTTTTCTTGCAAGTAAGCATGTACAACACGCGCATGCCTGAAACCCAAGGAAGTCAGAAGAAGGCGTCAGATCCCCTAGAACTGGAGTCATCGGTGGTTGTGAGGCACCATTCGGGTGCTGATAACCTTCTCCCCATCATCTGCCAGAGCAGCAAATGCTCTTAACACCGAGCCACCTCTTCTGCCCCTTCTTCACTGTAATGTTTGTTTTTACATTCAGTTAGCATAGGCACGCACGTGTATGGGCACGCATGCGTGTGCCAAACTGACCAGATCACACACTGCACCTGGGATCTAAACTCAGGCCTTCATGCTTGTACAAGCACACAACCCCCCAGGCCATCTCCTCAGTCCCCCAAAGTTACTTTTATGAGGAAAATGTGACTGGAGAAAAAGTAATTAGCAGACAGCACAGTTGGAGACGGAGCATTTAGGAGCAGCTGCTGAACCCTGGCGCCTTCTAGCTCAGGATGCCCGCTCCTATTCATGAGACCGTAGCGCCAGCTGTGAGGCTCAGTGCAGGCCGGGCTCCATTTGCTTGGGATAGGGAACCTCCCTAATGAGAAGAGGCTTCTTGAAAGAAGTGCTGACCTCTGGGAGCCCCCTGAGATGTAGGGGAAGTTTAATCCAGCAACGTGGCCGCTCTGATCACATTCAAAGACCTTCCAGGTCTGTGTGGTCCGGCTGAAATGCAGACATGACCTTAGTATACACCTTTAATCCCAAGCAATGATGTCTAACTGAGGGGCAGACAAACTGATAAATCAGAGAAAGATTTGATAGAATGAGTCAGTTGGGATATTCCCAACTCTCAGGAGAAAAGCTATTTAAGAACAGTGCAGGGAGAGAGTGAGTTAGGAATCAATTGAGATCAGTTGAATTGCCAGTGAGCTAGGAGTCGGTGTAGTGGGTTCGCTTTGGAGAGTTGCGTTTGGTACACTTCAGTCAGTTCAGCTGAGTGGAGTTGAGTTTGTTTGTGAGTCCATGCAGAGGCAGTTGAAGGCAGAGAATAAGGAGCCAGAAGATTAGAACAAACTGCAAGAGTTAGTTTGAGGCCAAACAGAGCAATTCAGTGAGAAGTGAGAGAAGCCAGATTGACTCAGTCAGCCTGGAGTTGAACCAGCCAGCTAGAGTTCAGAAAGAACTAGAAAGGGTGAGCTTATTCAGCAGTAAGTCTCAGAGATGACAGTTACCTCAGGTACTTTTACACTGAGGAACCTGCCTGACTCCATTTTGAATTAGCACCACCCCATCAAAGTAATTTCATTAGGACTCCCAGGCACACTGAGGCTTTTTGAGAAGCTGGGCTCGGGTTGTGTGAGAGACGCTCTCTCTGCCTCTGTTTTGCAGAAGGTTCTGTCTGGGAGCCAGAGTCAGCAAGGCGATCCTCCCAGCTCTTCCCTGCTGAAGAGGCCCAGGAATTTTCAGTCACTTTGAGATGGTTCCTGTCACCAGGAGAAGGGCTCTGGGGCTCTTCTAGGGACCTCTGTCTCCTCTGCAGTCCCTGATCCTCCTGACTGTGCTGGGATGTTTCCAGAGTTCTCAAAGGCCCTGCATTGCCTACCACCTGTGCCCACCTCTCATCTGGTACAGCGATATGGGAATACCAGGTGTCTCTGAAAACAAAGGAGCTTGGGGGTAGGACAGGAGAGCTAGAGTCCCAGAAGCTAGATGGCCACCAAACTTTTCCCCAAGACAGGCTTTTGGGTTTGTTCTCGTGAGTTCAAAGAAGGAACCGCATTGGATGGACCACACTGGATGAGTTTCAGAGAGAAGCTTATAAATTCATAGGTAGGAATGGTGTGACACTCAGCCACGTGGCTGACAGTCAGCTGCATGTCAGATAGGGAAAGGGGACTTCAGACAAAGCGAGAATCCCAGAGAACCAGAACGGGTACATTTAGGCTCTGGCTGGCACTCGAAAGAAAAAGGAGATAAGGGAAGACTCTTAGGTTGGCATAGCCACAGAGCCTCAAGGAGACTTCCGGGGGCTGTACTAGGGGCCAGGAATTCTGGGAAGAAAAAGTACATTATCTCATTAAATTATTAAACATTTTCCTCCTAGCTTTAGCATAACTTAAAGTAACCAGGCTTCCCTTCCTTCCTGGGGGAGGTCCCTGCCGCGGTGATGGACTGCTCAACGCTACTAACTCTCAAGGGAAGCTAGGAGACACAACCACACCTTTCCACCCCGATAGTTCCATTCTTTTTTCAGGAGGCCACAGCTTGCCCTTTAACGGGCCGTCAACGCTTCTGTAACCCCGGCCCCTGCTGAGCTGGCTGCCTCTGTGGCTATAGCTGCTGCCCACTCTGCCGCAGCCCCTGTTCTGAACCTTGTAGAAACACCAACACCATGACTTCTCTGTTCAAACCTTTGCCTGTCCCAGGATGATGCATCTTGGGAAATCCAGAAGCCAGGTTAGCAACAGGCCTCACTAGCCTCTGGGGAGCCTCTCTCAAGGGTTTCTTATTCTGTCAAGCCTGAGACAGGAATGCCAGGATTGCGCTCTGCTCACAGCTCAGTAACAGAGCTGCACTCTGCCCCGCTCCAGCACCCCCCCCTCCAACCCCAATCACATCCGCCGCACGGTCTGGGAAGCAAAGGCCGTGGCTGAAGTCCTGCCCTCTGCTACGCCGTCCGCGTCTTAGCCAGCAGTTCAGGTAAGAAGAGAGATGAACTGGAGCAGAGGTGGAAGACTGAGGTGTCTGGGCGCGGGAAGGAGAGCGGGGGATGGGAGTACGGTGTGAACCCCAGCCTGGGGGGAGGGGTGGCTCCAGAGAATCCCACACCCACCTCAGATAAAGGCTGAAGGTCAGTCAGGCAGAGGTAGAGAAGCTGCCCAGTTAGCAGCATAGCTGAGCTCAGGGTATGAGAAGGCCTGGGGGCAAAGCACAGCTGTCAGGCCTAGGAAGGCCCTGGGCCCAGGAGGCTGAGAGGCCTCAATTATTAAGCCCGAGAGAGAAACCGGCTCTTGCGAATGCCAAAGGAGACAGATCCGGCCCTCCCTGCTCTGCTCACAGCGGGTAGGGGAAAATCCACCTGCCACAGCGTGAGCAAAAGTGTCAACAGGGAGTCCCGCTGGCCCAGGCCAGCCCCGCCTGCCCCTGCCCCGCCCGCCTGCCCCTCCCCCGCCTCACCTGCCCCCTTCAGAGTCCCAGGGCTTTTTGTTTACCGGCTCGGGCTCTCTTCCATCCCACACATTTTTAGCATTCTCCTTCCAGTAAAGTAACTGTGCTGCCTCCCACGCCCTCCAAGGGACACGTGCAAGGCCCCAGCGCCACCCTGACCCTCGCACCAGGAAAGCTTTCAGCTGCGGACCGGCAGGTTCTAGGGCTGCAGAAGCCCCTCCTACCGCTGGAGCCGGTCCCCAGAGGCCAGCAGACAAGGTCTCGTTTCCAGTGTCTGGAAAAGGAGAGCGGGTGGACCCACCTGAAAGTGGTCAGGACGGGACCACGAAGCCTGGAGCAAGCGAAGCCAGCCTTCCTACCCCCCAGGCCTGCCCCACAAGACAGGCTCGGGCGGCCTGAGCAGGAGCCCCGAGGTTCACGAAGCCAGGACCGCCCTCCTCAGAATCAGGAGACCACAGCTTTCCTGTTGCTCTAGGCTGATGGGGGGCCCTGTGGACACCTCCAGAAGGGGGCCAGCTTCTGGTCCTAGGGTCCCCAAAGGAAGAATTTGGCAGCGACAAAGATAATTCACTAAGGACCAGGCTGGAGCAAGGCTAGAGAAGCTCAAACGCTGTGCTGTTCAGAGCTGGAGGTTGCGGCCTGTAACGGGGTTTCCGCACATGCTCTGTCTGTTGCCTGTGGTTCTGCAGTCGGCTCTCGGCTCCACGTTTCTCTAGCATCTTCAACCTCACTCATGGGTGTGCTTTTTAGTAGCAATGAGCCGTAGGTTACTTTCCGACACTCCAGTCACTAGTTCACAAGTGTGTGAGGACCAGAGGCGCCACCCACCTTGTCTTTGAGAGACACGGTCTCCCACCGGCTGGTCTTACCGACTAGGCTAGCTTAGCCAGTGAGGCCCGGGGCCTCTTGCTTCCATCTCCCCTACTCACGGGCTTCTAAACAGGGGTTCCGAGGAGCCAGCTCAGCTTCTGGATTTGAAACAATGTGCTAATTTTGGGTAGCTTTTCCCAAGGCTTTGGCACCTCTCTCTCCTGCCTTACAACTGCAGCTAAGACAGGCCAGCTTGCTCGGGCACCCAGCACAGCTCGGGACTTGTGCTTCTCCGATAGTGTGGCTCACCGTTTGCCCCTGGGCACAGTTCAGGCTTTGCGTTCACATTTCCTTTCATCTGGACAGGAAGGAAAAATTGCCCAAGACTTGGAAATGGGACAGAGATTTTGGCACACCCTTTGAGTCATGCTGGGTTTGGGAACAAGCTAACAGGCCGGCCCCAGGTAATTATCTAATTTTCTAAAGGGTGTAGCCTCTTTTTAACTTGCTAATTATTATTAACCAGGGTATTCTACAAAAACAACTTTTTTTTTTTTTTTTTTGTAGCTCAGGTTAGCCTTGAACCCAGCGCCCTCCTGCCTCAGCTTCCGGTTACAGGCATGAGCCAGTTTTCCATCCTGCTGGCTCTCTCATTTGTTAAATATGTCGTGTAGTTGCGTGAGTTCTAACCCACACACATAGCGCCACCACCGTAAGGACGGGAACAGGCCTACCAGCCACAACTCTGCCAGCCCTCCAAACCATGCTTTTGAGCACTTGGAAACCATGCTGCGGCAGGGTGCAGACGGAAGTGCATGCCTGGGATGCTGTGGACACGCCTGCATTTGTCCCCCTCTGTCAAGCCCAGGGTAAGATTGGTGTCTCAGAATTCAGCTCTGCCCTACTGTCCCATGCCTGACCTCCCCTGTTGGCTTCCAGGAGCCACTGAATTAAACACGAGAACACAAACAGGTAAATCCTAAAACACTGTGATCTAGGGACATCTCTAGGTGCAGGTGACAGTGTTGGCCACAGGAAGGCTAACTAATGACTGAACAGAACGTAAACACTTGTCTTAGTCAGGGTTTCTATTGCTTTGAAGAGACACCATGACCACAGCAACTCCCATAAAGGAAAACATTTAACTGGGGCTGGCTTACGGTTCAGAGGTTTAGTCTGTTATCATCGCGGTGGGAAGCATGGCAGCATGCAGGCAGATATGGTGCTGGAGAAGGAGCTGAGAGTTCTGCATCTGGATAGGCAGAGAGCACAGAGCGAGTGAGCCACTAGGCTTGGCTTGAGCTTCTGAAACCTGAAAGCTGCGCCACAGACTTAACTCCTCCAGCAAAGCCACACCTCCTCCAGCAAGGCCACACCCCTCCAGCAAGGCCACACCCCTCCAGCAAGGCCACACCTCCTCCAGCAAGGCCACACCTCCTCCAGCAAGGCCACACCCCTCCAGCAAGGCCACACCTCCAATAACGTCGCTCCCTCTGAGCCTACAGAGGGCATTTTAACTCAAACCACCACCACACCCAAGGTGGATGTCCCATTGTCTCCTAGCCCTTTAACCTCAGCCTCCCTCACCAAGATGGCAACTCAGGTTGGTGCAAAGGGGAAAGGGATGACAGAGGGACCTTATCTTGCCAGTAAGGGCAGAGATGCTGCTTTTGGTGCCTGGGCTGTGCTGCAGAGAAAAGCGGTGACGCGGTGGAGATAAAGGATCCTTCCATCTTCACACACAGGAACGGCCTCCGCCATGAGGCAGGAACGTGGCGCAGGGGATGGGTCGGAGGGCCACGGCAGGAGGGATGCTCATGGCGAAGAAGGTGGTTTTTATCTTCCAAACTAAACAGAAGCTTCTTCAGAGTGTGTGTGTGTGTGTGTGTGTGTGTACATGTTTTTACCACTCTACTTCTCCTAGGGAAACATGAAAAAATGTCTACTCACCCCAGCTAGGGGGCTGATTACTGAACAAAGAAACAATTCCCTCAAGTGAGGCTTGGTGAGCCAATGAATTGTAAACCAGGAACAGGAGTGAAGATTTTGAGGCGTGGAAGTGGCCGGAAGACAGTGGCATCGTCGCAGCAGCACAGCGTCCCACCCTGCCCTGCCCCTTCCATTAACCTTCCACATCTTGTGTACTCTGCTAGGTGAACTCAACTTCTTGACATTGTCCTTCGACAGCATCCACAAAGGTGCAGGGCCACGTGCACAGCTGTCTCAGGAAGGACACAGGCCACAAGCTGGACACACGCCTGCGCTCTCCTGGGAGACGGGTGGGTGGTGGTAGCCCCTGATGAACGTCTAGTTACACCACCACCCTCCTACCAGGGAGTGCTAACAGCCACTCACCTTGCTGCCGCCTGTGGCTCCAACACGCCGGGCCTGGGCGCCTGACCCCAACCAGACGAAAGAAGCTAAATTATTATTGAAAAGCAGGAAAGGATTTATTCAGTGTGGCCACACTGAAAAGAGAGTTAAAGAGATACATTGACTCTCCCAAGCCTATCTTTGGGGGGTTCTAATGTGAGGGTAGGATTTAAATAGAAACGTGTGTGTGTGTGTGCCCGCGCTTCATGTGGGCTTGTCGGCATGCACATGGCAAGGGGACAGAGACAGCTGTAACAGTGATGAGTAGCTGGGGTCCAACTCAGGTCATCAGGCCTACGCACAAGCACCCCTCTCCACAAGCCATATGGAAAGCTGGGATCTTGTCTTCTAAGCTCAGCTCTCTACTTCATGTATGAGGGTGAAGGGGGATAAGATTCCACTCCATGCCAGGGTCCCCAGTTTCTCCTCTCCTCATACTTTCCACTTCATGCTTAAAGCTGTACCATTTTCTATGCTTTTGACTTTTTACACAAAAGAAAAAGGCGGCAGTGCACACCTTTAGTCCCAGCACTTGGGAAGCAGAGGCAGGCGGATCTCTTTGAGTTCGAGGCCAGCCTGGTCTACATAGTGAGTTCCAGGACAGCCAGGACCATGTAGCAACCCTGACTCAAAAAAATTAAAAAATAAAAAAGAGAAAGAAAAAGTGGATTTTTGATCAGTTTATGATGTGCTGGGTGGAAGGTGTTGGCCTCCCATAGACCACTGTCACAGACACTCCTCACCAAAACCAAGGGACCAAAGGGCTCCTGCTGCTGCTGCCTGCTCTCAGACCACAGACTCACTGGCCCTCACCCCTCTCAGCCGACAACCCCTATTCTCCATCAACACCTAAGCTGAAACTTCACACCACTAACGTGAAATCCCCCGTCCTTCCTGCAGGTGAGGATGGTGTTTCCTTTCCTGAGTTTCTGAAAGCTCCAGCAGGAAGGCAGCTTCCTATCTCCTCCAGAAAGCCCGGCTGCGTGAGTCTGCGTCCTTCTGTCTCTATAGTCCAAGGGACTGGAGACTTGTCCTCCACCAGGCCTTAGACGGAGGGATTGTTTCTCATCTGGAGGGTCAGGTCTGGACGCCCTGTCTCACACCATCTATGAGCCAAAGAGCGGCCCAAACCACAACCGAGAAACATCTTAGAACACGTATGCCTTTTCTGGTGCCCACTCTGCTCGGACACTAGTTCGTGTTTGTGACTCGTGCCCATCTTTCCGGAACCACCCTTGCAGGGCTTCCTCAAGAACAGGGGAGGTTACTTGCCTCACATCTGGCTTTGAGTGTCTATGTGACGCACCCCAACATGAGCACATGATAAATGGCTCACAGGAGATAAGGCTGGCCTCTGGGGGCTGCTCTGCAGAGAGGAACCCTCACTTCCACCCACTAGTCAACTGGAAAGCCAGAAGCGCCAGGCCTCCCCTCCCCACGAAGCTCGGGTGAGCTCTGCCTCAAGCTGAGCCTTTCTCGTGAACTGGCCCTTTGTGCTTATAGGCATCCTAATTGCACAGGAAAGGCAGAAGGCAAACAGGTGTTAGCCCAGCACCTTACCGTCTGTGAGTTCTGCTCAGTACACCAGGAGCTGGCCTAGAATGGGTGGGAAGGAGCATAGCAAGGGGACCTTCTGTTCCTGTCTAGGAGAGGCTTTACTGACCTCTGTGCAGGGCTGAGATTGTTGAGTGCTGTGGGCTGCCTAAAAAAAAGGAAAAAAAATCTGAGAGAAAGTTGTGGAGTCTCTGAGATGACAGGATTGGAAACGTCCTCGTGTGGCTGGAAAAGCTGCCATTACAGAGACCTGAAACTGTCTTGGTGCCTAACCTTTTTGTCCTTCCCTTTCTTGTGAGGTTGGGGTACTCTCTTAGAACAAAAAACTTCAGGTAAATGAGGAAGGTGGCATCAGAGGAAGGGAGGGAGCAGATTTTCCAGTTCCACTCATCCAGTGAGGAGCAGGGGTGGAGGGGGCTTCTGTAGAGCCAACTTCATTTCAGACACGGCCTTCGAAACCCTTTCCCCTGAGCCAAGCACTGTACGCTCACATTTTCACAGACCCTGTGACCTTTACTCAACAGAACCCGGGGAAAGCCAGAGCCCTCGTCCCTACTTTGAAGAGCGCGTGACATGGCTAGCCCACTGCCACCTGAATCACCCTTTCCAGATGCGGTGAGAGGAAAGGCAACCAGCTGTGGTTGTGGGGAAAACCCTGGATTCGGCTGTCAGTCAGAGGCAGGCCAGTCACACAGACAGCAGCTGCTGGTGGTCCTGCCTCCTCATAAGGCAGCGGGAGGGGTGGCCCAGGCCTGGCGGCTTGCCAGAAGATGCATGCACTCCTGAGGCGCAAGAGTGCATAGGATTTAAAAAGAAAAAAAAAAAAAAACACATTTTAGAGATGGTTGAACTATATCCTCTAGGCTGGACTCGAACTTGCAATCCTCCAGCCCCACCGTCCCAAGTTAATTATGGGGGGGAGGGGAACACCACACTGAGCAGAAGGACCCTTAGAAGCCTACGCCATTGATTTGGTGGGCTGTACAGGGCCTCCACACTGGACTGTGTGAAAGAGCCTGGGCTGAGCCCACACCGGTGATCCCAGCACCCCAGGAGGCAGAGACAGGCGGATTGCTGTGACTCCGAGGCCATCCTGGTCTACAAAGTGAGTCCAGGACAGCCAAGGCTACAGAGAAACCCTGTCTTGAGAAAAAAACAAACAGGCAAACAAACAAAAAAGAGTCTGGGCTGGATCTGAATAAAAGCGGCTTCCTCCTCCTCCTCTTTTTCTTTTCTTTTTCTGGCAGGACTTGTCTATGTAGTTCTGACTGTTCTGGAACACCTACGTAGACCAGGCTGGGCCTGAATTCAGAGATCCGTCGGCCTCTGCCTGTGAACTACTTCTTAGCTGTACATCTCAGCAAGTTAGGTAACGATGTCTCTGGGTGTCTGGTTCCTCACCCACGGAACAATACAACCACTCATCCTCACTGCTTTTCCTGTTGCTATGATAAAATACTCGACAAAAGCAACTCGAAGGAGGGGCTGGAGAGATAGCTGGGTATGGACAGCCTTGGCTGTTCTTCCAGAGGACCTGGGTTCAGTTCCCAAAACCCACGTGGGAAGGCTCATAGCTGTCTCTAAGTCCAGTTCCAAGGAGTTAGGACCGATGCCGTCAGCTTAAATCAGAGCCCATTAACCTAGATGACAAGAAACGCCTAATGGCGGCACAGCCCCGCAGCACTCCTGTGGACTCCCGTCTCATTTACTCTGCATCTCAGGAGGACGGGGGGCGGGGGGGAGGAGGGCTGGTGATGCTTGGTCTCAGTCGTCAACTTGATGGGATTGCACACCCTCGTCTAGTCTTCTTGGGCACTGTAGGCACACGGCACAGACATATACAAAGGCAAAACACTCAAACGCATGAAGCAATTTAAAAAGAAGGGGAAAAAGGAAGGAAGGAGGGAAGGGAGACAGAAAAAAGCAACTTCAGGGTAAAAGGGGTTTGGCTCACCGTCTGAAGGCTCACAGTCTGAAGGCCACAGTCTAAGGCTCACAGTCTGAAGGCCACAGTCTAAGGCTCACAGTCTGAAGGCCACAGTCTAAGGCCCACAGTCTGAAGGCTCACAGTCTAAGGCTCACAGTCTAAGGCTCACAGTCTGAAGGCCCATAGTCTAAGGCGCAGTCCATCGAGATGGGAAGGCAGTGCAGCAGGAGCTTGAGGGGGCTGGTCACATTGCATCCACAGTCATGAAGAATAACCGTTGCTTGTGCTCAGCTCACTCTCTCATTTTTACTTATTCATTTTATGAGTGTTTTACCTGCATGTTTGTCTATGTATCACTCTTGTGCATGGTACGTGAGGAAACCAGGAGAGGTCCTTGGATCCCCTAGAACTGGAGTTACCGTGTGGGTGCTGGGAACTGAACCCAGGTCCTCTGCTAGCGTAGCAAGCATTCTTAACCAACTCCCCAGCCCCTCAGTTTCTCCTTTTGATACAGTCCCAGGTCCCGACCCAGAGAACAGTGGGACCCACACAGGTCTCTCCTCCTCAACAAACCAAATCACTCTTCCACAGACATGCCCAGAGGCCTCACAGAGGACTTTAGATCCTGTCAAGTTGACAACTGAGACCAAGCATCGCCAGCCCTCCCCTGTCCTCCTGAGATGCAGGGTAAATGAGACAGGAGTCCATAGGAGTGCTGAGGGGCTGTGCCACTGTCAGGCATTTCTTTTTGTCTAGGTTAACGGGCTCTCATTTAAGCTGACGACATCCGTTCTCAGCCTGGCCTGAGTCAGATGTGCAGTGGGGCACACAGTTTTCTCAGGCAAGGACCTGCTGCAGCCCAGCATGCCCACTGGCATTGCCTGCCACCCTCCCTGCTTTGTGGTAGACAGGAGAAGCATTAGTCATACATCTCATTGGCTTTCTGCTTTTTCCTTATGACTCATTTTTGTGTTTCAGGAAAGCACATGGAGATGTCTTGATGCAGTTTCTTCCCTCTGCCAGGCTGATGACTCTCCCCAGGGATAGACAAGGCCAGGACACTTGAGATCACAAGATGCCTGTCCTGTTCCTTCAGGGCTTGGGGGATAGGTTTTGGTACCTCTCAGGTAGTGGGCCTCAGTCATTGCTGTCCCCTGCAAGAAGTAGAGGTTGCATTTATCCTGCCTTCAAGAGAGGACCTCAACAGAGCTTTCTCCTCTAGTAGCCTTGGTGTTCAACCTCAAAGAAGTTCTAGGACTTGCCCTCGTCTTTGAGGATAACACTTGTGCTCCCAGAGAGTTAGGGCCAGCCTGAGTAGTCTCTGATAGCTCACCACATTTGCTACTTGGACCATCTCACAATTCTTTTCCAGAACAAACAAACAAAGGCCCACATGATTACCTAGGGGCAGTCAAATAAAGAGAAGGCTTTCAACCTGACTGAGCCACTTTGTCAGTGAAGGCGTCCATGAGGAGTGGCTGGGGCAAGTGCCTGATGGGAAGAAGGGAGGCCTAACCCTGCAGCTGCCTTGGGGTCTGCACTGAAAGAGTGGCCTGGATGGGGCCTGATCAGCAGGGAGGCCGTGGGGCAGTCCTTCATCTGTGGCATCCAGGAAGTGAGGGAGGCCAGAGGACAGTTGCCAAGGTACACAGTACTAGGGACTGGACCTGAGATTAGTTGGAGAGGCCCCTGGCGTAAGGGTGGGAGAGCACAGGAGTAAGAGTGTAGAAGCGTGCAGGGATCATGGCTGCGCTCTGGCACTCACAGAGAGCAGCAAGGTGGCACTGACACATTCGCCTCCTGTCAGAGATGAGGCCTGAGCAGTGACAGTGTGCATCAGACCTCCCGGATTCAGTGAGTGCGAGTCAGGGATGCTGCCCGCTGGTCTCCTGTGAGGCCCTTTCCCAGGTACCCTCTCCCATAGTCCTTAGACGGGGGAGGCCTGTGAAGGTGACCAGGGGAGTGCATACAAGTCTGTCAGTCTAATCCCCCTGTACGTTAAAAAACAAAGAAACAAATAGGAAAAACCCGGCATCTCTCCGATCCTGAAGTTCGCCGGTTTGGTTAGGCTAGCTGGCTGGTAAGCCCCAGGGATCTCCCTGTTGCCACCCCTTCTGGCACTGGGATTGAAGGTTTGTGGCACCTCATTTTGATTCTCATTCATGTTCTGGGAATGTAAGCTCAGGTGCCCAGCCCTGTACAACACGCACGTTTCCTGCTGAGCCACACCCACACCCCTGAACCTTTCTACCCCGCAGCAGAACTGAGTTGGCCCTAACCAGAACTCATTAGCAATTAGCCTCGGGGTCCCCAGGACCATCCCAGAGCCTGCTGGAGGATGGCAACCCCTTTCTGGATGGCTCTGCCACCTTCCCACCCCTAAGCAAATCTCACTGAGAGAAAGGAAGAGGGAACAGCCAGGGCACGACCTGGGCCCAGACTCTGTTGCAGTCTTCACCCACAGCGCTCAGAGACTGTTTAAGAGTGGCTAGAATAAGCCAAAGAGGTAAAGTTCACCCGCTACACTTCTGTTTGTGGGGCGGGATCAGTCAGTCTCCTGTCAACAGACTGGAAGCTAGCTATGGAGAGGCGCTCATTGTGCCTACCACTCGGCTAGAGATGACAGAACGAGGATGCAGATCTGGCCTCTGAGACGCCAACATTTAGGAGATTTCCTCCTGAGTCAGGCCTTAAGGCTCATGCTTGTAACCCCTGAGCACAGGAGGCTGAAGCAGAGGGATAGCTGCAAGTTCAAGGCCAGCCTTGGCTACATAGTGAGCTCCAGACAGTGCAACACTGTCTCAACCCTGAATCAAACAAAACAAAACAAAAAAGCTGGAAGTAGAGGCACATTCCTTTCTTTTCTATCGGAGTGATAAAACCTCATTGAGGCAACTTATAAAAGAGAGTTTGTGGAGCTTACCATTCCAGAATGAAGCAGCAGCTGAGAGCTTGTCTTTTCATCCACAAGCACGAGACAGAGAGCACACTGCAAGCAGCCGGAGGCCCTGTGAGTCACCTCCTTCAGCAAGACCATACCGCCCAATCCTTCCTCCGCAGTTCCACAAAGTGGGGATCCAGCGTCCAAACATAGGAACCTACGGAGGGCATTCTTATTCAAGTCACTCTGTAACCCAGCTGTTGCCTCAGCGTTTGGGAGGTAGAGGCAGGTAGTCCTCAGCCACACTGTGGGTCTGACATCAGCTTGGGTTACAGAGAGAAAGAAGCCAAGGTGAAACAGGGATCTCACACACAGGAGCCAACCCTCTCCCTCACAGGGTTGGGGCAGTCTGATGCACAGGAAGTGCTGAGTTACAGGCCACAACTATATGACTGCCTGGCAATCCTCCTGTCTTTATACAGGCACAAAGGGAGCATAAGTACAGTCATGTGAGGGAAACCAGAATAAAGACCAATGTGGAGCTAAAACCAGGGTTGTATACCATGTCACTAAAATCATGTACTCATACTAACTTATTTAAGGGTTTTTTTTTGTTTTGTTTTGTTTTTCTTTTTTTTTTTTTTTTGGTGTGTGTGTGTGTGTGTGTGTGTGTGTGTGTGTGTGTGCGCAGTTGCCTGTGGGGGCCAGAAGAGGGCGTCGGCTCCCCTGGAACTGGAATAGGCAGCTGTGACGCTCTCACGGATGCTAAGAACCTGTCTTCTGCAAGCACAGCCAGTATTCTTAACTGAGGGCCATCTCTCCAGCCCTGTTTCTATAAAATAGTCTTTGAGTTATTATTAAAACAACACAAAGTTCCCACATACTCTGCACGGTTTCTCCTTAGCAACATGTTATGGTCATAGGATAGCCATCCTAACTAATGGAACAGTGGTGGTACCGGCGAACACAGGAGTCCGGGAGCACCTGACAGAACCCATATGACCTCAGGTCCCAGAAAGGGAGATTGGGCAGGAATGTGCATATAGAGGTAGACACTGAGACGGTTTATGAAGGGATGAGAGCACTAACTTCCTGGAGGAGAAAGGGCCAGAGCTGGGGGAAAGGTCAAAGATGAGACAACGTTTATGAGTCATTTGCATATCAACCACATTTTCCCCGAGGGAGATTTCCAGTCTTCCTTTGTGCTATAGGTTTCACTTCTTTATTATTAAAAAACCTAACTGTATGTGTTGGTATGGGTGCCTGCATGAACGCGTGTTCATGCCTTTAACCCATGAGGCCAGGGCCCCTGGAGTTACAGACAGTTATGAGCTGCCATGTGAGCACTGGAAATCGAACTCAGGTCCTCTGCTAATGAAGAAAATGCTGTTAACTTCTGAGCCATCTCCCTAGCCCCTGTCATAGGGTTCTCAATGCCTTTTAAAACTCTTTATGTGTCCCTCTGGAACATTATTATTATAAACTAAAGTCCACGTTCTACTGTAGTACCTGGTTTTTATCTAATCTTTTTCTGTTCCAGGATCTAATCCAAGATTCAAAGCCATGTTTCAGTGACAAGGCTCCTTTAGGCTTTTCTTGGATGTGATAGTTCTCATCTCCTGATTTTTTATTACCTTAGCTGTTTTGATGAGTTCTAGCTAAGTATTTTTTCAAACTACTCTTTAAATGAGCTTTGCCTGAAATTTTCTCACACTAGAACAAGGGTCTGTAAGGAGGAAAACCACTAGAACAAAGTGTCTTTTCATCACACCAATGGGTAGGCTTCTCTCTCTCTCTCTCTACCTCTCTACCTCTCCCTCTCTCTCTCAACAGGGTTTCTCTGTGTACCTGTGACTGTCCTGGAACTCTCTCTGTAGACCAGCTCACCTCAAACTCAGAGATCTGCCTGCCTCTGCAGCCCCCATCACCCTAGTGCTGGGATTGAAGGTGTGCACCACCACAGCCGGCTTCTTACACTGTCCTTGATCATCTTGCTAAGGAGCATCTGTCAGGCTCCCATTGTGACATCTCCCTTGTATAGGATACAGGTTCAGTTCCCAGTACCACATCGGGCAGCTCACAACCGTCAGTTCCATGGGAGTTGACATTCTCTTCCGGCCTTTGTAGAAACCAGACATGCGCACAGTACACATACATACATGTTGGCAAAGCATCCATAAACATGAAAACAAATAAATGAATCTTTAACGTTGCTCTTTGCCCTCTCTCCACACTGCTGTGACGGACGTCATTGCACTCAGCTCTCACTCACAGAGTGCGGGCATATGCTTTCCTCTTTGAAGGCTTCGGATCACATAAGTTATCTGGAATTCTCCTGCACAGGAAGAGTTGTCAATATAAAATAAACACTTCAGGTTTTGTGGTTTTATTCTGCCACCAGGCATCTCTATGATGGCCAAGATGGTCTTAAACTCCTGGACTCAAGTGATCTTCCCATCTCAACTTTTTGTTTTTTGTTTTGTTTTGTTTTGTTTTGTTTTGTTTTGTTTTTTGAGACAGGGTCTCACTGTGTGTCTCTGGCTGACCTGGAAATTTCAATGTAGACTGGTCTCTCACTCACAGAGATCTGCCTATGTATGCCTCCCAAGTGCTAGGGTTAAAGGCATTCAATAGCATGTCCCAAGAGATTGATTTTTTTTTCTTTTCTGAATCATACCCAGGGCCAAACCAGTTAGAGTCTACATGGTCTGTGTGTGCTCCCTCATCTAATCAGAAGGTCACCAATTTGTTCCCCTGACCTGAGTTCAATCCCTAGAATTCATGCCCTAGGGGGAGGAGTGAACTGGTCACACAAAGTTGTCCTCTGACCTCCACAAACATGGCTTCTCCGACACACACAGAGTAATAATAATAATGTGGTTTTTGAAAAAAGACAGCGGCAGAGATCTGCAGACAACTTTGAGGAAGGCTTCTTGGGTAGGTAAGCCTGCAGTCTGGCTGCCACAGAGGGTGTAAGAAATGGACCCGGAAGACTTTTTCTTTTAAGATTTTATTTTTAATTGTGTGTGTGACTGACAGAGACAGAAAGTGAATATGTTTGTACATATGAGTGTCCTTGGGGACCAGAAGAGAGTATGGATCACCTGGAGTGGAGTTACAAGGCAGCGGTGGGTGCCGGGAACCCAACATGGGTCCTCTGAGCCACCCCTCAGTTCCCTAGAAGACTTACTTTGAAGTTACTGTTGGTTCCACAGTCCTTTGACATGGTGGAGCCTCAGCAGAGCTGAAGGCTGTGGACGGGGCCTCTGTGAGCTCTGCTCCCACTGAGGCAAGACAGAAAGCCGGGAACAGCAAGAGGTTGTGAGAAGGAACAGAGACCCCTCACCCGAGTCTAGGTGAAGCCTTTCAATGTGCGAAAAGCAGAGACTTGAACACAATTAGCATCTGTTAGAGGACATTCCTTTCATACGCAGACCCTTCACGTGGGGTGTAAGATCTGCAAGCAGTTAACCTTAAGTAGGGCCTCATTTTTCTGCCAGGCCTTTTCTTAGACTGTCATCCAAAACTTTCGAATTTGCTCACAGGAAAGATCTTCTAGCGTCTGTCAGCCAGGTGGTCTGGGGTCTTATCAACTGCTATCCCATCAGGTGGCCTCCGGAAACCCCTGTCATTTCAGTAGGTTCCTTAGCCACGATTGAGGAGAACAGCTTCAAACTCTCAAAATCCTATAGATGACTGCCATAAAGATGGTGAGGTCCCCTCAGGTCAGCCCACGCCCACGTCTGGTTCCTGAGTGCCGCTCTTTCTATATTACGGCATCTTTGTTAGAGCCGACTCTCCTTCGTGCTGGCTAGTCCTGGAATCCTCTTCTGAGCCAAAGCCACAAACCTCGGGCTCAAGTTGAAGGCCCTGCAATACCAGGAGAACTCCGCAGGCTGCTGTAGGCGACGGAGGGGAGCTGTGCCTCTTGTCCCTGCCCTTCCCGATGCTAACACCCATGCTTTGTGCTCACCAAACCCGCAGACTTATCCTGCTCCCCTGAGCTGCTGTAGTGAGCTAAGGAAGGCCTCCTGGCACACCGCCGGGCACTGAGCGGGGCAATGCAGCTGCTAAGTCTGCGGTGGTGAGGCTGCCCCACTCTTGGAAGGAGGAGCCGGTCCTGACCGGAGGTGGACAGCTGGCAGAGGGTGGGGACGCTGGCACACTGCTTGTGAGTCAGCCACACTGGGACTGGGACGTGCTGAAGCACCCTTGCCCTGCGATCAATCCCAATGAACTCACTGGTTTGGTAAGCTGGACAGAGCCCTCTGTTTGGCCTGTCATTACCCACTTTATCTGGAACAAATGGATGCCTCTTCACTCTGGGAAGTCACGTGATAGTCCTTACGAGGGCAACGTTTTAGAGAAAACGGGCGCTTAACAGCAAACCTTACTTCACTTGCCAAAGTCTAAAAGCTTAGGTATTGCCAGGCATAGTGACGCAGGCCTTGATCCTGGAGGCAGAGGCGGGCGGATCTGTGTGTGTTTGCGGCTAGCCTGATCTACAGTGAGTTCCAGGCCAGTAAGGGCTACATAGGAGATTCTGTCTTGAAAACAAAACAAAGTAACCCAGACGTTTTGTAAGTCATTCAGAACTAGGAGCCTTGGGACATGAGGCCACGCCTCCTAGAATAATGGCCATTTTCTTTCCCTTGAGTAGAGGGTGAGATGGGGGTTAAGCCCCCCATAGACAATAAAAGGTGTGTGTACACTCGTGAGCACTCATCCGTATGTGTGAAGGCCAGATGGCAACATTCATCGTTCTACTCTATCTCTCTCTACCTTTTTTGAGTCTCTCACTGAACCTGGAGGTCACCGGCCCAGAAGGTCGTGTTTCTGCCTCCCGAGTACTGGGATTGTAGGCACAGTCTAGCACAGTCTAGCACACTCCACACTTTTCTGTGGAGAGCAAACCTGGGGCCTCGTCCTGGTTGGGCCGTCTCCACAGCCCCGTTTTTCTCTTTCCTATCTATTTTTCAGACACAGCCCTAACCTACTTCCGCCAGCCCTCGGAATTCTCACTCTTCCTCTGAAGGACATGCCCCACCACACATGGCCTCTTCCAGACGTCCCTCACAGAGACACTAGCCTTCTTGACCTCTAACTAAAGGCAAGACTTGCCTTCCCCGTCTCTGCCTGCCTTCTCCCGGCAACTCACAAGAGTGCCTGACCTGCTTTATTTTACTTTTTTCTCTCAAATTCTAATAACGCTGTCCCCAAGGTTCCGTCTACGTCTGTTTTTAAATCTTCCTATGTAGAAGGCCAAGAAGCTGCCAAGAGGAAACCCCGAGAGCACAGACGGTGGAGAGTGTGTTGTCCGGTGCCTTTCTGGGTCATTCTCCACCTTACACCCCAAGCAAGAGTGTCTTGCTTGAACCTAGAACTCACCACCAATTCTATGGCAAAGACTGGCTTGCCGTCTTTCTTCTCGAGTGTTTTAGAGGGTCTTATTTCACAGTTCGGCACTGGTAACATTACCCCTGTTGTTAGGACTGTTGCGAACCTGGAGACACTCTCACTTTCCTCTGAGCCGGGAGCTGTGTGTCCTTCGGGACTCCGACATCCAGCGGCTTGTTGGAGTGCTTGCAAAGGATCCTGCTCATCCAGTTTGTCGTTAATATTCCATTGTGGCTTAGTTTAAGTTTTACGGCACGTCAGTGTTTCCCAGAAAGACAGAACTACCTTAGGGCGACGTGGGAGAAGCCTTTCAGGTGAGGGGGATGTAAGAACACAGTCCAGCCACGCGAAAGTTCCGTGTGTGGAGGGAAGGGTTTGGGAGTGATCACGGGGGAGAAAAGCCTTGGTGTTGAGGCAGAAGTGAAGTGTGGCGACTGAGGACAGATGTCCCCACCTCTGTGTGAAGGGATGACCCCTGGGCCTATGAAAGGTAACCCCGTCTACTGTTAGACTATGGACTGAGACTGACGACCCTGGCATGGACTAACTCTGTGGAGCCCAGCAGCCTCTTCACCCAGGTTTGCTCATTTCACCCCAGCAGACCCTATTGCATTTCTTCAGACTTCTGAAACTCCTTAGAACCACCAGAGCTGCAGGCTCTTAACCCTGTGTGGTCAGAAACCTACTTATATACATACACTGAGATATATTTACTGTGTGGTGTGTGTCAATATCAGGAACTGAGATTGGAATAAAGAGCTTGTGTGCTCCCTAGCCAAGGCTGTGAAGACAAGCAGTACTGTCTGCTAAATTGCTGCCAAAGAAGCTAACCTACGCTACCTTGTGAACTTACTGTTAAATAAATTCTGACACTGTGGAAAGATGAAGGTGTTCATCTGTATTTCCGACATAGTGCAGCCCCAGCAGGCTGCAGAGACAAGCTGGGTTGTACAAGAAGTTCAAGTTCCATCATCTGGCAGAAGAGCAAATGCCAGCCTGGAACCCAAGAGTTCACACTGAGAGTCCAGTCTCGAAATGAATAATGAAATACAAGACAGGCTCCAAAGCAAAAGAGAAGAGGCGGCTTGAAGTGGGAATCCAGGATTAAAACTGCCTGCAGAAGCGCCTGAGGTAAAGGAGGAGCCCACAGCTAGTCATCAGGTTCCCTGCACTGGCAAGTCCCTCACACAAAGCCACGGAACACGGCAGGCAGAAAGGATACAATAGTGAGCAACTGTAGAACAAACATGCCCCTCCCTTTCTTCCTTTCCTCTCTGGAGGCCCTCTGTCACTCTGACTTCCCCAACATACAGCACCATGCTCACTGAATTCACTCGGCGGTCACCAATAGATTGCTCATTACTGCCAGGGTGCGGATGGAGCCGATCTCAAGAGGTGGCATGGCTGGCCTTGTAGAACTCTTCACCCACTTTCCCATAAAAACTCAAGAACAAATACGAGATTCAAATTAAGTCAGTCTATGTGGTTACTACAGCATCTTATGAAACACTGTAGGAGTTTTAAACCATCGTCTATTCAACTCACATACATCTTTCTTCTGTAAATAACACTATGCTTGTTCATTCTGCAACCGCCAACTGAGCTGAGCATGGGCTGATTGCTAGCAAGAGGCAGCGTCTCTGCCCTGTGGGACTTCCTACCCACTGCCACATAAACCAGGGAGAACCAACTAAACTCAAATTAAACTTAGTCTGTCAAGTTGTTACATGGTACTGTGAGAACATTGAACTGTTGGACTAGGAAGCTACTATGCCCAGGAAATTACCATCCTCCATCCCAACCAGGAAATTACGGCCTTCCATCCCAAACCAGCCTCCCTGGTTCTAAGCAACCATGTAAAAGACAGGCAGGGGGCTCATGGTATCCTCAATCAGAATGCTGCAATTTTAGTATCAGAGAAGACCTTGGGCCTCTCTCTCTCTGTCCCCTCCCGCCCTCCCGTCTCTCTCTTTCCTTCCCTCCCTTTCTTTCTTCCTCTTCCTTCTTTTCTTTCTAAGGTCTATTTTTATTTATATGTATATATTAGGGCTGCGTGAGTTTGTGCTCAGCATGTGGGCAGGTGCCCACAGAGAACAGAAGGTGGCATCAGATCTCTTGGAGTTAGACTTATAGGCAGTTGTGAGCTGCCATATAGATGCCAGGAACTGAACACAGACCTCTGCAAGAAGAATAAGTACTCTTGACCATCGAGCCACCTTCCCAGCCCCTTTAGCTGGTTTTCTACCTTTTTTCCTTTTAGTTTACCTGTGATCCCAATCTACAAAACCGTGCTAACCACATTTACACCCCCACCCCCGCCCTGATAGTAACCTCTGGAAACGCCTCACAGTCACTTCTAGCACATCTGCTTTATGAACCCCCAAGGCCCTTCTCAACCTAGTTGATTTGGTTACAGAGATTTAACCATTCCAAATCCACCCGTGGCATTCTGCCTCAGCGCAACCCCCACATCTGTCTCACAGTGGAAAAAAAGCACTCACTTTGCATAGTTGTAAAAGCTCTAGCATTGCTCAAAAGTCCAAAATCAAAGTGTCCTCTGAGACTCAAGGCAAACTCTTAACTGAACGTCTATAAAAATCAACAGTCACTTAACAACTTTAAGAAACACAGCTTAAACATTCCCTTTCAAAACAGAGAGTAGAATGCCAAGGAAGGTGCAAGGCACACTCAGAAGGGTTAAAATTATGCCTTCAGGGCGCACGGGTGACTCCAGCTCTCACAGCTTCACCGTTTGTACCCTCCATGGCTTCTCTCTTGGGCTGGCATGACTTGATGGCTCTGTGTTTTCTTGGCAGATGTTCCACAGTCCTGGCATCTAGAACTTTCTTTGCTCTCACAGCTTCCCACATCGTCCCCTCGGGGCATCCCCACAGGGATTCTGACCTGCTGCAAGATTGCAGGTGTTCCTGAAATCAGATGCAAGCCTCTGTGCCTGTGTCTCTTATATCCAGCATAATGGCAGGAAAGCCAGCATTGTGTGGAGGACACATCATTGAAAACCTGGTGAGACACTGGATCTTCTCATCTAGGAGTCTCCAGACCTGCTCTCAACAAACCTGAAGAAAACAGAAGGGCATCCACTTCTCGAATTTTGCCACTTATGTTCTTTGCTTTAAGATGGGTACATCTGTCTACTAGGATCAGGGACACAGAGCTGACCTGACCGTGGGCATCTCAGGGTGGGACTCTGAGGCCCTTGCGGCTAGGTTCCACCTGGGACTCAGGAAAGGAACTGGGCTCTCATGATGGTCATGACCAAAAAGCATTCACTTCCAGCCAGCTTAAGCCAAAAAGGGGGAAGGGAAGCTCACGTGGCTGGAAGGCCAGGACAGTGCAGGTCAGGACCTCAAAGGCTCTCTCTGCTACCCTACTTCCCTCCTCCACAGATTCACAGCCCTTATTCTCACCTTCATAAGCTGCATTACAGTCCTCAGAGAGATGCCAGTAACTCCATTATCCCCATTGAATCATGCAAAAGAAGAGCAAGTCATTCCTCCCATGCCTCCACCCCAATCCCATGCCCTAGGCGCATGTCTCCAGGAGGAGGATGAAGACTCCCGCCTGGCAGGCCAAAGCAGCAGCCACAACAATCCTCTCCATGGCAGCTATTTTCAAACATGAGAATCATCCCATCTCTGGGTAAAAATAGAGCCAAACGCTCCAAAGTAGCCGAGTCTGGGAGGCTGAGAAAGCTGCCAAGAACAGCCGTCCTGTAAATAAAGCTGTGTGCTGGCGCAGAAAGGGCCTCCGAGGCGCAGCCAGAGCTGCTGTGCTTGCCTGCCCGCTGGCCGGGCAGCAGGGGAATTCAGCTCTGAGGCCCACTCTCTGAGAACAGGCCAAGACTGCCCTGCTCACAGGGGCCAGCTTCCCACAGGCTTGGGGGCTCTCTCCATCCAACTGGTCCTCCAACTAAAGGCTCCTCTTGTAGCAGCTCCACCCTAGCTAACTGGGAATCACTCCTGCCTCAGAGGCTCAACTAAGTGTCTCCCCATCCTGTCCAGCAGGGTCCAGCACCACACGCTCCCCACGAGGCAAGGCGCTAAAGCGGGTACACCCAGTGCAGAGGAGTTATCTGCCACTCCCCCCTACACCGAGCTCCTTCGTTTTGCTGTTGGTTGGTTGGTTGGTTGGTTTCTGAAATGGAGTCCTGCTCTACAATCCTGCCTGTCTGGTCTTGAGTTGGCGGCCATCTTCCTGCCCCTGCCTCCTGAGTGCTGCGATTACAGGCATGTGCCACCACGCCTAGCATTTTTGTGCCCCTCCTAAGGCTTTTATCTTTAAGATCCACAGGTATTTGGGATAAGACAGCCAGTGAGCACTGGATTGGGTCAGTGTGAGAACAGTGGGCTGTGGCAGTGTCAAACAGCAGTGAAGAGGCAACACGGAACAGTCCTTCCGCACCAGGCTCTGGCCTACACACACCAATGCTTTTATTTATCTATACGTTTCAAATGGACACACGTTCCTCATGACATTTTTTAATTACAAAGAGAAAGGCAGCATCTCACTGAGCTGGCCAAACCCAGCACGTCCTAGCAGTAACAGGGCCCAGGGCATCATGAACCCCGATAGGATGCATCGTCACGGCTCTGTGGTATTCCTGTCCACAACACCTAAGCCACTCTAGTCACGAGAAGACAAGCCCGCACTGAAGAACATTCTACGAATAACCAATACTGGCCAAAAACATCAGTCGTGAAAGACCAGGAAAGACTGAAAACAGATGGGAGACCAAGGAGAAAACAGAACTAAAAGTAACGAGGGGCCTTAAAAGGTGCCAAGATAGCGGCAAAAGGACTGTAGAGAGAACTGGCCAGCATCCAGCCAAGCCTGCGGTACAGGCCATGAAGCCACGGCCACGCTGATTTCCTGTCGTTGGCTGGGCTAGCACTGATGCTGATAATTAGTAGACAGCTAAGGTTAAGGAAGGCTGGACAGAGGTTCACAGATGCTCTGTGCTGTTTTCCAACTTTTCTGTGTAAAAAAATAAAAATAAAAAATGTTAGGGGCAGCTGGAGAGATGGCTTGGCAGTGGAAAGCACTTGCAGGGGGCGGAGTTTGGTTCCAAGCACCTACAAGCTGGCTCCCAACTGTGGCTCCAGTTCCAGGGGACCTGGCACTCCTCCTGACCTACCTGGGTTCCTACAGCATGTGGTGCACAGACATACACCCAGACACGCGCACGCACGCACGCACACACACACATTTTGTAAACCCTTTAGGGGCTGCACAGGTGACTCGGTAGTTGTGGTCTGTGTCCCCTCCTGGAGAGGACACCTGGGAGGTCTTTAAGAACAGCTGTTGCTCTTTGCAGAGCGAAGAGATTTCATCTCTGACACCCATCAACCCCAGGTCCGGGGTAGGGAGGTCGACACCCCCTTCTGACCTGTGGACTCCTGGCATTCACACGGTATGCGAACATACGTGAAGGCAAAACACTCACTCACACACGTATAAATTATAGGATAAATAAACGCTACGATTATTTCTTAAAGAGCGCTTGCACACTGCAGAGGCCCAGTTTGGGTCCCAGCACCATGTTGGGTTGCTCATAACTGCTTGTAAACTCCAGCTTTAGAGGATGACGACACCTTCTTCCGGCCTCTCTAGGTACCCACACACACACACACACACACACATAAATATACATACAAGTAAGATAACTTTTTTTAAGGTTTTCCAAATGAAGTCACTCAAGAAGTCACTTAAAGACATTTAGCTCACTGGACTGGTCTATTAGCAGTGAAAAGGGGTCCTGGGACAAAACAGAACAGACTTGGAAATTTCCTGACACGTTCCTTAAAAGACGTCACAGAGTGGGGTTTTGTTGTTTGGGTGCTCAGGCTGGCCTCACAGCGTCTGCCAGCACCGGCCCCTTGACTGCCTCCCGTTGTCGTTTTCAGCGATGATCCCCGGGAGCTCAGCTTGAACTCAACTGCGGGGCAGGAGCTCAGCACTTGTGTGAGCCCTCCCCCGCTTCTGCAGAGAGAGGCTGCCTCCCAGCCTGAGAGCCAACGGAGAACCAGCGGGCTCCCCAGGGGGCCGCTTTGCACCTTGTTTGCCTTACTCTTGGGTCCAGCAGGTCTCCGTACTCCTCCAGCCTCCTGGACGGTACGCCGGCACCCACCCCTTCATTCCTTCCACGCTGACTCACCCCAAGCTGTTGATAGGAGAGAAATGAGGGCATTTCCCACCAAGGTCAGGGCCAATAATGTATCCTTGGATGTTTACCTCGCATTTCTCATTTCCCACGAGACAAATGCAAGAATGTGAGACTGTTGCCATGTGAGCAGCTCACGTGTGCCCACATTTGATTACTGTCTTTTGTTTCTGTGGGCCTGGGCTCCTCCAGCTCACCAGCCGGGAGGATACTGCCGCCAGAGAGTCTGAGCTCTGGCCTTCGCTGCGGCCTGGAATGCACTGCTGCAAGAGCCAAAACAAGGCAGGATTTGTAGCCTGAACTGGGCTAGGTCTCTGTGCAGGTAGGGTGCCCACAGCTTCACTTCTCTATTCTTACCTCAGTCCTGGGCCACGTTTTGCAGTGGGGATGAAGGTATTCTGACCCCAGCTCAGCTGCCTTGAGAGGGAGAACTACAGAGGATCACTAAATTAAAGGGACACAACATCTAGGGTTTTCGCCAGGGTCCAACGAGATCTTAGGTGAAACTCGAGGAGGCAATGGGGAGCCTGGCCATGTACCCCCCCACTCCAGGAAGGAGCCGTTGAACAGGCTTGGGTAGTGTGAATGGGGAGCCTCCTCCTCAGAGGCAGCCCCAGCTACAGGGCTCTGTGGCACAGCTGCATGGAGATGGCGAGACCTCTGCCGCTGGTCCTTCAAGGTCAATTCAGTTGTCTCAAGAGTGTAACAGGCAGCAGAAGGCCATCACTGTAGGACAGGCAGAGGGGGGACAGCTCTTCCAAGGTAGAGGAAGTGGACCCTGATCAGACAGGCGCCAACATGTCAAGAAATAGTCTGACCCAAGCAACACAGGTGCTGGCTGACCTTAGAGGATTCCTTCTTGCCTTGATCTGAGGGGACAGCCCAGAGCTGTGGAATAGAGAGCTGAGGTGTGCACGAGCAAGGGGAAACCTATGCTTTCAGTGAAGAATGTCTGCCTGGCATCCACAGGATCCACAGGCTTGAAGAAAAAAAGGGCAAAGGAGGAGGAGACGAAGAAAGAAGGAAGAAGAAAGCCCGACGAGTTATTTTAAATCAGAAAACGGACCCTTCCATTTTCACACCAAGTGCTCCTTGGCTACAGAGACCACTGGCCAGGAGGGAGACAGGGCCATAGGCCACTGCTAGATTTCGGACCAGAAAACCCACATGAGTGGGGCCCCTCAGTCCCACTGCACTTCAGGAAGGCGGCAGACGTTCTGTAGAGGTTCACCACCAAACAGTACTGGGGAAGGGAAGGCCATTGACGCTGGGCAGGGGTGTGGAGGAGTACATGAGGAAGGTTTATTGGCTTAAAGGGCCTTTCAGAAAGGAAGACTCAACAATGAGAATGACTTGGAAAGGAAACACATATTTTTAAAAACGATTTCCCAGAAAAATTTACATGTCGTGTGTCCAGACCCAACCCCAAGGAGCAAAGGAGACATGATGCGGTACCCAAGGATGAGGCCGCTGGGATGAAGGAGGCAGCGGCAGGAACAATTCCAGATGCTGGGTACGGTCACCGAGCAGGAGTTTCCAACTGGGGTGGTTAATGCTGTGAACCACTACAGGGGTCGGGATGACAGGACGGCACGTGAGTGCTCCCAGCTGAGGAAAGGAAAGGCAGAGTTTGCCTCCCCTCACCAAAATCACCATGGACAACAGTGAAGGGGTCCTAGGACACCGGTGCACAGTAACGGAGATGGTTCCACCAGTTTCTCAAAGACTTGGACTTCTCAGTGGGCAAGCGTAAGGGAGAACACCAGCCAGAAGACGGAAAGCGGCCTTCCCAGGAGGCCGTGGGGGAGCAGTGGGGGTGGAGTGGAAGGTCCCTGGGGCCCATGCACACCCCCCTAAACTGAGTCGTAGAGGAGTCAGTTCCAGTATTTGAGATCAAAGCCACCGGCTCCCACTCTGCTTAGTCCGTCAAAGGAAGACACTCTCATGCCTTAACCCCAGCACTCTGGAGGCAGAGGCAGGCAGGTCTTTGAGTTTAAAGGTCTGCAGAGTGAGTTCCAGGGCAGCCAAGGCTACACGAAATGAGACCCACCTGCAGTCTTTGAGCACAGAAGCCAACTTGGCGTGCACATCCTTGAATACAAAACATTTCCTGCAGGGAGGATCACTCATTGGAAAAAGGCGCTTGCCATGCAAGCCTGGCAACCTGAGTCCAATTCTGGAAGCCACGTAACGGTGGAAGACAAACAATTCTTAAGACTTCTTATGAATTTTTTTACACAACTGAGTTCTTCATATAACATGCCAAAATTACTTAGTATTCTCCCCCATGAAAAGAACAGCAACACAAGAGAACTATTAAATACTGTCATGTCTAATTCATGTTCCCATGAGCTCATAAATGGACTCCTATGGAGCAAGCAGCCAGGCAACAAGATGGGTTTTTGTGTCGATGAGGTGAACAGGGCAGGCTCTTATGCACCCTATTGTCCAACTTCCTGTTGTCCAAGGATGTGCTTGAACTTGCTGTTCCCGCTTCACCCCTAGAGTGCTGGGACACAGGCCTGTGCCACCATACCTCATCCCCAGTTTATGTGGTCCTCGGGTTTGGTTCCAGGGTTCTGGGCACGGTAGGTGACTCTCCAACAAATGAACCACGCCCCGGTTTCTATAAAGGTTTTTATTTGCTTTGTTTTGTTTTTCAAGACAGGGTTTCTCTGTGTAGCCTTAGCTGTGGCTAACTTGACTCACTTGATAGACCAGACTGGCCTTGACTCCAGCCAGGCCTGGTGCCCCACCCTGTATCCTGAGCATTTGAGAAACTGAGGCAGGAAGGTAACAGTTTAAGGCCACCTCAAGCCACTTAGAAAGACCATCAATTAAATAAAAATCCCATAAAGCTAACATTTGTCATGGTTCGACCAAATTCTTCTTGCAGCAGATCTGAAGGAAGTGGCTGTGTAACCCTGTCGTCTTTTTTTTCTCTTTTAAGTTAGTATGCATACTTGGTGAAAAATTGTGCCCTCTATAAAGCTGCCCGCCTCCTAGGCTTCAGATATAAACTGGGGGTGCCTCTGGCACCCGGCCAGGGTTCTGAGAGCTCCAGTCGCGGAGGGCAGTTGCCTCCCTCCCATGCCACACCCAAACACTAGCAGCCTCAAGGACGGCACCTGAGTGTTCCCTCTGTATCCCTCTCCCGTCTCTAAAACGGCGACAGAAGCAGGTGCTGCAGACCTGGGTCATTCACTTCAAGTCAGTAAAATGGCCGAGTCACCCTCGGGGAGGGCGTGGTGAAGAGCATGAGTGCACACGTTGAGCAAGAGACTGCAAGAACTGGGTGGCAGTGCCGGGGCCTGGGCTCCGGGAGGCTCACAGCTGAACTGCACACCTTGAAATCCATCGCTCTGGAGGCAGAGGGAGGAGGCGCTGAATGCATTCCAGGCCAGCCGGGTCAACACGGTCCGTTCCCAGGCCAAGCGGGACTCCACAGAGACCCCCCAAAAACAAGTAAACAAACCACGGTGCATTGGCTAGGATAGGGCAGCTGCCAGGAAGACACAACACCTTTTTTACGTCTCAACGTTCGGAAGCACTTTTGAGACTAGAGATGCTGTGATGGCCAGCCCACGGACAGTTTGATAGGGTGATGACTGCTGTAATGGTTTCTGGGAAAGAGCGCCCAGGGAGGACGTAGTCAAACACAGGAAAGCAAGAACAGAAAGATTAGTACTCATGACGCATGACGATTAAAAAATACAGTCACTTTATTTCCACTTTCTTCCCAGTCCCCTGTAGCACAGATGAGAACCCTCTAAAACACAGAAATATCTCAAGAGAGCATGTCACAGGATAGAAGGTATAAGCAATAATTTGGCAGGAACTCATCAACTCTAGCAGTTCATAACCCCCTGAATCCAAATTTTAAAATTCAAAAATAACAGTTAACTTTATTTAACATGTTACAGCCTCGCATTTAAAACATCCAGCTGGGGGCTGGATCTGGGAGGACGTGGGGGAGGGGAACACAATCAAAATGCACTGTATAAATTCTCAAAGAACTAATTAAAAAACGAGAAAAATAAACTGTCATGCTCTAGTTAAATATTTCACAAACAACACTGTATACAAATAAAATATTACACAAAATATTTCTTAAGAAACTGTTTTGGTCTTTGATCCGAACAATAAATAAAAGCACAGGCACTTCTACGCCGACAGGGAAGCAGCCCCACCCAGGAGAAAGTCACCGCAGCAACAAGCGATAACGTGGCGAGTAAAGAGCCCCGGAGTTTTGAAACCGACGAACCCTTAAGAAAATGCCTGCAAGTTCTACCTTCTCATTTCAAGTTCAACAGTCACACATGCTCCCCTGGTCCCCCTGAACATTCACAAACCCACTCTGTCGGCCTCTTCAGTCTTCACTGGGGTGGCCGTTAGGGAATCACTCATGGTTTCAAAATACTAAAATTAGGTTAACTACCATGATGCCAGCCAGGAAGCCAAACACAAGTGAGAGAGAACCCCCTTCGTCCCAGACAGGATGAGCTGCGCCTGCAGCACGGCTTGCGTGCAGGGAGTAACCGGTTCTAGCAACGAGGCGAATACTGTTGGGGTGACAGGGACGTGTGACATCAGTCCACTTTGTAGACAACTTTTAAAATCCATCAAAATCTTATGAAAATAAATATAATTCTATTTCACAAAAACACCAGGTCATGCCCTACAAAATCTTGATAAGCCAATAGGTTTATAAATACCTGGTGTATCTGTCCATCATTATAACGGGAACAGGAATGTACCACGGACAAGGAAAAAAAGACCTTCCTGGTCGAATTCTAAATATGATTTTGGAGAAGGAAAACAAATCAGACACTGAGGACTGGCAGCCAGCGGAAGGCCCAGGAGCAATCATCCCACTGTGGTGGTTTAGCTTCAGCTTTCTCTCATCACGAGGTGTGGGACCGAGGGCTCGGAGGCCCGGGTGCTACCTACTCAAGAAGGCTGACGGCTTCTTACAGCGATCACCTACCGTGAAAGCACAACATAGGAACTAGTCAGGCTAGGCCTTTTGTGAAACGGAGCTCACCTGTAGTTCAGCACTTTAAGTCAGGACTTTGCAACTGAGACCAGATATCAATCATCTCCTGAGGTTTTCTGCTGTGCACTAACATTAGATCTACATACGAACAAATGTTTTTTTTATTTTTTTCTTCAATGTCAAATGTCCTGAAGCCTTTGTGTTTCTCTGGAACAAGGCCCAGTTTCTGAAGGCACATTCCAGTATAGACATCATCAATGGGGTAGAGGTGGACCCGGTCGGTTACGTTGTATAGCCTCAGGGCCAGGGGGCCGGAATACAGGAAGCCCCCGCCCCCTGCATACGGTGGGTAGACCCCAGTGTAGAAGACTTCCGGGATGTAGTACTTCAGTTTCTTGTCCCGATGAGGCCCAGCATTGTGGATCACATCTCCTATAAACAAGTCTTTGGCTTTGTTCTTGGATAAGCTATTCAAGTAATTCAGGATGTGATGAGTGTTCACAAACACGTCATCATCGCCCTTGAAAACGAACTCCGCGTCTGGACAGGAAGTGCTCAGCCACCTGAGAAACAGCACTTCCTTAAGAGACAGGTTGAAGAACGTGTCTCTGTAGTTCCACATGAGGATGTCCTGGTGCTTCTCACTCTCAAACTTCAGCATGTCTGAAAGGTTAGGGTGGTTGTCCTCCGGGGGCGTCTGGCCCAACAGGAAGACTCTTACCACTGACTGGTTCCCCACGTTGGTTTCTCTGCCCCAAGATTCCCGAATCGCTTGCCTTCTGTCAAAATGTGGGATGAGGGATTTAATCGCCAACAGTAAGAAGGGCTTCTTTGCACATTTCTTCGGCTGATCTATGAGCAGTGAGTAATTGCGGCATCTGAGATACAAGAGGAAGTCTCTGAACCTGTCCGGCAGATTGTTGAAGTCCGTCACAGCTGTCATGACCGCAGAGTCCGGCTCGCAGTAGTTCAGGTGGCTTGCGTTGGGAGCCGTGTACAGGTCTCCCGTCTGATTGGCCAGCCTGTTCAGGATGGGATTGTACCTCCGGTTCAGCTTCTCCTGCTCCCTGTTCCAGTACGCCCGGGGAGGGCTGGAGAGCCTCCAGAACTGCTCTTTGGGTATGATCACTCCTCCCTTTCCATTTTTTTCTTGACTACTGTTTCTGGAGACTTCCACAATCAAATAAATGAAGACATTGACCATCATCAGGACTCCCAACAACTTCAGTCTCCGGCGTCCAACACTCATTTCTCATATCTGGAACCGGAGAAAGGGAAGCACATTAGTTCACTCTCAAGTTGGTTCCCACGCATACTTTAGACCGTTTTATTTCTTTAGTCCTTCCATGAAGGCTTAGCGTGGTGACACACGCCTTTACCTGCAGCACTCGAGGCAGAGGCAGATGAAGCCCCCAGTTCTGGGTCAGCCAGGGCTACACAGTGAAACCCATTCTTTATTTTTTAAAAAGTCTTCCTATGAAGAAATGTTTCAGAATAAGGACTCGCCTGCTCTGGCTTAAATTAAGCCTCAAACTCTCCATCTACAGGATAGTTGTATAAAATATGTAATTTTTGTAGACAGGGCTTTTGAAACATGCCTGGCTACTGCAATTACCGTGTAAGCCACAGCTGCCACCACTGCTATTCTAGACGGAAGCAATCACTAAATAAACAACCTTGTGATTGATTAACTATTATTCTTTAAAAGATACAGACAAGTCAGTGCTTTGCACACTAACTGGCCTATGATTCACAACAACAAATTTTAATTCTGTGATTCAACACGCACAGGCGCACGCACATAACATCACTCTCCATTTACCTGTTACACTATGCAGAGTGCCCTGTCTTTCTCTCTGAATTTATTTCTTTAAAAATGCAGACCCAACCCCGAATTATTTCCTAACCTACCAGTGTAAATAAAATAAAAATTAGTGGATTACTTTTGGTCCACTGGCTTCTAACAGAGAGCTCCGAGTGAAAAGGGGTTTGTCACACCGAGAACGCTGTGAAACCATTCCACTATGGACAATTCAGTTCACAGGAATTGAAGGATTCTTTGTGTTTCTTGTAATACAGTTAGTAGTTTGTACTGACAAACCCACAGACGGCTTACAGTTAAGCCTTCCAGAGTGTGGAGCCAACACACAAAGGAAGGGCTGGAGAGATGGCTCAGCAGGTAAGAGCACTGGCTGCTCTTGCAGAGCCCCCAAGTTTAGCTCCTAGCACCCACATGTCAGCTCACAACCAGTTCTAGGGATCCGAAGCCCCTCAGGCACTAGGCACCCACACTGTATGCATAGATGCAGAGAAAGAGACACACACACACAATTAAAAATAAAAGTAAGTGTGTAAGAGAAAGCAAACCTGCCTGTACCAGCCAACACTGCGGACGCCCCCCTGGGCCATTCTTCCTTAAGCGATAAAGCGGAACAAGTGTTGCAGTGTCTACACTGCAGTCCGCATGTAAGGAAAGGAAGGGGTTTAGAGCACAGGAGACGGCCCCAACGAGCTGTGTGCACCTTTATTCCCAGCACTTTGAGGGAAAGGAAGGAGACTGGGAGTCCAAGTCAATCTTGGCTACTGGTTCTCTTTAAATCAGTTTCTACTGCTACCAAGGGCCCTGCCCAGGGCTGAGGTGAACCGCTCGCCAGGCAAGCAGAGGACGTGATTCTGGCCACGTGTGAGCTGCATGTGTGCGATGCCGAGCTCCCACAGACCTCTCGGCCCAGCAGCACCACCCCCGGCACCCCTTAGCAAGCAGGTTAGACCGGGACGACCAGCACTAGTATCCGTTCTCGTCCTCTACATGCGCGCTGCGGCAGGCGTATGTGCACGCGCACGCGCACACACACACACAGAGTGGGCTTCCCCCAGAAATCCTGGTCTCTTGGTCTCGGGCTCTTTCTCCTCTGCAAGACGCAACAAGGACAAGCATGGGAATGGACAAGGAAAAGTTTCATGAGGAAAACATTTGGAAAGGTGCTGGGAGCAGCCGTACACACTGATTACAGACAAGCTGAACAGTGGACCTACATTTCAACTTAGTAAAACAATGAGGTACCAGTAAACAGAAGACAACCATTTACTGAAAACAGAAGCACAGCAGGCTGCGAAATTCTCGAGCCAATTCTCCTGAGATGCAGTGTAAACAGGAGGGAAATGACCACAGGTAAACCAACGCATTCGTCAGACACCCAGCTTGTGGGGGCCGGGAACTAACGCAATCCCGTCAGAACCACGTGACACTTCTCATCAGTCCGCCAATCCTTTCTTAAACATTATTTCATTAATTATTTGTGAGCATTTTGCCCGAGTGTGTGTCTGTGCACATACTGCAGAAGCCGGAAGAGGCTGAAGGGAAGGTCAGGAATTCCAGGCTGTGGTCACTTGTCCCTGGCACCCAGGTGGCACCCAGCCACTGACCCCCACCCGTCCCACTGAGCCCTGCGGACACGTGAATGCCTGAGGCTCCGAAGGAGCACCATCGTCTCCACTGTGCTTGTACAAGGGGTCAGTCTATGGCGCATCTCCTGTCTACTACCCCAACCCCATCCCGCCCAGCCCAGCCCCACCCGCCAGGTGCCCACCATGCCACTTTATGAGTTAAAAGAGGGATGTCGTGGAGGCTGACTATTGCCTAAAGTCGAGGGTGAGCTGGCTCCCAGGGTACCTGATTCTGGCGAAGGTTTGGGGCTGGCTCTAGAATGAAAAGGCTGGAAGCCTGGAGCCTTCAAAGAAAGGGAAGTGGGAGCGCCAGAGAGCTCGCTGCCGGTCCCTTCAGGAAATGCCAACCTTTCTTGGAAGACCCTAAGTCCCCAAAGGCTTGGAGGAACCTACGCCCTAATTTCAAACAGACATTCTTCCTGAGTTACCTGAGGAGGGCGAGAAAGCCCAGATTCTCAACTACATACCCTCAGGGTTACAGGTCATCGTTCACTTGTGACCTAGATGCTGACTCCACTATGAGAAGTTTGCTTTTAGACCCTGACAGCAAGTGAAGTTCACAGAAGGGGAAATAACAAAGGCAAAGAGCCCATTAAAAAACAAAACAAACAAACAAACAAAAAACTGTGGGAAAAACTCTCAAGTAGTTAAGCAATTCCCACTGCAGACATAAAGTCCATTTCGTGGTTTTTGGTGGCCCCCTCCCCCCCTCAGGAAGTCACACTGCTTAAAAAGAATGTAAGAAATACACCAAAGCTAGAGAAATGGCCAGAATTTTAATGAAAAATCCTATATGCAAACACCAGAATCTTAGCCTTTTTCATTTCTTCCAACAGGGATGGACACTTTTCAGACCCCCACACTCAGGTTTCTCTGTGTAGTCTTGGAACTCTCTGTGTTGGAACCACAATGGCCTCCAACTCCACCTTGAGGTCCTACTGCCTTCAACTCCAGTGCTGGGAAAAAGGAATTTACCACCACCAACCAGATAAGAACACTTTTCTGCCTTCTACAACACTACAGCTGACTTTAACAAACAAACAAACTTCCTTTTTTATTTTGCACCTAAAATCCTGGGGCGAGAAGGTGATGAGCAAGCATGCTCACCGTGTCTAAGCCGTGTGAACACACAGCACCAACCGTAACAGACTGTGGAAGGCGCCTTAATGCCGCCCCGCTCCATTCTTACCTGGAGACGGCATGGGGCGCTGAAGCCTGCCCCACAGCCTCCGATGGCTCTGCCCACACCAGCTCCGGGTGCCACGCCACCTTTTAGAAAGGCTCCCAGAAGTCAAGTATGACTGCGTATGTGGCCTGGAGCTGGCAAACCCACCAAGCTACTCTACATGCTCACCTCATCGCTGGCCACGTAGCAGATGCCCAACAGCAGCCAACCAGGGCAGCGCCAGCAGCACATCCAAGTCAAACCTGCCTGCACCCAGATGCACTTCCCCCAGCCCCAAGGTGCGATGGGGCTTGGACCTTCGGGAGACAGATTCACCCAGCGGAAGAAGCTGGGAAACCGGGGCCCAATTTCCCTCAGCTCACATCTTGCCCGTCATTAGGAAGACTGGGTCTGCCCACGGCAGACTATAGCCCATGCAGCTATTTATCCAATGGCTGGGGTGGGTTCAACACAGGGTCGTGATGAAGGGAACCACGAAGTGCTAGTCTTGTTCTCAGTGTAATCCTCTTAGAGTAACTTTAAATTCTTTCACTTCGTTATTCAACATAAGTAATTACTTTAAAAATATACATTTCGGCCCACAAAAGTACCATGAAGTTAAAAATCAGATGCAAGGGACAGGTAGGAATAGTAACATTTATTCAGGCAAAATATTTCCTATGCTGGCCATCTTGTAAATGAGGTAAGTTTCCCCAGTTCCTGGCCAATGTTGGGAGTCAAGATTTGAGGTAGGGCAGACTTGCCCTGGAAATCCAGGAAGGTTTACCACACACACCATGAGGCCGGAAGCAGCACCCTCAGCTTGCTCTGTGACCCAGCCATTGGGGGTCACAGTTTCTCAGTTTCTTTTTCTTGACTTTGGTTTTCTAAGTTTCTTTTCCCCCCCATATAAAACACGGTTGTCAGAAGTCACCAATTTTAAGATTTTCTGTTGCACTAACCAGCAGCTGTGTAACCCTAGCCTCCAGCCTACCCACTTACAGTGTGACACACTACCACACCCAGTCGCCTTAACTGTAGCCAGGAGCAAAGAAAGGCTCTGCAGCTACACACACAGGCCACCCAGACTCCTTCCTTTACGGCTCCAAAATAGTGGACAACGCAGTGTTTCACTGGAACACTGGAAGCCACGAAGTGCGTGCTGCTAAGAGGTTCCTTCAGTTCTGAAAGATACGCGAACACGTAAGCAGGTTAGTAGCCAGCAGACACTGAAGCTGACCAGGGTAGCCACGACAACCCACTCTCACTGAGCCATGACTCCTTCAAAGACAATACCTCAGACAAGGATGCCCAGCAACAGCCAACCGGGAAAACACCAGCAACACATCCAACCAAACCTGCCTGCTCCAAGATGCACTTGGCCCAATGCCAAGGTGCGATGGAGCTTGGACCTTAAACATCCTTCAAAGGCCTGCCACCACCAGAAGATAGATACACCTAGCGGAAGGAAGTTGGGAAACCAGGGCCCAATTTTCTTCAACTCACTTCCTGCCTATCATTAGGTGACTGGTTCCCTCAGGTAACTGCTCCCACCATGATGTACTGGGCCACCATAGGCCCGAATGCAACGTGACAGAGTGACCAAGGACCAAAAGCATGGGGCAAATGAGCTTTTCCACCTTCAAGTCTACTTAGCACAGAATTTTTGTCACAGCAACAGAAATTCTGCCAACACACATTAGGAGTAAAAGACAGGACCTTTGCAATAAAATAAAGGTGACCAGTCACCCAACTCAATCTTGCTATGGCAAGGCTAGAAGTCAAGCTCCTGGCTGTACACAGGAGAATGACTTAGAGGCCTCTAAATGGAGCCTGGCTCACTGCTCGTCAAATCCAACCAGTCTCGGGGAGAATGGGAGGAAGAAGCAAGCTTGACCTTGCTGCCCCTCCCAAGAGTGGGCACTGTCCATTCCTCTGCCCCACTACACTGGGAGCCTGGCTGCTCTAACACCTTCACCTCCCTAGCTCCCATCTGCGGCCCACTCCTTGCCAGCCTTTCCTGGGCCGTGCTCAAACATGCAGAGGTAGACAGTTTGCAGCTCAGCGGTTCTGTGGAAAGAATAGCTTCCAGCAAAATGGCAGATGGCAGATTACCAAGAAGGGCGATCAGTGGGACCAGAAGGTCTAGGCCATTCCTAGAGTTTCACCCTAATTGGTACAAGATGCCTGGGTAGGTTCTTGCCAAGGCTGGGCAGGGGACCCCAGGAGTCCCTGTGGCACTAGGTTAGGAAAGCATGTCTGCCAATGCTTTCTGTCTACAAGCCACAGAACTAAGGCTGAGTCTAATGAACTGGGTGCCTGGTTACTAGTTTTCCCCTCCATGTCCAAAGTTAAAAGGGAAAACTATTTCCAGCAATTCTATCCAGCCACATGTCCCCACAGGCAGAAGTACAGATCAAAGGGTCTGGCAGGGCTTGTTCTGATCCTCACAGACTCCTCCTCTATAACACATTACGGCTGATTGGCTCAAATGGAATTTATCATTTAAATAAAACTAATCACAGGGCTAGGCTAGGGTTTATCTTGTGGCAGAACATCTAGCCCAGCATTCAAAAGGCACTGCATTCCAGCTTCAGCACCACACACAGAACAAAAAACAAATCTACCCTTGTATTTATCCTTCAACTAAATACATGCAGACCATTCAGAAAAGGAGAAAAATAAACAACAGGTCACCTTGTCCTGTCTTTAATAAAGCTGGAAAAAACTGTAGTCCTCAATGGAAAGGTTATGCAATTTAAAAACAGGGCTAGTGCAGGTAGGTAGGGGCGTATGCCTGTAGACCTAGTGCTTGGGGGGCAGAGGCAGGCAGATCTCTGAGTCCAAAGCCAGCCTCAACTAAACATGAGTTCCAGGATAGCAGGGCTACACAGAGAAACCATGTCTCCCCAAAACAACCCCCACCAAAAGAAAACAAGGCTAACAGACAGAGAAAGCCTAGACCCACATTCAGGCTGAAAACCAGTCTGACATCTTCCATCGGATAATCAGAACGAAACTACTATTTACTTGACCTCTCAAGCCTGTTTCCTTATGTGTAAAACGGGGCTGATACAATCTACATACTGGCTTATTCTCTACCATGCCATGTCATTCAACAGCTCTCTTCTGGGGCTGCTTCTGGCACCATATACTAAATACAGCACATTTCTCCAGTTTTGTTCTTCACTGATTAAGAAATGTTCATCCACCCACTGAACCTGCAAAAGGGAGGACACAAGTTTAACACTTCTCACTCCTGAAACTAGCTTTGGACACTTTCAGGATGTCTAACAGACAGTGTCTCTGCTTCTGGGCATCAGGGAAAAACCCCGGAACTTCTTTCTCTGCTTCTTTTTCCTGCTCTCTATATTCAGCCAGGGGTCACGGCCTGGGTTCCCACCTCTGTCTGGTCATTTATATCTCCTAGTCTCTTCTCCAGTTGAGACTTGCACCCATACCCACCCCCAAGAACCCAAAGCTCGCCGCTCATATGCCAAGTTCCCAATCTGATCAGTCCCCTGCGCATGCAGTGAAGCCAAGGAATGACTGACAGGGGGGCCCCTCCTGAGCTAGGGCTCAGGGTCCCCACCCTCCTCTCCTGGTCAGGGTGGCCTACATACAGGCACCTGGTCCAGACAAGGTCTCGGATGCCATAACACACCAAGACACCATGCCTCAGAGGCACCATTCAGCTGCTGACGAGTTCACCGAATATAAAGTAGTAACTGGACCAATTAAACACATACAGCCTTTTTCTGAAAAAGATACTGGAAAAGTCGCATACATGTAGGATGGTGAATTACACAAAGTACTTATGTTTCATAAATCTGCCTCGCTCTATCACGTACTGAAGGGCAACAGGAAGCAAAGACTTTCTGAAGTTAGGAGTCCTGGGCTTCAGAAACCGTGGTCAAGGTCAGGGCCGAGAGGAAATCTCAGGAAACACCACAGCGCTCCCGGAGGCAGGAACTGAAGAGCCTTCCCTCTCCTAGAGACAGCAGGTCAGTACACGCACCCAGGCCGGCTCAGTGCCCAGCACAAAGCTCAGGGGTTATCTCACTGCCAGCACCACAGGAGCCAGGGATGTGCACTCGGAGGCCGAGGGCTGGGTGCAGACCACTGTCTCAGCCTTGCAGCAAACTATGAAGAGCACACCGCTGCCAGGTGCCAGGGACCAGGCTGTGCCCTGGCAGCAGGGAGCACGCGAAAAGCAGCCCATACTCTACAGACTGAACCACACATTTGCCATTCACACGCAAGAGCCCACCAGCACAGTAAGAGCCATCAACTATGAAGAAAATAAAGGAAAAAAGCTGAAGGGCCCAGATCCCCTTTCAGAGGTCAGGCAACAGCAGGTGCATTTGCAGAGAGGCGGTAAGTAACCAACGAACCAGTGCAAGCTGAAAGTCTCTGTACCATCAACCCAAAGTTATGGCTCACAACGATACTGTTCCTTCAAGCTGGAGCTAAAGGAAGAGGCTACCAAACAGGGGCTCCACACAGTGAATTGGCAGGGACAACAAAAGGCACAGCGTTAACTGACAGCAGGGGGTAAGACAGGACTTGGGGGGGCTGTGCAGCTGGGCTAACTTTAGAAGCACGAGGAGCAGCAGGGTGCGCAAGAACTGGGGTGGGAACACAGAGCAAATGCAGATAGGTGGGCTCTGGAACCACCATGCTGCAGGTAAGAGCTGGTGGATCCGGGGGTTCTCCTAGTCAGAGAAGCCTGCCGCCGAGGGCTACCCCAGCTGGTGCTGCCGCTGGGCTGCCAGACAGCTTAGAGGACCACGTTTTCTCTCACACCTCATCAGCCGCATCACATACAACATGAATTAAAAACAAAATAACAACAACAACAACAAAACAAAGGGCGCCAACTTGGTCTATAGCTTTCGGGTTGGCTGAGGCACGGTGTCCTCGGGGCTCTGCGTGCTCCTGACCACAGAGGGCTGCCCGCTGGTAACCAACAGCGTGGGCCTTCCGACAGGCCTCTAACTGCAACAGTGACAGCGTGCCATCTATCTCTTCCCATGCTGCAGGAAAATGGCAAGAGCGCTCACGTTTGAGGTCCTTCGGCACGGAGGTGCTGTGACTGGTGCTGTGACCACACCCGCCAGAGGGAGGTCACACTGACCCCGTCACTGTACTCCCAGGAACACACACGGTCATGCCCTGACTTTTCCACCGTCCTTAACTTCACCAGGAAAGAACAGGCCTCTGTTTTCATCTACCATCTTCGCATGGGCTTCTTTCCTAAGTTTCCTACCCTGTCCTTTGCCCATCATTCTGTCAGCGTGTTCTCACGTCATTTAGTTTTACAAGCAGCTCCCAAATGTGAAACAATTAGGCTGAGAACAGAGAGCTAAACACAGTGGAGTTGAGCTTTGACCTTTGAACCTAACCCAGAGTCTGTGCTCCTGTATTGTCTACTACCATCAACAAAGAAGACAGGATTCTCTAACGGAGAGCAGCTTTTAAATCACCAAGTTTGTTGATACCTGAAGGGGCATAAGCAATTCTAAGAAAAACCAAGAACTGTTTTTTTTTTTTTTTTTTTAAAGTCAACTTGAGAAAGAAATAGCACATAGCAAATGGCCAATCTCTGGACTGAGGCAACTGCACTGGTCTGGTAACTGCCAGGATTCATGCCATGGACGGAACCCCTGTGGGTGTTCTAGGACTCAGGGGTTACTCTTGATTGGTTACTTATTCACACTAAGGAATGAAAGATTGGCAAAGGCTTAAGCGAGTCACAAACATGTTCTTGCAAACCTTCTGTTAGAAATTCAGCCTTCAGCTACCTCCAGCAGCAGGGCCCGACAGAAGGAAACCAGTCTGGCCACAACCCAGTCTCTGCTGCCCCAAGAATAACCAGCACATGACAGAAAAGGCGAAAGAGCAGCAGGCACCGCACTCACTATCTTCCCAACAGCACGCATACACTTTCCCACAGGGTCACAGCCCAACGGCAGAGAGGAACGAACTTCTAGTCCAGGAATCCATATACATTTCCTTATAGGTCATCACCTCATTTACAGAAGAGGACCGAAGTCCCCAGAGACAGGGCTCACTGTGCTGCCATCATCCACAGGGAGAGCCCATGCATTATCAATCTGCAGTGAGAATTATTGGTGACCAAGTCTTCTTCTACAGTCTACAAATTCTAGTTCACTGACAAAACAACCCCCAAAGACCCGCTGTCCCGAACCTCTTGATCCTCTCACCCACTCTGGAACAGCTTTTATTACTTCTTCCTTTGGCATCTCCTGAACATTTACCTGACCTGTCACTCTGTGGTAACAGATCTGAAAGGACACCAGCACTCTTATCCTAGTCAGTCTGCACTCCACAGACCACAAAGATGAGGCTAAGAAACACATCCGGCTCCAAGACAGGGAAGGAAATAGGAGGAACACTTTTCTGTCGCTTTTCAGACTGGCTCTGAAACCAGAGTGGCCTTGAACTCCCCACAGGGTGAATGGCCTTGAGCCCCTTGAACTAAGGACGCCACCTCCCAGGTGTGCTGAGGTAACAAGCAGGTGCAGCCAGCCACTCCGAGCTGTAAGGGAAACTTACTCTGTCCGATCAAGTCTCTCAAGCTGCTTGAGACAATCACTCTTGGATAATCTCACAGAGGGGCCCCGATTTCTCTTCTACTCCTTAGCTACCTGCCAGTCCTTGTCACTCTTCTTCAGTAAGGTCAAAATCTTCTCCCCTTAATACCTCACTATACCCAACAGCACCCTCAAAGACAGTAGAGATACCTGAAAATACCTCTCAGGACACAGTCACAATTAAATTGGTCTATAAACAAACACAGGCCCAAGGGATGGGGAAAGGGAGGAAGAAGGCAATTAAAAATTAATAAGAATGCACAAGCATAGACTACAGTCCTGGACTAGAAACAGAATCCCAGCATATGAACTGTGTAACTGCTTCGGGAAATAAGCAGGGCGCTGGTCCTGGTTTAGTAACCTTGTTGTCAAGGTGGGCTGAGGGCTGGCTGCCCAATTCTACACACTCACATGCTAAAAGGCAACTACCAGACCAGCCGCAACATCTTGTGCTCCAAGGCCTCTGATGTCCTTTTCTAGCCCCTCGGGGCAAAAGTGCACGTACTCACGCTTGCGCACACACTCATACATACACACACACTTAAAAAAAAAAAAAGTACATCTTCTAAAAAGTTTCAGTTAAGGGACATACAGAGATGGCTCAGTGGTTAGGAACATCAGCTGTTCTTCCAAGGTTCGGTCCCCCGCAGCTACATGGGGAGGGCTGACGACCCTGGAGCTCTAGCTCCAGGAGATCCAAAGCTTCTGCCTCAGTGGGCACCCACATCTGTGGCATGCATATACAGACATATTAAGTAAAAAAAAAAAAAAAAAAAAAAAAAAAAAAAAAAAAAAAAAAAAAAAATTAGAAGTTAAAATGGACATCATCTATGTAAGGCTAGGCGTGGTGTCATGCTCCTGTAATTCCATCACCTGGGAATCAGGAGGCTCTCCGGGGTGTATGAAGACCTGGGTTACCCAAACAAGCAAACACAAATCTAAGGTGTTCTCAGCACGTCCTCTATGGACAAACTGTCTTTCTCAATTCTAACAAATTATATTCGGTAATTCCTGTGCTCTCTGAAATGCAGTTTGGGAACATCGCCATAATTTTCCTACAAATATGAAGGCTTACACCCGTCGTCCCTTCCAGAATGAAAGACAACCTCTAAAACTCAGGAGAACGTTGTGAATGCGCTGTAAGTTGGGACTGACGGAGCTCATTAATAACTATCTTCTCCTGTAACTTCAGCAAATATTTAAACTTATACCAATGGCATCCGCTGTGCTTATTTTTGGTAACCTAATAAATTGCTTTGGGAAGTCTCAACTTCGCCACTGCTAGGACGAACGCTTCCGCTGACACATTTCCCCAAAAGAGAAGGTGTCCTAGGTTCCTGTGAAGAAGACCCCACAGAGACGAGAGCTTCCGGGACTCCTGGACCCACTGCACTGCGGTCTGACGACCGCTATCTGACTCTTCTAAAAACAGACGTGAGAACTGGTACATGGATGCATGCTCACCCAGATGGCCAAAAGCCCTACATTTGAACCTCGGCACCACACAAACTAGGTGTAACGGTGCTTGCCTATGATCCCAAAAGGAACAGAAACTGCAAGATCAGAAGTTCTCCACCACACAGTATATTCAAGGGCAGCCAGGGGTCAAACAAAACCAACAGAACCCTAGGTGTGGAGACCAGAGCACAGCCTGGTGTTGAGCACTCGTCTGGCATGCCCCAGGCCTTGGGATCCATTCTTAGCAAGGGAAAACAAACAAAAAAATGGCAACAATGGAACCCATTACTTGGTATAACAACTTTAGTCCAGGCTTACTTAAAATAACACTTAAGTCCTCAGGCACCGGCTGAGCGGACCTCCTAGCCATAAGTCTACCAAGGGTCCAGAGAATGCATAAGCCAGGGGAACGGCTCCTTGCTCACTTTAGGGATCAGAAACTTGACTGAGGTTCCCTCAAAGAAGCACGAGGCAGAAGGAAGTAGAAGGCCAAATGCTCTCAGCCCTTTGCCCCTAGGATGGAGCAGTCGGGAGCAGCAGGGTAGATGGGAAATGCCCACCTGTGCCCATCAAGCATTCTCACATGGGCAGTGCCACTCTCAAAGCCCTTGACAGAAGGTCTCTTGCTTTGTGGTTCTAGCCCAACCCTCAAGAGCCAGGCTCAATCCCCGCCTTCCCCATGGGCACTGTATAATCTCCTCCTCTGGTACCTAGCGCCCCACAGAGAGGAGCCATGCCTCTAAAGGAAGATCTAGTCCCCAGATGGACATTCCCTGGCAGACCTATTTGCCAAACAGAATGGCTCCAGGCAAGCTGGGACTGGCTCTGAGCCCAGGGAGGCAGACTGTCCTCTCCACCTCAGCACCCTCCCAGTAGGAGCAAGGCATCACTCTTCCCAAGCTCGCAGCAACCTCGGCAGCGCCACCTCTCCTCTGTGGTAAGAGGTGTGGTCCTGGGGTAACACAAACAAGCCGCCCTCCCCCATCCGTGGGTCCTCTCCACCCTCCCGGTGCTGCCTAGATTTCAGCTCCTTACCTAGAGGCACCTTCGGACTGTCTCCGCTACGTTTTTTAAATGTTAAAATAAAGCACATAGATTTAAAACACACCCTGAAAACAGTGACATTTTGGCCTTTCATCCAAATGCCCTGTTTAAAGGTGGGGTGGAGAAATCATTCATCCATTCGGCCATGGCTACATATTTAACGAGGTGAACAGTGATGTATCTTTCTCTGGCTACTTGCCAGGAAAAATGAGTGTTCATTCAACACACAGGCACAATGTGCAGCTGACGGGAAACCCAGTTTCTCAACAAGCAGTTCCCACCGCCTCGCTCCTCAATCCCAACAGACTATAGGAAGTCAGGGCTCAACAAGCCATCCTCCAGGACTGGCTGCCTTTACCTGCCCCGCCCTACCCAGGGACACTCCCTCTCCCTTCTGCTCGGAGCCTACAGCGGACAGGATATGGGCAGGGCGGGGCCAGAACAGCAGGATTGCCCCTGAGCTTCACCACAATACCGGATTTGAAATTTTCCATTATAAAGAGGTTTTTTTTCCTTTTCTTTTTTCTTTTTAGTAGACGACCCAACAGAACCTTGAGAACAAAAACTCAAAACAAAACATTCAGTTAAAAATAGGATTATTCATGGGAGATATTTTAAGTTCATTTGAAGAGAACACTTCCTCACGTGGCAAGGAATTGTGAAATGGTGACCTACCGGAGCAAACAGGGTGCAGCTAGTGCTCATGGGGCGCAGCTCCAAGACCCCGGGGCTCCAAAGCCTCCCTCGGGTAAGATGGCTTGCACCCAGCTGGTCCTACAGAGCCCAGGGCACGGGAGCACAGCATGGGCAGAGCATCGGGAGTGGCTGTCATGGTGGATTTTTAACATGTTTTTATTGATGTATCTTTATTTTCTACTGTGTTTTCAACTTTGGTTAAATTCTCCCCTACAGAGCTCAAAGATTCAGAGGCTGGCATCTGTTTATAAATGCACTTTGATCCTTTTTGGTGTTGAGGCAAATAATTCAAATAATTTGATTTTTAAATGTCACTGGGCTTCCCTTGACAATCTAAGGCCAGACCTAAAGGGCTCGTTTAAGGGCATGTGTGTGGGCACGTGTGCGCACGAGAGCAGAGAGCATGCATACACACATGCATACACACACACACACACACACACACACACACACAAACTAGCAGTGCATTTCAAAGAACAATTTCTTAAAACTCTGAACATGAACTGTAACTGTGGAGTTTGGGGGTCGCAGAATCTTGTCAGAATGTCAGGCGCCTTCCCAGTACAGACTCACAGTCACTCCGCCCACCTGTGTGTGAGCGTGGCACAGGGTGACTGAAGACAGGCTGGCCCTCTATGTACTCAGCTGGTCTGGAACTCCCCATACAGACCACTCAGAGACCCACCTGCCACTGCTTCCGGTGCTGGGATTAAAGTTGTGTCCACCAGCCAGCCCTAAGATTTATTCTGCTTTTGGCAGAAGGGTAAGAAACACCACCCTGAACCAGTTGCCATGGTTACCAAGATGCTTGTCATCAGTCCCAGAGCAAAACCACCTTCAATAAAATCATGCTGCCTGCCCCAAGGCCACTGTCCTAGACACCCACTCTGGTAGCAGGAGACACTGCTCCCCTGGGGTCGGGATCAAACAGCGATCCTGGTTTCTGTGCTCTGGAGACACAGGCATGTTCTCCATGCTCCTAGCCCTGCACGACCTTCCCAATCCCCTCCCCAGCTAGACTGGCATAGTTCTTGCGCTCTGCTGACTTACAGGCCCACCCCCCCCCATCCCCCCCCTCCCCCTCCCCCCCATGCCTCCTCTTTCTCCTGACTCTGGCAGCTGTGGATCCTGGCCAAATGAGGAAACAGTAGTCCCCTTGGCAGAGCGGGGCCACGTCTGCTGCTGGGCTTTCTCTCAGCAGACACATGGGTCACTGAGACCCTCTTAAGGCACCACTCCAAACTACGCCATCAGCCCTGCCTGGGGCTTACTCTCCTCCACATCTTCCAGAAGATTTCCAGATGCCACTCACCCCACAATGAGCTGGCCTTTTCACCCTCACCGCTCATCTCTGTCAAATGAAATACACACTTTAACCCTGGCCCATTCCTGGGGCTCTCAATTCTTCCCTCCCAAAACCAAGGAGGTAAGTCAACAAAGAGCAACATGCAGCGCCTAGAACAGAGGCTGGTGAATATGGCCAACAAAGGGCAACAAAGAAACACTGATGGGCAGGGAAGACACCTTAGGGGAGTGATGGGAACAGGAGCCGAGGAGAGTGGGAAGGAAAGAGGAACAAAGGTAGATATTCTAGAGCCCCTAGAACTTCCAACATATTCCAACAGAGAAGTGGCCTCCAGACATTTCCGTTTGTTAAAGGAGCCCTCCGGTTGCAAGAACGAACACACATGCAGTGTTAACAGGAAGCAGACTGCCTATCGGGACACAAACCATACCAGGCCTCTGAGTCACCTCTCTGCCTCAAGCTCATCTTCCTCAACAGCTGCAGGACATTCAATGGCTCTCCACTACTTCCCAATCTCCCACGATCAGCCACTTTCCCTGTTCTCCAAAGCTGAGGTGTGGAGAGGGTGTTCTCCCGATCTTGCCAGCTGGAGCCTCCTGCATCCATCCCTCAGCCCTCCAGCTGCTGGCTCTGCTCTTGAAGTGTTTTTACTCATCCAGCGTGGTCTCAGCCACTTCCTCGGGAGGACTCTCTGGTCTGCCCCCAATGTCTCTCGTAACACCATGTGAAAGAAAGCACTGCTGACTAGCACGCCTCAGACCCAGTGGCACAGGGAGGGCCCACATCACAGCAATCTACCTGCAAACTCCACTGCCACGAGCAGCCACCGCCTCTCAAACACTGCCAGAAACAACATGCCAGCTTCTCTGGGCAAAAGCTGGTCACAGGAGAGGCCAGAGTAGACAGGGTGATATCAAGCCTGGTCTTCCAAAGACTTGCTCTACCTGTCAGGCGCCCTCTAAGACAGACCCACTGGCGGCATTGTGGCCTAATCCAGAAATATTTTTCCTGGTCATTGCAGAAGTGCTCAAATGCAGAAACGAGCTCCTAGAAGGGTAGAAATGAAGTTGTTGCAGTGATTTCCTTCACGGTATCTTGAATATATGTAAGTAAAAAAGATCCTTTTAGGGGGAAAAAAAAGGATCACCCAAGTTGCATTTAAAGAATGAGAAGCACCCACTAACACCCAAGAGAGCTGAGTGCAGGGTTACACCATGAAGCGGTTTAAACGGCCAGAATGAAGCACGCAATTAAAGCAACTGGCAACGTGCTCTCGCTTCTGAAATAATTCACTCACAGACACGAAGTGGTAAATGCTTCTGAGCACTGGGTGCTTAGTCAGGGCTCCCAGGGGCGCTCATCGCCTCACCTTTTACAAGCTCACAGTGCAGCAGCCTAACAACTCTGAGGGAGAGGGAGAGGGAGACCTCTAAACTCCGGTTATTGGAGATAAGTCAATGAAAAAGTAGGTCATCAACTTTACGAACACATCTTACTTAAATGCCACAGAGCAGGGTATCCAGTCATCAGATTTTATTTCTAACTTTGAAAGAACGACCTACACTAGCCAGGTATGGGGGCGCGGACCTTAACACCAGTACTTTGGAGGTGGAGGCAGTGGATGTGAGAGCTACCTGATCTACGCATCAAGTTCCAGGCCAGTCTCAGAACAAGACTTGATTTGCTTGTATGCAATGCACGTGAACATCAGCCAAGGCACAAAGGGAGAGGTCAGAAGACAATGGTGGGAGTTGCTTCTCTCCATCCATGCTCAAGAGGTCCAGGGACTGAACTCAGACGTCAGGCTTGACGGCAGGCACCGCCAAATTCACTGAGCCCTCTCACCAGCCCAGGTACCTTAGCTGTATCACTATAATTTTCCTGGCTTCTCACGTTGAGAAAAATGAGGTTCAGGAAGGCCAAGCAAACTTGCCCCCAACCCCAGAGCTAGTGGCAGAACGAGACCTCAAATCCCACTGCTCAAAAAACACTACCTCTGCTACGGCTGATTCCAGTTAACTGGAGGACGGGGAGAAGCAACCTACACTGCTGTGACTATGTCTACAACGATATCACCCTTCAGGGGTGAGCGGCTTTCAGAACAGGAGCAGAGGGGCCTCATGAAGCAGCTAGAGTTTCTATGTCTCAACACAAACTCCACACTGTGCCTAACTAACCAAAGAGAAAACCTCAGCTATCTGAATCCAAGTTCATGTTCCTAACTACCAAACCACCTTATCATAGCTCGGAACGCCTTGCTATACTCTTACAACCGATTACCCTGAATCATAAGATAAAAGAAAAGAAAAGAAAAGAAAAGAAAAGAAAAGAAAAGAAAAGAAAAGAAGAAAGAAAGAAAGAAAGAAAGAAAGAAAGAAAGAAAGAAAGAAAGAAAGAAAGAAAGAAAGAAAGAAAGAAAGAAA
>NW_026596109.1:22199406-22257441 GCF_907164565.1 Psammomys obesus | reverse complement strand
AAAGAAAGAAAGAAAGAAAGAAAGAAAGAAAGAAAGAAAGAAAGAAAAGAATGTCTAGTAAGCAATACATATCCTAATCATCTCAGTGAAGAAACTAATAAACCTAGTTTAAAATGTCACAGGATGAAAACTGGCAAGTATCAATTTCTGGGAATTACTGGGAATTTCCCCCACAAAATTGAAAAAAAAAAAAAAATTAAACCCTGCTGGAGAGAATGTCTATAGAAACACAGGAAATAATCTGAAATAATTTCTTGCATTTACATAAAGAAATGTGGACACCTACCAGCATACAAATGTTAAAATACACATTATAATTTATCAGATACAATGCTGGCTCTCAAAAAGTTTGGATTTTGTTACAATAATTAAGGCATGCCAAGCAAACAAAGTTGGCAGCAAAAGTAAGAAACTCACAGTACGGGCAACATACAGTCGAAACGAATAGGAAATGCAGCAGGAATAACTTTTCCCAGTACAACTACATCAGGAACAAATGCCCCATCAAACAGAAAGGGCTTCATGCTCTTCACACAGGCTTTGCTCAGACTGGCAAGGCCACTCCACCAGCGGGTGATGATGAAATCATTACATCAGTTCTCAAAAAGCCTCACCCCACACATGCACACACCTCTTATCCAAACAGTAATTGCCTCTCCAGAGAGGAACACATTCATCCTACCATTTGAACGGATTCACCAAGTGCCCACTCCAGAAGCAAGAGAGACAGCTGGAGCTACATCTGGGCGGGGCAGGGTGGGCGGGGCTTACATGCCATCTCCTTTGCTGGTTGTTAGGAAATATTTAGTGCTTTCAAAAGAAGTGAGCCTCACTCAATTCATGCTTTAATTTGTACACGCCAAAAAAATGTCAGACAACTGATCACAATGATTTTTGACCCCAAAGCATTTACAGAAAACCAAAAGACCTCTACGACAATTTCTGAGTTTGGGTCGTTTATGTACCACTATTTGTGTGTTATAATAGGTTGTACTAGCCTGCTTGCAAAATGTCATATTTATGAACTGTAATTAGTAATCTCTGAAGGATGAACAGACTTGTCCAATAAGGCTGTTTTAAAATCCTGCAGAGTTTTTGCTATTATGCTCATTAAACTGGTTAGAAAGAATTAGCAGCATCCACCCAATGTCTGAAGGTAGGTCAAACAGAGACCCTAAATTATGAGTTATTTTCTGTTCGTTTGTTTGTTGTGAGATCTGGCCTCTCTCTGTAGCCCTGGCTGTCCTAGAACTCAGAACTCTGCCTGCCTCTGCCTCCCTCCCAAGTTGCTGGGATTAAAGGTGTTGGCTCTACACCTGGCCCTACCTTATGTTTTAAAAACAAAACATTAGCCAAGCTGCAGTTTCTTTGAAAAACAAAGACTCCCCCTTCTCTCTAGCTCTCATCGTCCAAAAGAAGCCCCACAAATTTCTAATGCAGGTTATCCCTGCTTTTAAGCCAACAGCATAATTTTAAGATGAGGAATAATTTTTGGATCTTGTTTCCTAATATAACTCTTAAAAAACATGCACACACATTTGAGCAGTATACTGGAAACTGTATACTGGAAATTCAACAGTAAATTACCGGTTCCCTCTTCCCTGTTTTAGAATAACTGTAGTATTTTAGGGAAATCTACGTGATTTTCGAAAATTATTTTTTGGGTTTCCAAGACAAGGTTTCTCTGTGCAGCAAAGGCTGGCCTTTTGACCGGTGACCCAGCAGCCTCTGCCTCCCGGAGTGTTGGGATTAAAGGCGTGCACCAGGATATCTTTAAAAAAAAACAAGTGTATCTTCCAAAACTATAAGAAATTCCGATGCCCAGGCCTTCAAAAGCAAGGGGTTTGAGGAAAAGCGATTCAGAAGCAAATTATGTTTCTTTTTCTCAAAGACTACCTCTGCTTTAGTTAGGTCTTAAAATCTGCTATGTGCATCTATCAAGCTCGGCTGATCTCAGGCTACGAACATCTGAACGATTACAACAGATCACTGGTGGTTTTCTGCAAGGGGAAGCTGAGGCCAGCGGGAACTTGGTTGTGATCTCTTGCTTAAGCACCTTATCTGTCCTCAAAAACAGTCTTACAGACCAAGTACCCCGTTCCCGAAACTAAATAGGGGAAACAAGGCTCACAGGGAAAACTAACTTGTCGCTTAACAGCACGTGTCGGAAAGGAGACTAGTGAAGGGACTCTTTTAAGCTTAACGGAGAATCCGGCACTTTTAAAAAAAATACATTTGCCATCTACACAAAAACACGAAGGTAAGAGCCGCAGGCCGAGTCCCGAGGGGGAAAGCAACATTCCAGGCTGAGAAAGGAGCTGGGGCGGATCTGCCGCTAAACACCTCTGCACGAACTGGAAGGGGCGGAAATTACTCAGGCTCCCGCTCACTTCTCCGGTCTTAAACCTAACCAAGAATAAAGAGTTCTAGGACCAAGCGTAGAACTCCCCGGTTCCGTGAGGCTCCATCACCTCTATTCAGAAGAACAGGAGTGGGAGTAGGTCAGGGGTAAGTGACCGGCCTGGCCCGAGCGGACCCCCACTCCAGGTCCCGCCCTCCTGGCTCCCCTTCAGGCCCACCGGCCTTCTCTTTAAGCACCCACCCCTTCCGAGGCACAAACAGATGCCCTGGAAGGATCTGTTACAAGATGCCCATTTTCACACTCGAGCTTGGAGACCTGAAAAGCACGGCTTAAGGCGTGGGGGAAGGGCTTCCCTGCAGTCTACCGTAAGTCCGGGGTGGCCGAGGCGCTCACTGCAGGCAGGGGAGCAAAGACCAGCCGCCCCGGACTCGGGGCAGGAGCGAGCCTGGAGGCGGCCCAGGCTACAAAATGCGTGCATCTACTTTCCAACACGACCTCGCGCGCCGTGACACCAGGGTGGAGTCTCCACCGAGCCTCCTCCCCACGCAAGACCCGCGAGCTCAGGGGACCCTAGGCGAGCGCTGGGCGTTCGGTCCTCCGAGGGGTGCCCGCCCGCGGGTGCGCCCACCTGCTGGTCGCAGGGGCAGCTCCCCGGGCTCTGTCCTGGTTAATCATTCAACACGGGCGGCGTGGAATTTTTTTTTTTTTTTTTTTGAGGTCAAAGCGAAAGGTTCTCCCCGAAGTTTCACAGGAACCAGCCTTTGGGGGCCCGGAACTAACAGTGCCGGCGGTTGGGGGGCTGCGGGCTGGGGGGCGAAGCGGCAGCCAGCAGCTCGCCAACACCTGATCTGCCCCTGCGGCACCCGAGACCGGCGCAGTGCGCGGGCGGGGCTCCCCCGCCGCCCAGGCCCGCACCCCGCGAGCGTGCGGGGCGCAGTGCGGCCCAGGGGGCAGGGGCAGGGGCCCTCTCCGAGGGCGGAGGCGAGCGGAGGCCGAGCAGGTGAGGAGGTCGGGGAGGAGGAGGGGAGAGAGGGACCGGAGGGGAGGACGCGGGCAGGAGCAGCAGAGGCCGGGGAGGGGATCCCGGAGGTGAGGCGGCCGGGAAAGTGATGTGCGGAGGCCAGGGGAGTGAGGCGAGCCGCGGGGAGGCGAGAGGGGCCCGAAGGAGCGGATGCGCAGACGGCGCGGGAGGCGGAGAGGGGCGGCGGGGGCGCAGGGCGTCCGCACCGGCCGGAACCGGCCCGGCGGCGCAGCGGGGACGCAGGGCCGGTGCCCACCCGCCCGGCCCTACCTTGTCCGGGGGCAGCTCCAGCTCGGCGGGGCGGGGCGGGATTCCGCGGGCGCATCCACGTCCCGGCCGCGCGTGCGGCTCAGCCCCGCGACCGCCGCCGCTCTCGCTCCATGCGCGGCCCGGCGGCCCGGCGGGGACTGGGCGGCTTCCCGGCTCGCCTGGGCTCCAGCACTTGTTGCCGCGGCGGCCGCTGCGCCTCTCTCCCGGGCCGCGGCTCCCCGCACCGCCGCCGCCCGCCGCGTCCCCCTCGGCCCCGCCCTCGCCCGACGGGCCAATCAGACGCCGCGCCACGCCGCGCGTCACCGCCCGGACGGCCGCGCTCCTGCCGGTGGCCCAAGTTTGGGAAGAGGCTGAACTTGCGTCCTCCCGCCAGTCGGCGCCCGGGACCCGCTGGGATCGCTCTCCGGGGCCCTCCCGGGCTCTCCGCCCGGCGTCGCACCTAGCAAACCCGGGGCTGCGGTCAGGAGAGCCACCTCCAGAGACGCACATCCCCCAGGAAGTAGCCTCCCCCCGAAAAACAGCAGCCACAGAGTCCAAGCTCCTCAGCTCCCGGGGCCCCTCAGCGCCGTCTGCGTGGCGCTTGATGAGAATTTTGATTTTGATGGTCCTGTGCTAGGCCCAGATGGCTCCGCGTGGTTGGGGAGAGGGAAACCCGGACCTAGGTGGACCCGACCTCTGCGCACCCAGTACCCGCAGCCACCTAGATGCTCAAGGCCTGAGGGTGGTGCCTGTTTGGCCCCTTCGCATCTTGGGGCGTGAAGCCATCAAAGACATGGGTTTCCCACGTGGTTCCACTCGCGTCCCGGGAAGCCAGGAATGCTCCGTGAGAGGGCCCTGGAGTCCGAGCGCAGCTAGCCGCATGGACGCTGACCTTCGCCCACCGTCACGCCGCTGGGCTGGGCACCAACCACACCCACGCGCAGGGCGCGCGGGACCCGCGATGCTCACCCTAACCCAGCGCCTCCGCTGGCTCCCTGGAGCCCTGCACGCTAAGGGGAGGCCCGGGGAAAAAGCCGGCGAGACTGGAAAGAGAAGTTGCTCTAGTTTGCAGGGCTGGGTGGGCCGGCTTGGCGGGCACACCCTGAGCACCGAGCCGGGTCCCTCCCTTCCCCCCCCCCCCGACCCGCCCCGGCCCGGGGGCGCGCCTGGTAGCCTCTCCCCCCGCTATCCTTATCGCTGAAGCCTTTGATCGACCTCTAGAGTTAATCACCCTGAGGCATTAACTCTACACCTGTTTGGGTTTTTTTGTTTTTTTGTTTTTGTTTTCAGAAGGCTGTCAGATGGAGTCAGCCAAGAGCGCTCACTCTCAGCAGTTGAAACAGTTAAGTGCGAGGTGCTTGGAGCCACGTGGGTGCCCACGGTCATCCCGGGGAAGAAATTCTGAGTCTGTGCCTCTGGAAAGGTGAAGATTGGCAGTCTCCAGACCGGTCTGTGTGTATGTTTGTTACATGATCCTAAGAATGCATCGTGAAGTCTAGAAAACAAGTTGGATTTTTATCTCTTCACACAAACTGTTAACCACTGGGAAAGAAAGGAAGAGAAATTGTATGCTTTTCTTGACTCAGAGGGGTTTTTCACACGATTATATTTATAATTCGGAAAGCTAATAAAACATTTTAAACGAAGCAAATTAGACGTTAGGTCTGTGTATTTGGCTACCTGCAGGCTGCTGTTTTGATACTGAAATGCCGTGAGGAGACAAAACTGGATTCTCCACTATGTTTCCCCCTAAATCGCCCTCGGTAGCCACAGACATGCTTTCAAGGATTGCTAGCCAAGAAGTTTTGAGTAAAGTCAGCTGGCAAGCAACAGGGAAGTAAAGCTTGAGTCTTCTACAGCTGCCAAAAGCTGCCCGGGCCCTGAAGTTAAAAAAATAAAATAAAAAAGGAAAGCATTCACTCCATGGTGCCATTGAGTGCCACTGGAACGGTGCCTGCCCGCTTCCACTGTGACTTTGGGGAAGTAACTCGGGGCTGGATTCCACATGCACTCAGCTGTTGTGCTATCTCTTCGATTGTGATGGGAGTCATCATCAATAGGCAGATAAAATAGTGCAGTCCAGCCTCCGTGCAGAGCACATGCCAAGCACTGGAGCAGCAAACATGATCCTTTTCTCTCGGAGCTCACAGCCTCCCTGGAAAGGTGCTTAATAATTAACTATACTAAACTTACTAATTAATTTAGCATATTAACAAATATACTAATGTACTAAAACTATTTAATTGTAGTTACCATATGGACCAAAGGAAGTGTAAAAAGGTAGGACCATTGGGGGCGGGGTCATCCAAGAAAAGTGTCTTGGTTATTCTATTGATAACACACCACAAGCAAAAGCAGCTTGAGAAGAAAGCATTAATTTGACTTACTGTTCATCAAGGGAAACCAAGGCACGAGCTGACACGGAGCCAATGGAGGAACGCTGCTTCCTGGCTCAGCCTGCTTTCTTATACCGCCTAGGGCTGCCTGCCTGGGGTGGCACAGTGCCAGGTGTGCTGGGCCCTCTCACATCAGGCATTAATTTAAAAAAAGGTGCACTTCAGACAATCTGATGAAGGCATTTCTCAGCTGAGGTTCCTCTTCCCAGATAACTCCAGCGTATGTCAAGTTGGCAAAAGTAAAAATAAAAACAACCAGGACAGGAGTTTCTAGCTGCTTCTGGCTATAAGAGGAAGAGCCCGGATTCTATTCAATGAGACATTTGAACTAGAAATCATCTTCTGAAGTTTACACTACGAGTAAGCCATTCTCTGCCCTACGAAGGATGTGGGGGTGGGGGTGGGGCACAGCCAGGAGGGTGTGGGTCTAGACGGAGCAGCAGAGAACAGCTGATTGGATGGGGAGGAATCAAGGAAAGCTCGGAAGTGCTGCAGCTCCCACAGGGTGGGTGGCCATTTTCTGGGTAATCCTGACTAGAGTCCAGGTTGGCCAGGGCAGATGGGAGGTGCCTGTGAGATGTGCTGTGGAGCACGTTGTGCCCTGGAGTAGCTGGTGCTGCTGTAGCCATGAAACAGGTGAGGTGGTCTGAGAGGGAGGGAGGTGGTCTGGGAGGGAGGGAGAGGCTCAGATTGCAACCTGACTGCTCTTACCTGAGATGTGGGCAGAGTGAGCTATCTCACAGCCAGGGAAAGAAAGAGCAGTAATGAGGCAGGGAGAAGATTGGGAGCTTTGGGAGGTGGGAGTCAGCCGGGAGCAAGCAGACTCAGAAAAGAAGGCAGGAGCCAGCAGCAGAGCCCAAGCGGGTGAGTGTTGGTCTGTGCTTGGTTTGGTGGCTTTGATGTCGGGACTTCTGCCGGCCACGACTGGTGAAGAGAAGAATGGCCTAAGTAGCAAATGAGAGATGAAGGAGAATACGAGCGGGACGGGAAGAAATGATGCAGTTATATGTTCATTTTAATAACTGAAAAACCGGACAAATACGAACAATTACATATACATACATACATACATACATACATACGTGCATTAAAGACAGAAAGGCACTGAGTGTAGGCAACTCATTTTGACTGTAAAAGGTCAAAAGGAGTAGGCAGAGACCTGGAGAGATGGCTCAGCTTTAGAGGCGCTTGCTGCTCTTATGGAGGACCCAGGGTCAATTCCCAGCACTCACAAGGTGGTTCACAACTATCCCTAACTCCAACTCCACAGCGTCCCCACACCCTTGTTGGTATAATGTTCTTTTGGAATGTATACAATTCACCCTTGTTCATTCAAATGCTGATTTCTCTACCCCACTATCTGGTTTCAATCCGGACATTGCATTGTGATACTTATTCTAGGCATCACCTGTCTCAAGTTTGTGTAAACACGCCACCATTTGTTCTCTAATGTGTCAGTTAAAACAACCAGCCACAATGTTGAGAAATGGAGAGGGTAGGGTGGGACATCCTGTTTCAGAGTTGGGGAGAGGAAGTAGTGGGAGGGGGAAGAGGAGAGCAGAGGTGGGAGGAGAGGTCTTGGAACGAGATGGAGAAAGGAACTGGACCTAAGATATCACTAAAAGTAAGTATACAGGGTGAATCTGAATGGTAGGAAACTATGCGGGTTTGGAGGTTTAAGATGGAATAACTATTGCCCAGCATTATGTTCTAGGTTAATTAAATAAATCCTAGTCTCTGTGTGGTGATTTGGTTGTACAGCTGTTTAGGATTAACCATAGCTTTACTAAAAGATATATCAATAGTAAATATTAATGTACAAATATCACACACCCTCTTCCGACTTACATGTGTATACAGACACACATCCAAGCAAAACACTCATACACTAAATAAATCTTAAAAAAAAAAATGCCTCCCTGAGTGCTGGGATTACAGGTGTGCACCGCCTTGCCCAGCTACTTGAGAATTTGTAAATGCAGATGGAAAGCAGCCCAGAGAGAAGAGGAAGAGACAGCGAGGAAAAAACAATGGACAGCAATGGCCCTGTACCCAAGGCAGAACCAGGGTTTAGGAGAAGAGCCTGAGCTCAAGGGAAGGGACCTCCATCTGTTCTAGCAGGAAGAGGCTTCAGGTGGACCGAGCCAGGCAGGCTTGGTGTAGAGCCTTTGCACCTAGTGGCACAGGGAGGCAGGAGATGAGGCAAGGACTGATGGGAGATTTAAAGAGTGGGGAAAAGCTTGGCTCAGTCATCACAGGAGATCTGGAAGGGTTGTAATGATCAGACAAACAGCAAGACGAGCAGCTCAGCATTCTGAGCTTAGTGGCTGTGGCTTCCTTTGTGGTTTTCTCCAACAGCTTGGCCGCCTACTCTCGCACAGGCTCCTGAGGGAATTGTTAGAGCAGAGTAGTGGAGGAGAGCCTGGTCCAAAGAGAAGCATGACCAGAGAGAAAGGATGGGAGATGAAGTCAGTCTCCTGCAGTCACTAAAGGAAGGAGGTCGGGTCTGAGATCTGGATGTGGAGAGGTGAACTTTAGGTCATAGTAAGCCAGAAAGCGGTGAGGGAGGGTGGAGGTAAACCCAGGAGTATTGGTACCAAGGCCAAGGAATTAGGTGGCAAGGCTAGCGGTGGGCCAGTGGTGCGTGGGAGCAACCCAGGATGTGGGCAGGAATTAGGAATGCACTGTGGGGGCACTGAGCCCGGAGATAAGTTCTAAGGGTGCTCAGCCTGGAGATGACAAGATGAGCAGTACAGAAAGGGAAGGGAATACAGCTGGATGTCAGCCTTCCCAAAGGAGTATGTGCAGGAGGCGGAGGGGAGTGGTGAGATCGGGTAGAAGGTTCAGGGCCATGTATGTCATTCCCCCCCCCCCCCCCCCGGGCCCTTGGAGAACAGGGGTGAGAGTCAGCAGCCCCACCTTCCAGCCCTGCAGGGGAAGCAAAGTCGGTGTTTGATTCTGAGCAGCAGCTCCTCTTGGGGATGGGCGCATGGTCCCAGGGACTGACCCGCACTCGGGCTGAGGACCCGGTCTCTGATTCACTTTGCTTGCTGGAGTCTGGACTCTCCCGGGGACCATGTGGAAGGGTTTGAGCCCAGCTACTTGATGGTAGGGTTAAGTCAGGAAGAGCAGAGCACTTTGTGGTACGCTGGAGGGATAAACACCCTTGAAGAAATGAAGATGAAAACACTGAGAGGCACAGTGGACCTTGTGTTGGTTGGTTGTTTTTGAATCTCTGCGAACCAGGGCTGTGTCCCTATCACTTTCTTATCTTTCCTGAGATTCCCATTAGGGCAAGACATCTGTAAGCCCCCTCCTCTAAATAAGCCCCGTGGGTGCTGTGTGGCTCTGGCTCTCAGATATTAAGATCGTCGCGCCGCTGGCTGTCAAATCTCTTCCGGACATTTGTTAACTTCTTGGTTAGCTTCACCAAGTCTATAAAACGGGGTTGTTAGGCTGCACCTGTCTCTCATTGCAAGGAGGAGACCGCTTACATGCAACACTGTCCAAATTGTGAAACCTCGTACGAAGATGAGGAGTTTCCTTGTTCATAACCCCCAGGGTGCCTCCGGACACACCCACAGCTCTCTCAGAGCCTTTAAAGGACCGAGTCTCTGCCCCAGAAGAGGTTATAATTTTGCTTCAGAGACAAACACGTCCAAAACAATTAGAGAGGAAAGCACAGCTGGGCCCGATTAAGTGTTAGATTGTTAGGTGCCTACAATGGGAGCTCTGAGGTCAGAAAAGGAACAATTAGCCAGGGCTGAGAAGCCTGGGATGCCTCCCGGAGGGGGTGGTGCGGAAGGGGTCCAGGCTGCTCGTGTGGCCTGCAGAGAACATTGGCAGATAAGCCCACTCCCCTGTGACCACAGTGTGGCGTGGGTCTGAGAAAAGACCTTAGCTTACAGGTTTCATTCTATACCTTTTGGCTCAGCCTGTTGCTACTCTGTGGGTCCCTGGCCCCTCGGGACTTAACGGCTTGGGCCACAAGAGTGAAGCATTGCGTGTTACACCGGGCCTCTCATATTTGGCTCTTGTGCCACTTTTTTGGTGAGGAAACCAAAGATGATTTTGCACGCATTTCCTGTACACCCTAATGCCTGCTTAGTATCTTTGCCTATACAGACCAAAAGCTTCTGAGCAAGTAGATACAGATGCCTCTCCGGAGTTTCTGAGCTCAGTTTATCTCAGTGTTCCTGCCTGCACACAGCTCCTGCACACCTGCAGAACCACAGCCCTGGGCTAGCCTGGCTAGCCAGGACCTCCCGCACAAACCCACCAGCCGCCTGTCTCTTGGTTCTATTGGCTTCAGATCATGTGATCCTTTGTGTAACAAAGAGCCCCTTCCCCAGTACAATGCCTCTTAGCCCCGGTGCCTGGTGGGTGCTTGTACCTAGCTCCCTTTCATCTGCAGGCCCAGGAAAGCTCCCACGGCGAAGGGACACACACAGCTACCATCAACAGCAACACCCCCCAGACTCGTAGACGCTGTGAGTTTAGGTGGTTCTAGATCAGCGGTTCTCAACCTGTGGGTCATGACCTCTCTGGGTGGGCAGGGGGAGGTTGAATGACCCTTACACAGCTCTCAGGGTCACTAAGGTCATAGGAAGACACAGGTATTTACACTTCAATTTATAATAGTAGCAAAATTACAGTTGTGAAGTGCCAGCAGAAATAATTTTGTGGGGGTCACCACAACACGAGTTGCTGTTTTAAAGGTTTCGGCATTCGGAAGGCTGAGAACCGTTTCTCTCGATGGATCCAGATAATCAGCCTGGGGTTGGGGGGTGGGGACTGCAAACACACCTTTCATTGGGCGAAGTCATAATTACTGATTGGACCTGTAGAATCTCTACAGTGGAATTCTTAGAATTCTTAGAATTCAGAGTCCCTGAAACTGGCAAGTGAGGAAAAAGAGGCCCTAAGCAGTGACTTCCCAGAGACCACAGCCCTTAGGACCACAGATGCTGTCCTGGATGGTGGACAAGCGAGCCACAGGCTAAAGTCACCCGGCCCTAAAGCACATGATTTGCTCCCAGGGTGCCCTGCAACAGAGGAAAACAGAAAGCCTTGTCGCCAGGTGCAGATCCTGGAAACAAATGCCATGATTCCCAGGGGACTGGGCAGCACAGGGCTCTGATGGTGTAACAGCTCAGAATCCCCAGGTCTGTGAAGTCTAGGCTGTACACGGCATTCTGACAGTGCGCAAGGGCAGCCGTTGAAGGGGCATGACCAACCGGCTGTCTCCGTTAGGGTCATCGTATTTGGGAAAGGGAACGCTCAGAAGAAATGCAAAATCATCCTCTTAATTATCATTCAAGCCGAAATAGTATGTTCAAGGGGCAAGGCCTAAAGTTGCAGTGCGGAACATGAGACGACATTGTTAATATGATTATCGGAGCACAAGCCTATTAGAGGGCTTAATGCCTGCTTCTGGCATCATCCCTCAAAAAGCTCCCAGGATCTAGAAACTGTCTCAATTGTAAATACAACCGTTACAAAACAGCCATTTCCGAGTAGGAAAATCTGCCAACCTTTGCCAGAGGCTGAAGCTGCCTGGCTGAGAGGAAAGAGAACACTTTCAGGAAACAGCAACTGGTCAAAAACTGTAGTTGGGCTCTTTTGGAGAAGTGTGTCTGCCAGTCCTACAGAGCAGGAGCACAGTACATTTGAGGATTGAGCTCTAACCATCATATGTATGAACCAGCCCAGATGCAGTGGCCCAGGTCTTGACTCGAGTGTTTGGAAAGTTCCGTGTGTTCCTCATGGGAATGGTAACCCCTCTCTCAAAGAGTTCCTAGGAAAAAGAGACTAAGCACTGGTGCTCAGTGTTTCTCTCCATTGCCTTGGCCGTGGGACCATCCCCACAGGATAAAATACAAGTGGTATGTCCAAGTCCAATGATAGGCAGTCTCCACATCTGTCCTGGACCCCCAGGGGGAACCGTCATTCCGCCCTTGTTCCAGCAGTTCCAACATAACGGGGACAGGAAAACCAATAGGCCGTCCGGAAGAGGAACCACCTGTGACTAATTAGCATCCCGTGACTTGGGAAGCTCATGAGGCTAGTTTGTCTCACAGCAGAACCATCATGGGGGACAGGGCAGAGACTCCTCAAACGGGACGGTCATCAGGGGAAGGAGAGAACAGGGAACCCTCAGGTAGTCTTAGAGGAAGTAGGATAGTATACAGTGTGTTCCTGTTGAAAACGATGAGTGACATAAAAGTCACACGTGAAGTGCAAGAGCAGGGACAGTCCCCCGAGTGGGGGAAACCAGAACACTAGTTGCCTCTGGAATCAGGACAGAATTACCTGGAGAGACGCTGGGAGCGGTGTTTGTTCCACTACATGGGAACACAGTTGCCACAGCATCTACACCTAGGCCCCCTAGGTGTGCCTTTTCTTTTCCCTGGACAGCAAGAGTCCTTGGGCTGGAGAGATGGCTCCACAGTTAAAAGCACTGGCTGTTCTTCCAGAGGACCCGGGTTCAGTTCTCAGCACCCACATGGCAGTACAACCGTCAGTAACTCTCGTTCCTAGGGATTCAACTCCCTCATACGTGTAGGCAAAACAGGAATGTATATAAAATAAAAATAAATAAATTATTAAAAAAAACAATAGTCCTTTAAATTAGTTAGCTGTATGTGTGACAAACACATTTTATTCTTTGTAAATTATATTTTGGGATAGGAAAGTGTTGGGGGGGGGTCCTCACCCATTGATCCCACCCACTATTGGTTTATTCAGTTTAGTGCCGAATCCAGGGCAGCCATGAAGCAACATTCCAAATCAGCTGTGGGTAGGAGGACATATTCTATCTGGGCTTAACATTTAAACTTGAGCCCCCATTCCTCTTCGTGCGGGAAGCCTTCCATCACTAGTTCCTTCCTTTCTTGCCTATGGTCATTCCAGGAAATGGGTTTTCAGAGACAGTGCCCTGACTCTGGCACGTGTTATTGTGCAAGGTTGGGTCTCTAGACTCCTTATAGACTCCTTACCGTAATCTCACAGAAAAAAAGGAAGCGTGTTTTAGCTAAGTTACAAAAGATATACAACTGGTCATCAAAAACTAGGAAAGGAGAGTTTGGGTCCTCAGAAACACAAAAGATGCGGACAAGCTTTCGACTAGCAAGACCACTGGCCGCTGGAGCTGGAACACACGTGGCAAAGTGGAGAAGGCACTGTCTTCAGGTATTTGTATGGCCAGTCCTGTGCTGTCTAGGGGGCTGATGTCGGTAGGCAGGACAGGGCAGGCCAGGCACCCAGTGCCCCAGTTTAGCTTCTTCTGCTGTTCTCTTCCCACACTGCTTGCTTTCTACGGCTACTTCAGGCGTCTCCCTCAGAGCCAACGCCCAGCAGAACAGGGCGTCTTTCTTCCCAACCTCTATAACCTAGGGATCCTGACTACGGTTTCCTATCATTTCTTATCATGTCTTTGGCTGGCGTGGAGTCATATGACTCTCCTTTAGACCATCACTGACAAAAGTGATGAGCAGAAGAGTCTGCTCTCCACCAAACCCAGCCAGAGCTCAGCTGACCCAGAAAAAATGCAGCCTTGCAGGTAGATTTCTGGCACACAGGAGTTTACAGAGAGGAAGCTTGTTGGGGACCGTTCAGCCTAAACCCCCGGGGGAAATGAAGTAGCTGAAATAGGCAGAGGGAAACTGAGCTCCTCGCAGCCATGGCCGTCACCCTAGCTGATCTTTCAGAGCACGCTGGGACGGGATGGCTCAGACTTGGTCCAGGCTGGATGAAGGAACTGAGGCCTTTTCACTCCTACACCAGCCAGCCATTAGATGTGGCCACCGTTGGTAATGTGAGCATGACCTTAGGAGAGTTGGCTCTCTTCAGCAAAGGACGTTTGTCTGAGAGAGGGGCTTAGTTAATAGTTCCTGCCACCCACACTGAAGAATGATGGGGGAATGGACCCCACTATCTCCAAATGTCAGCTATTACTCTGGTTTTTAAAGGACAGGGAAGATGGCTGTGTCGACTGAGTCTGGGACAGGACCCAAACCCTCCGACACAGGGTGTGATGCCCTCAAGACTGAAAATCCACAGGATTAGTCTCGGCAAGCTGAGAGTTTGCTAAGCCCGGGCATCTGCTTCATGTCCCAAACCACACTCCTTGGACTGAGCGGTTCTACATCTCCTGCCGGTTGGCCCAACACAGCTGACACGTTAGGAGAACCAGAGACGTTAGCGGGATTGCAGATAGACAGGTCAAAGACACTTTGCCTGGGACTCACTGGCTTCTCCGTGAAGGGTATAGTCCAAATTTAACCTTGAACAAAGATTTCGAAAAACAAAAGAAACAATGTTTGCATGGGATTTTTTTTTTTTTTTTCTGTATCACTGAAAACACTAAACTAGCATGTTAGCCAACCTCTCTAGGCTTCCTTTACCCCCTGTTCTCCTTATTTTCTAGCCTTGAGCATTTCCAGCTCTATTATAATACTGGCTGCAGGGCCAGTTCATGGCAAGTGTTAGGTTAGAGTGAGAATGTAGCTGTGATTGAAGGGAGCTGGGAAATTACTTAATACAATATTATTTACCTCACTGAATACCCAAGAATTAACAACACATACATGAGCGCACGTGTGGGAAACACAGATTATTTGTTGCTGAAACCTCACGTATTTTTTTTTGAGAGTTTGCTTGGCTTTTTTTTCTTTTATCTCAAGACATCTCAACCACGTTATTGTACAGGACTCCTTCGAGCCAAACATCTTCGATCCTTGGGGGTTCAGCTGTGCCCACATGCAAAAAGTCATCCATGCCTGCTGGCTTGCTGTCTGTCGACATCCCCCATGGAGGAAGGGTGGGGAGGGTTCCAGGACCCTCACCTGAGGATCCAGGCCCTCCACGGTCCCTGTTGTATGCAGTTGTGCCCTGACTGCAGGTGGCCTCTGAGAGGGGAGGAGGGGACTCCATTTTTTGGCTATGGGAGAACCTGCTGGGTAGAGGCTTTGCAGCATGGCCTTTTAGGGTGGGGAGCACACATGTTCCCGTAACACCCACCCCGGCTCTGTTAGCCCAGTAAACCCACTGGTGACCAGTGTGAACTTTGGTGCCATTCTACTTTGGCTGGTCACTGGGACCTTAGGGAGGCAGAAGGTGTTTATGTCTCTCCAGGGAAGGAATTTTAGCAACACAGGAGACTAAGTTGCTTGAGGGGCTTGGATTCAGTCAGTGGATTGCAGTCGCCTAAGACCATCGGAAGACAGATACTTCCGTTATGATTCTTAACAGTAGAAAATTACAGTTATGGGGTAGCAACAGAAATAATTTTATGGTTGGAGGGGTTACCATAACATGAGGAACTGCATTAAAGGGTTGCAGCCTTAGGAAGGTTGAAAAGCACCGTTCTAGATCTTCTTTCTTTGTTTGCTTTTCTCTTCCTGGGGTTTCGGATGGAACTTGAAGCGTCAGGTATCTTTAGGCAAGTTGGATGCCATGGAACCGCAGTTTGAAATTCAGCTCTGTTTTATTAGGAAACACTGCTGTTGACAGTGTTTGGTCTAGCTATAGTGACACAGGATTGCCTCAGAAGGGAGCATTGGAAAGGCAGATAGATGCCCCTGCTGTGTCGGGTGACAATTTGTTGATTCAGACAAAGGGAAGTGAAGAATGATCTTGTTTTCTTCTTCCTTCCTTTCTCCCTAACTTCCTTTCTCTTTTCCATCTCTGGTCTGACAGAGGTCACTCCCTACTACCAACAGGCCCAAAAATCTCTGTATTTTTTTTTTTTTTTTCTGATTGCTTGTTTTTGGTTTTGTCTTGCTGTGAAGCCCAGGAGCCTCAAACCCACAACTCCTGCCTCAGTCTCCAGTGCTGGACTTACAAGTATGTGCCACTATATCTTGCTCTTCTATGCAAGTCTTTTTATTTCTGTTTTAGTGTGTTCATTGCTACATACCAAATGGGGCATCCTCACACATCCTTGCTCTCAGCATGGAGCTACATTCAAAGTCTTCTTTGTGATTCTAAAGCCCACACTAGAATATTCAGATTTTTTTTTTCACAAGATGGCACCAAAGTCAGATTTGCTACAAAATCAGACAGTAATTTATGGGATGGTAGCTATGGTTTACCGACCCCATTGTATTTACACCATATTCCATTACATATATGTGTTTGCTCAAAGGTGCTGGCTGAAACATTAATGTGGATGTAGCAAAACCTGACAGCATTAGTTGCTGTACAGCCTGTTTATTCTGAACAGCAGCGAAGTTCTACCTCTCGAGCGGGGATTACGGGGTGATTGGAATCGGACCACAGGAAATAACCTCAGCTGAGGGCAGAATAGGACGTCCTTCACCATTAACGTTTAGTGTCAAGGCTTGTATTGGCTGGGAGGGAAAGGCATCATGTACTTCCTGTTATGGGTACGGCAAATACCTAATGGGGAACCACCTCACGTCCAGCCACCTGTATATTGGGTCTACAAAAAAAAAAAAAAAATCAAAATAACAAATCGGGACCCCAACCTATCGTATTTTTGGTGGCCAGAAGCACTCAGTCCTGTTGCCTGTATAAGTGCATGTGTACATAATACATATATACATGCATACATACATACATATATTTATGATGAGAGAACAGGAAATCAAACCTAGCTAGTGAATGGGTCAAGAGGGCAAATGTAACAAAAGGGAGCCAGGAAGAGGCGGGAAGAAACCTGAGAGCCTGGGCCAGCAGCTGCAGGAGAGGTCCTTTTGGCTTAGAGGCTCACCTCAGAGAGGGGGATGAACAGGAAGCAGCCCCAAGCACCTTATCTCTGAGGGCTGAGGACATGCTGAGCCCATTTTATCTCTTTAAACAGCACTGAAGAGGGAGCATTCGTTGTAGGTTCCCAGTAAAGGCATTTTTTTATTCACTATATCAATGACGGCCCTAGGGCAGGGGCAGACTTAAAATGCTTGTGGGAGGCCTCTATTTGGGACAAAAGGCCAGAAAAACAGCAGAGACAGCACAGAAATGAGAAGTGGGGAATTTGCTCGCTGCCGTGACTAGTTTGAAGAACACATTACTCCTTGCCAAATGAAAGAGTGGGAGATCTGGCTTATGAGAAATGGGGAAACCAGCATGCTGAGGAAAAAGAGGAAGAGCCATGGCGGATGAGAAAATAGATTAATTCAATAAACACTTATCTCAGCTTTAAATATTGGAGCAATTCATAGACCTGAGAGAAAGGAAATCAGTTGTACTGTTTCACAAATGGAAGGGAAAAGGGAACAACAAGAGAGTCTCTACAGAGAAGAGCTCAGCACTAGCAAAGCCGGGGCACACCAGGGTCAGCCTCTAGCCTGATGCTGTTTCCACTATAAATATAAAAGTTCGCTCCTGGCCTCTTCCTCATTTCCTGTCCATTTCCTTCATTTTATGAGAACGAGATTTGGCAGCTGTCGCCACGTGCGTGAAATCACACACACTGAGTGTGAAGCCCTTTCCATGGCCAAGGAGAGGGGTCAAAGGAGAGGGGTGCCTGGAGGAGGTGGGGTCAAAGGTCAGGGCTTCCTCACACCCTGAGAGGGAATAGCCAAGTCCAACAGCATTTTTTTTTTTTTTATGCAGAGATAGAGAGGACCATGTGCTCTGTTTTCCAAATGGTAACTATTATTTTCACAATCAACATTCATTGTTGTTTTTCAATGGCAGCATGGAAATAATGATTAACGAGAAAAAAGCTCTGTCAGTGTGACCAGAAAGCAGCAGGATGTGCCACTGAAAAATTTGGCAAGTTTCCTTTCCTTTCCTTTTTCCTTTCCTTTCCTCTATCCTCTTTTTCCTCTTTCCTCTTTTCCTTTTCCCCCTTTTTTCCCTTATCCCTCTTTTCCCCACTTTTCCCCTTCCCTTCCTTTCCCTTCCCTTCCCTCCCCTCCACTCCCTTCCTCTCCCTTCCCCTCCCCTCCCCTCTTCTCCCCTTCCCTTCCCTTCCCTTCTCTCCCCTCCCCTTTTCTCCCCTCCTCTCTCCTCTCTTCCTCTCCCCTCCCCTTCCTTTTCCTTTTCTGGCTTGAAGGTAAATTTCTGCGTAAGGCCATGACTTAGCTAAGAAGACACTGTACTTACAAAACATAAAAATTAGTTGCCGGATGCAGGGTGGTGGTGGTGCTGGTGCTGGGAGAGGCAGGTGGATCTCTGAGTTCAAGGCCAGCCTGGTCTGCAGAGGCAGTTCCAGGACAGCCAGATTACAGAGAGAAACCCTGTCTCAAAAAAACAAAACAAAAAAAATGAGAGGCCGGAACATGGCATGGAGGTCCACATCTGTAACCCCAGCATTCAGGATGCTGGGCCGGGGGCACCAAGACTCTGAGGACAGCCTGGGCCACATGGTGAGCCTGAGGCCAGTGTACTATCCAGAGAAAGACCCTGTCTGAAAACAGGGGAAAACATTGCGACTGAAGCAAAGGCACATTACTTTAGGTGACACTCTGAAACAGTACCTGGTTGCTCACAAGATACAGCAGAATGGCGCTGGCCCTTGCCCTTACACATGCACTGTTTGCTCGCTGCTCTGCTGCCTTCGTAAACAGTGAGACTATGGGGTATCTGAGATACGGCGCCTCCTTTCCATCTGAAAGTCTCCCCACGTCCTTTCCTCGGATGTTTTTACACATATTAGTCTCACTAGGTGCTCTGTGTTCCACCATGTCACAACTCGCTCTTTTCCCTTTCCTGTAGTCAGGGCTGCCCAGCCGGCCATTGCAGAAATGGCCGTCTCTCAGGCGACCAGGCACTGCCAGAAGACCAGACCCTCAGAGTCAACATCAGAGCAGGAGATCTGCCTCAAGACCGTGAAATCCTCTGGTGTTACGTTAAATATACTGTGCTAGACAGAAAGAGACCCCAGGTACAGTTTCTCTCTTGTTAGGTGGGAAGAACCTCGCTTATATGTTACGTTGGAAGCAGAAGCTATGATAATTTACTCCCAAAAGGCACTTTTAGGTCTCAAAATTCTCATGTCTCCAGCTTAGAATACTAGAAGCTAAAAGGAAAAAAAAAAAAAAAAGGGCCTTGGAAATGCCTCAGCCGTTAGTTCAAACCCTCCCCTCCCACAAGGAGAAACTTCACCCTTTGTCCTGCTGGGTTCCTCGGTGAACGAGTTGTCCAAGAACCTGAGAACTGGCTCGGAAACCTGTCACGTGGGAAGTGCCAGCTGTCCTACTAGGGAGGTGAGGCTTTGGTGTCTCAGAAACAGTCATCCGCAAGCGTAGGGTGCCCAGAGGCATTTCGACCACACGCTTTTCATACAGGCCGTAACTCCAGTTTACAGCCAAGGGGTACTGTCCCCCAAGTGTGCCCGGGGAGAACCTCCGAGGCCCGTGGCAGGGAGGCACGCAGCTCGCCGTCAGAAAGGGCGGCGCTGCTCTGAGCAGACTCCGTGCAGGGCTTTCCCTCCACCCAGCGTCGGTAAACTCATGTCTCTGGCACAAAAGCAGAGTCTTCACTTTAGTTGGTGGAATTGAACCCAGCCCTGGTCCAGTCGTGCCCAGCAGGATGCACACCTTGCTAGCCTGTCTCATCAGCCTGTGTGTGCGCCAACATCCTCATGAACAGTGGTGCTGAGGCATCTAATTGTCGCTGGGGAGGGATTTCAGCCAATCCTATTCAGTAAGCATTCCCTGGGTGGCTGGCTGTGTGCAGCGGTGCCATGTGACAGCTGTTACACTGTGAGGGCACAGCCCAGGCGTGTTGGCAGTGGGTCCTGCCATGTCTACATCCCCATCGTGTAGGCAGTGACTGTCTGTTTCTCCTCTGTGTTCTAATACCTTCTGCTCAACCTGATCAGCAGATACTCACCATTTCACAGAGGCATGTTGAGAAGACATTTTCTCAGATTGGCATAGGAGGAGTTGAGGGTGATGGGATGGCAGGAGGGAAAGGAATAATTTCCTCAAGCCCAGAAAATGAAGCCAACATTGTAGTCCACACCCTGAGCTCAGGAGGAGTACAAATTCAAAGCCAACTGGGGCTAGCTGGTTGGTTCCAGCCTGCTCATGCCTGCATGTGTGTGTACACACACACACACACACACACACACACACACACACACACACACAGCCAGTAAATACATTGAATAAGAGCCAGGTTAGGAAAGCTTAACTTGGGGGCTTTCCTCCTTAGAATGAACTCTGGCTCTGACTGCTTTTAGGCAAGTAAGTTTTCCATCTGAAATAAAATTAGTTTCTTTGGGTAAAACTGCATTATTTTCAGTGTTTTATTATATGATCACAAAATAATGACCTAAAAGTCTTTTTCTGAGTCAGGAGTCCTCAGCCTGATCTAAGAGTAATTTACTGGAATTAAAGCGGCCTCTGTGGGGTGGGAGAAAGACTTTTCTTCTAGTCCATTTTCTCTAATACTGATGAGCTCTCAACCTCAAGGGCTCCTAGGCACATCAAGCTGTGCTCTTGCAGCCTTGGTGTGAGGTTAAGGAGTAAATGGAAGCAGCGGGATTATTTTTACAATAATTTGCCCTCTCTGAAAATACTGATGGGAGAAAGTATATTTTAGATCTACCGAGAAGGACAGTAAGTAGTCTCAAATGATCCCAGGCTCTCTCCTGTCTCTAGGGGTAAAATCTTTTCTCATCAATTTGGGGCATATTATCTCATCTGCCTGAGAATCTGCCAGGCCTATAGCAGTCTTCAATAGAAACATCAGATTTTCTACCTAAAATGCAAATGGGAAACCACAAGACCTGAATTCACTTGTACTCTCCTTTCTCCCTCTCCATGATCACATTTAAATGAAGACTGTTTGTTTCTTTAACCCTGGCTTCTGACAGCATCCATTTGAAAGAAAGAGCCATCCAGCAATTATTAATTTTGCATGGGATCAACTCAGCTTTCATTTGAGATGCAGTTACATGAAAACAGCCTGTGTTAATTTCATCCCTCTGGGGTTGCTTGGCAACAAGGCCTTGTTCCAGACCATCTCTTCTTGGCCTAGAGTGATCTTTTTGGGATGTCACTCAAGCGGGGGCAGCCATCAGCTTGTTGCTGCTGCTTTTGAGTGTGTCTCTGTGATTGGGGTAGCCCAGGACACTGGAAGCTCTGCGTCCGTCTGTCTGTCATGCTGGCTGAGATCTGTGTAAGCCGTGGCCACATCAGCACAGAGAATGAACTTGCCCTAGAGAATTCGTGCAGTTCCTATTAGATAGGAGAGAGGGAGCTTGGGAAATGGCTAAGGGAAATGGGGCTTAGATGGAATAGAATTAAAGTAAAATAAAATATATTACTACATTCTTATTTGAAAGCACTTTAAGCAAGTGTTCTGCCACTGAGCTGAGTCCTCTACAGAATATACTTCTAAATAATCAACAGAAGCTCCAGTATGCACAGGATGCACAGTATGCACAGTTTCCGAATGTGTGTAGAGAGTGAATTAAAACTTTTTTACTATTATTATTATTTACTGGATATGGTTCATGTTTTAATCACAGCACTCAGGAGTCAAAGGCAGGCAGATCTCCGGAGACCAAGCCCAGTCCGGGCTATCCAGTGAGGCCCTGAGGCTGGAGAGATGAGTTAACAGCACTTGTTGTGGCAAAAGACTGAGGTTCAGTTCCCAGCAGCCATATGGTGGTTCACAACCATCTGTAGCTCCAGTTCCGGGGGATCTGATGCCTCTTCTAAACTTGAGGGACACCGGGCATACGTGCAGTACACACGTATGTATATGCAGGCAAAACATTCCTATGCGTAAAAGTAAAACCTGTTTTAAAACATTTAAAAAAACAAGAACATTTTGTTCATGTTTGCATAAAGGGAAGGACAGGTGGCCAGCCGTGGCTGTGAGGCTCAGTGGCGTACAACGGGCAGAGGCAGGGGCTGTTCTTCTTAATATTGTTTTGCTTTATAAGCCAACAAAAAAGTTACTTAATATAAAAACTTTAAAACATAAAAAAGCTTGCCAGTCAATGCAAAGTCTTAACATTTGGGAGTTACAAAGGTCACCTGAAGGGCACATGGGAGTTTTTCATACTAGTTTCACAGTTGTTGTTGTTGGTGGTGGTGTGTGTGCATGCATGTAGAATTATTTCAAAACTAATAGTTAAAAAAAAATATTTTCAGTCTTAACAACCCAACCATATTTTGTACAAATTCCCTGTGCTGTTCAAACGCTCTTGTGGTTGTCAGTTAAGGAAGACAGTCTAGCTGTTTGGAACACCTTGAGGGACTCGGTAGTTGGTGAAGAGCTTAGCCTCAGCGGAAGGGATCAGCTCTGTGGAAGCAGGCAGTGGTTTCACCCCCGTCCTACATGGCCTCAGCTGAGGTTCCTAAAGATAGTGAGATATCAAGGCAGCCTCCCCCGGGAACAGAGTGCGGAACACTGATAAGAGCATCACTCTTCAACCCAGATAAGCCTGGCTGTGCCTCTCTGTTCATCTCCCAGCGTGGCTTCCAATCCGACAACAGCAGCCATTCCTCCTCTCCTCTCTCTCCTCTAGATGTAGCTTCTGGAGGCTCATTATCACCATATATAGCTCCTCGGGTACATACTTTTTTCTTAGGTCTTGTTTAAAAATGTATACACACACCTAATTACAAACAAAAGTTCTTTGGTCACATTGTGCATTCCATACTGGAATTCTCCAACTTCCCAAAACACTTTAAATTTGCATACACTAAGATATTTTTAGCCCGGTATGGTGGTGGCACAGGTCTGTAATCTTAGCACTCAGGAGGCAGAGGCAGGCAGATCTCTGTGAGTTCAAGGCCAGCCTGGTCTACATAGCAAGCTCCAGGATAGCCAGGGCTGCATGAAAGACCTTGTTTCAACAACATTTCCTCAGGGCTACATAGATGGCTCAACGGTAAAGTGTTTGCAAGGCATAAAGACCTTCGTTTACATCCCTGAACTCACGTCAGGCTGGAAGGAGCAGCACATGTCTGTAATCCTCTCCAGAAACATGTGAAGAAGAGACAAGGAACTCCCCAGAAGTTAATGGGCCAGCTAGCCTGGTGGTTGGTGTGTCCTGTGGGAGCAAGAAGAGACTCTGCCTCCAACAACACAGAAAGTGAGACTACCACTTGAGGCTGACTTCTGACTTCTGCTTGTACACCAGCATGAACATACACACCCATTTAAAAGGTACTTTCAAAAAGAAGGTTGTTTTTTTTTTTTGATTGGGCAGTGGCGACTCACGACTTTACTCCCAGCACTGGAGAGGAAGAGGCAGGTGGATCTATGAGTTCGAGGCCAGCCTGGTCTACAGGGTGAGTTCCAAGACAGCTGGCGCTACACAGAGAAACCCTGTCTCGAAAAAACAAAAACAAAAATGTTTAATTTTTCTTTTTTTTATATAAAAAAGGAGTTTTTCCTTGTGATATGACGTTCCATGGGCCCTGGAAAATGTTTAGTGTCTCACAGTCACCACCACGGTGTCACACAGGCTGGCCTCCCTGTCCTGAAGAATGTGCCTCTGGGAGCTTGCAGGCTTTGTCTTCCTGGCCTCATGCAGAATCTGGCTTTTTGCATACCACCTTCCCTCGTGCAGCTGTATGCATTTAACACTCACCTGCCTGTTGAACCTGTCTCTCTCCTTTGTAATTTTCATTATCAGTTTCTTTAACGGTTGATTAAATATTTATAAGGTGAACACAAAAGAAGTTGCCCCCTCTTTATTAGCGACCCATCTGACTTTTAATTAAGCAGAGCCTGAAAACCGTCTCTCTTCACTGTCCTGACTGCAGCCAGGAATATCTGGGTGGAAACAGGTTTCCTAAACGGCAGTGAGGAGTGAGTGTACAGCTCGCCCCCGCTCACTTCCCAGGTGAACGGACACAAAAAGGCAGTGATTTCCCTCAGACACTACCACAGTGCTGTCTGCATAGACACAGGACTTTGAGAACGGCTTCATGTGTTAGCCTCAAGATTAAAACTATACTCTAAGAGTATTATTATACATTCAAAGAAACAAATCCTTGTAAGGCAAAAGAACTTGCAAGCTCTGAGGCTGGTCTATCACCATTTGTTTAAACAAATCCGTACCACAGTGTTCCAACAAGAAAGGCAAACATCATGAGCGTGAGAACTGGCATTTGTGTGGCACCATGCTACAACCCCGTGGCTCAATTAGACAGAAGTGGCAGTCACTCATTCTTCTTCACTTGCCAGCCAACATCTTGACAAGTTGGTTTGTAGCCTCAAAAATGGCAGGTTTTGTTTTGTTTTGCTTTCTCCCTCGAGACAGAATTTCTCTGTGTAGCCCTGGCTGACCTAGAACTCGCTCTGTAGACCAGACTGGCCTTGAACCCAGAGATCTGCCTGCTTCTGCTTCCCAGAGTTCTGGGATTAAAGGCGTGTGCCGCCACCACGTCACCACCACCTGGCTGAGTTTTAGGAACCACAGTTTTGGTGCCTTCAGTCATGCTGTGCGCAGCTCTTCCTCAGGAGGCTTGCACGTCACCTGCACACACCGTCCTGGTGATCTCTGTATGGGAGAGTCTTCCCCTGCTGTTACTGTGATCACCTCTGACAGATTTCCTGTCAGCTGGATAGCAAGCAGAGCTGTCCCAGCAGCAGTGGCAAGCTGGGGCCTGTGCACAGACACCAAGCCCAAACAAGCACCTGGCACGGGGCTCACAGTGGGAGAAGCGGCCTGGAACGCCAGCTCTGGGCTGCTGCCTTTCAACCTTTCTTTTCTTTTCTTTTTCTTCCTCCCTGTGCAGTCTGTTTCCCTGAGGGCCAGTTGAGTCATTTTCTCTACATTGTTCAGTTTTTCCTTGTTGCTACAGAAATCTATGATATGTGAATGCCAGAATTTATGTGTCTGTTCTGGTAAAAGACCTTGGGTTGTGCCTACACCTTAGCAACTACAGGAGGGAAAGCTGCTATAGAGCTCATATGCAGGCTTTTGTGTGAGTACAGGTATTATTAGGAGTGCAATTGCTCGGTCTCAGTGGTAGAGAATGGTTAGGTTTGTAAGAAACTACAGTTTGCTTTTTTACATTTATTATGTATACAACGTTCTGCCTACATGTACACCTGCAGGCCAGACGGGGGCCCCAGATGTCACTGTAGATGGTTGGGAGCCACCATGTAGTTGCTGGGAATTGAGCTCAGGACCTCTGCAAGAACAGCCAGTGCTCTTAACCTCTGAGCCGTCTCTCCAGCCCCTACAGTTTGCTTTTCAGAGCAGCCACAACATGTGTTACACTCAGCTTGAGTGATACAGTTTTCCTTCTCCTTGCTGGAACTTGGGATCATCACCAATTCTGTTTTTACTTCATTTTGGAAAGCTATACACGTTTTAAAAGCAATGGAGACCTATTAAGTCAATTTGAGTTTTGTTTAAGTAAACCTGCTTCAACAAAGCAAGACAAGTGGAGGGGGCCACCCCCACCCAGAGCTTCCCAGTAGGCTCTGCTGCTGACAGTGTCAACATCCTCCCCAGACCTTCCTGGAGTACCCTCCACATGGGCCTTCTCGGAGGTCAGGAGAGGGAAACACATGTAAAGTCCCAAATTCCAGAAAGCCAGTACCTCTACTAGCATCTCCTACACACCTGCTCCCAGTTACGCTCTTAGCATGTGGCAGAGCCCACCCTGCTTTCGAAGGACTAAGGAGGCAAGCATGTGACAGGAAGCCAGTGCCTCCAGTGCCAGCCCCCAGAACTCTACTAAGTCACGAGCCCTGAACCCCTAACAGGTGCTTATACTGGGCACAGCTTTGGCATGGCCCACCCAACTCGGGGAGAAACCAACACTCTGAAAGAGTAAAGAAGGGAACTACTTCCTGGATTAGCGGAGGCCCAATCAGCTGGACAGAAAAGGGTGGTATTCATTTACTGTTTGAGTCTCCAGCAAGTTCAGATTAGGCCCGTGTTTCCCAGATGAGTAGGATGGCTGGAGGATTTCTGCTCCTGGGGAGCAAAACCACATCAATTTTGGACCTTACAAAGCACCTTCCCCGCTTCCCAGTGGGTTCTGCCAGCAAAGACACCCGAGTTACTGGCCACGTCCAACTCTAGCCTTGTGTTTTCTTGATCTTGATCTATTTTTAGTCTAGGATGGGAAGTTTCCTTGGTTGACAATTGTGAATATGGACAAAATTGCATTTCTGTGAAATTAATGGGAATGGATTTCTGTCTCCAAGCAGCAAAAGTGCTTATGTCAAAATAATTCAGCTTAAAAAACAACATCCAGCTCTTTCCACAAAGGTCCATTTTGTCCGGAACAGCACAGAACGCTGTGCTCGGGGCTTCTCTCGGGGAACTTTCTGTCCTCCAACTACCCTTCTCCCCCTGGTCCTTCCTGCTCCTCATCCCTGGGGAGAGCTATTGTCCTTAGTCCAGTTGAACTTTTAAAAAGTATTTATTTATACCACATCCTACTTTGAAAAGGCTTTGAAGAAATTAAAAATGAAAATATCTTCCTCACTAAGAAGGACAACAGAAACGACAAGGAGAGGGACAGGAAAACAGATGGGAGCTAATGAGCATTTGTTTTAAGGAGCACGTTTAGTTAACATCCAGTAGAGAAGGACCACACACTCTACAGGCAGCAGCTGACGCTGCCCATGTGATGCTAGCAAAGGTCGGTGCGTACTCCCCTGTTCCTGTTTCACTATCTTGCTTTCCAACGACTGAGCTCTTACTGGCTTATCCACTTAACAAACATGTGAAAGGGCTTTTCCAGTCATCTGGCTCCATGTGGGCTGGACTTTTATCAAAAATCTAAGGTGAAGCTCTAATCTCCGGTGTGATAGTGTTTGGTGGGGCCGGTGGAAGGTAAAGGTGAGAAGAGGCTGAGAGTGTGTGAGGAGGCCCCCCTTCCTGGTGAGGACCAGGGGGAAACTCCACCTACAGGCCAGGAAGAGCCTTTTCCCGGAACTGACAAAACGGTGAGAAATAAGTGCGTCCTGTGGGGCGTGCTGATACGGCACCTGCAGCCAAGATGGCAGAACCAAGCAGGAAATAAACGCGCCGTGAATCACTCTTGTTAACACTGCTAGCTGAGGGGCTTGTCTCTCTCCTACACTGCCGTCCGGGATGTAGCAGGCTGAAATAGTGATCTAAATTTGTGATTTGTGGAGTGTGTCACTGGGTGGAGGCCACTTTGAGGTTTCTTTCTTTCTTTTTGTTTTTTTTTTTTGACACAGGGTTTCTCTGTGTAGTCCTGGCTGTCCTAGAGCTCACTCTGTAGACCAGGCTGGCCTTGAACTCACAGAGGCCTCTGCCTCCCAAGTGCTGGGATGAAAGGCATGTGCCATCACTGCCCGCCGAACTCTGAGGTTTCAAAAGCCCAATCCAGACCCAGGCTCTGTCGGCCGCCCCCCACCTTCTCCCTCCTTCCCTGTCTTCCTCTCAGCCTGCAGCTCAGGAGGTAGCTCTCCACACCATGCATGCTGCCATAATAACAACGGGCTAAACCTCTAAAACTGTAGGCAAGCCCCCAATAAAAATGTTTTCTTCTGTTCTGTTCTGTTTTTTTAAATAAGAATTGCCTTGGTCACAGTGTCTCCGCATAGCAGTAGAAGAGGGACTAAGAAGGAAGTTGGTACCAGGAGTAGGGTATTGCAGTGACAGACCTGACCCTGCTACGTGTTGGCAGAATGTAGATTGAGGACTTTGACCTAGAAAAGCAGTTCAGCACTCAACGTGGGGCTTAGTGGGCTTTCCTAGCAGAAGCCTGGAAGGCTGTGGTGCTGACAGTGATGTAGACTATGACTTCCTGGCTTGAGAGGTCTCGGAGGGAAAGAACCTTAGTATGTGGCCTGGAGACCATTCTTGTGATAGTTTGGTGAGGGTTGTGGCTGCTTTCTCCCTTGTCCAGAAAATACGCCTGAGGCTGGGTTAAGCTGAAGAAATTTTGATTAATGGTTTTGGCAGAGGATATTTCAAGACAGCCTAGTATAATGTCATGTGATTATTAATAATCACTCTTTTTCTTTTCTTAAAGATTTCGATTTTGTTTATTTATAGGGGAGGGCCTATGTGCCATGGTACTCCTGTGGAGGTCAGAAGGAGTTGTTTTCTTTCTTTGTGGGAGTTGTTTATCTCTTTCTACCAAGTGGTCCTGAGGATCAAGCACAAATTGTTAGGCTTACTGGCAAGTACCTTTACCTGCTGGGCCATCTCTCCAGCCCAGCAGCCACTCTTGTGCAGATCTATAATGAAAAGAAAAAGCTGGATGAAGAGAAATACAAAATGTATAGCTTGAGGTGAAAAGGAGCACCAGGAAGTATAATTATACATCCTAGTATATGGGAATATATAGGAGTTATACTTCCTGGTGCTCAAGGAGATAATGGTGACCTCAGGAAAAGACCGCATGTCACTAAACTTCCCAACTTGTGAAAAAGATTTAAAGAAAAGTTTAGACAATGAAGGAAACCATCAACAGCAGAAAGATAATGCAAGTGTAATGGAAAGAAGGGGCCACCTTCCAGCCCAGGTACGCAGCAGACTTCGGCAGCTCTGGCCATGTGGTTCTGGCGTTAGCGTCAAGCATACAAGAAAGGGGTTTCGGAATCTCCCTCTGCAGCTAAGGAAAGCCTGAGGCCAGGCGTGTGTCAGAGATGTCCCTGCATGGAAGCTCGTAGAGACCACTGTGTGAAGCTGGGAAGGTGCCTGCATTTCCCTGGACACCCTGAGGTGCTGGAGATGCCAGAGTTGTGGGGTACCTGACAAGGAGAGCTGCTGATAGGAAGTAGAAACCAGCCCAAGAGAGAGAAGTGCGTCGCAGCCAGCGAAGCTGAACAGAGTTGGAGATCCAAGGAACACTTTGACATTAGCCACGAAGACGCAGAATTTGGAGTTTGCCCTGCTGGTTTTAGATTTGGCTTTCGTATTTCCTCACCATGCTCCCTTTTCTTCCTTTTGGAATGGTAATGTATATCCTGTGCCATTGTATGTTGAGGGTATGTGATCTGCTTTTTTATTTTACAGGAAGTTATGGTTATGCCCGTGAGTCTCAGAGACTTTAAACTTTGGACTTTTGAACAGCGCTGAGACTCTGAAAGACTAATGGAACATTTGCAGATAGAGTACATGCATTTCTGCACTGTGATATGGCTACAAGCCTATGGCAGCCAGGGAGGGGGATGTGCTGGTTTGAACGACAATGGCCTCCATGGGCTCACAGTCACCGGGAAGTGGAACTCTTTGATAGGGTGTGATGGTGATTCTTGGTTGTCATCTTGACCACATCTAGAATGGACTACAATCCAGACATAGAGAGCACACCTGTGAGAGGTTATCTTTGCTCCGTGTGAAGTGAGTGAGGCTTTTGATCCAGATCTTGAAGTGGAAGACACACCTTCTACTGGAAGCCTATGTAAGAACATAGGAGGAAGCTTTTGCTCTTGGCCTGCTTGCCCTCGCCATGCTAGTACATCCAATCCTTACCTGGCATTGGAGCCTACTTCTATGGACACAGCACATACAGAAGACCCCCTGAGACATCCAGCCTTGTGAGATCGAGCAAGTACTGGGTTCTGGGACCTTCTTTTCACTGCCAGACATTGTTGGATTAGCTGGCCTGCAGTTATCCCAATAAATTCCATATATGCATACACATATACACATATATGTGCTCACACCCCACAGTCCCTTGGCCAGGTTGCTGTTGGGCAGTTATATGAACAGAGCCTGCAGAGAAAAGCTGCCCACTTCATGATGACTGCTAAGTAAAAGGTCAAATATGCCCTTAAAGGCAGATGACCTACTTCCTCAGTGCAGGCCTATCTCACAAGGTTTCTGCTGCCTTCCGGAAGCACCGTCAGCTGATGAGCCTGTGGGGGCATTTCAAATGATAACAGAGCCGTGTGGGAATAAAGCAGTCCTCATCCAGCCTGCCTGGTATCCTTACACAACAGTGCTTCTCAAGCTTCCTGCTGTGGTGACCCCACCGTACGATTATTTTCATTGCTCCTCCGTAATTGTCGTTTTCTACTGTTCCGAATCCTAACGTGGATATCTGACACTCGACCCACAGGTTGGCGACCACTGTGTAAAGAGGCAGGGAGAGCACCCTGCAGCAATGGGGACAGGTTTCGGAGTTCCACCGCTGTGGCTAAGGGCTGCCAAGGTTGTTAGTGATACCAGGAGCTCCGAGAAAGGAGTGGCACCGATTCTCCTCAAAGCCTCGGCGATAGTGCGGCCCTCCCCACGGCCTGATACTTATGAGACAACAAATGTCTATTGTTTCAAGCTGCCAATGTGTGGTAGTTTGCTACAACAGCCCAAGCGAACTGCAGTATTAAAAGGCCTGAAAGTGCCTTGTGGGATGGGATGGAGACCAGCCAGTGGTGTCTGGGGCAGGAGGAGAGAGCGGCTGCAAGGAGAAAGATGTGGGTCATGATAGCATGTGCTGGGGCTGTGCTGTGGTGATGATTCTGCATGTGATAATTAGTCATGAAGCCAGACTGGGCTGGCACTCCTACCAGTGAGGCCCTGGCTTCAATTGCTAATACCAGCAAAAGTTAGTAAACAGATCTTTAAACCGACAGGGGCTAGATTTGTATTCTATATAGATTATACTTCAGTGAATCTGACCCTTTCTCCAAATCCAAAAACTAAAGGACAAGGAAATAGTCTTGTCCTTTACACTTGCACCCAGATGCAAAGCAGCTGACTTCCCACTGTGTGCTTTATATATCCTGTACATACGTAATCACCACTGAGTCACTTGAAATAAGTCGCAGACATCAGGGCAGTTTATCCCTAAACTTTTCAATATACACTTCTTAAGAATAATAATTTTGGGGCTGGAGAGATGGCTCAGCAGTTGGGAGCACTGGCAGCTCTTCCCAAGGTCCTGAGTTCAGTTCCCAGCACCCACATGGTGGCTCTCAAATACCTTTTTTGCACACAGGCTTACGGGAGCAGACAGAGCACTCGGACATAAAATACATTAAATATCTTCCTCACATCTTAGAAAAAGCATCAGCAACACCAATTACTAATTCCGCCTTCTCAACTAAACTCCAAATGTTGTGGTTTGCCTTTTTTTCTCCCTTTTGTAGTTGCCTCTTCCTAACCAGGTTTTAATCAAGGACCGTAAGACGCATTGGGAGCTGGAGGTGCTGCATAAATTGCAGCCGCAGCCCTTGAAACGTGGCGGCAATAATCCTGAGTTCGGGCCAGTCTGTCCGTGCAGGGAGACGCTATCTCAAAGCCCCCAAAGCAAGCAGAACTACATTTGGTTGTTCGGTCTCTTCCGTCTCTCATTCTAGAGCAGTGGTCCTCACCCTCCCTAATGCTGTGACCCTTTAACACAGTTCCTCATGACCCCACCATAAAAGGCTTTTTGTTGCTACTTCCTAACTGTCATTCTGCTCCTGTCATGAATCATAATGTGAATGTCTGTGTCTTCTGCTGGCCTCAGGCGACCCCTGTGAAAGAGTTGTGCCCCACAGATTGGGGACTGCTGATCTAGAATCACCTTTGTATCTTTTTCTTTCCATCATCCTTGGTCTAAAATGATGTCTTCATGCCCAGCAGTCTGCATTTGTCTGAAGTTCTCCATGGTGTTAGCTTGGGTTCCCTATTAGATAGAACTTAGGACTTCTAGCTTGATTAGATTCAAGGTAAACAGTTTGTACAAGAATTATTCTCAAATACTAGAGCCTTCTTTGTAGTGTAGTATCCTCCCCCTCCTCCTCATTATCACATCATCATCTTTTGCTTTCTAAGGGCCATTTTCCTACGCTTTCCTCTCTTGTGGAAGAAAGACCTTGTCATCTGTGCTAAGGCTTGCAGACAGCCTGGATGTCAGCTAGACGCAGGCCTCACCATCCTGGAGAAGAGGGTGGATAAAATAGCACCCTTTGTCACCCAACAAATACTTAGTAACTGCTATCAGGAATCAACCAAGACAGACATTCATTAAAATAAGAACATCTACAGGCGTTGGTGGCGCACGCCTTTAGTCCCAACACTTGGAGGCAGAGACAAGCGGATCTCTGTAAGTTCCAGGCCAGCCTGGTCTATAGACCTAGTTCCAGAACAGCCAAGGCTACACAAGGAAACTCTGACTCAAAAAACAGAAAACAAAAACAAAAACAGAACATCTGAAAATAGCCTGTGATACATTGTCCTGGCTAGTTTGGTACCAACTTGACCTGAAAGGAGGGAACCTCAATTTTGAGAAATTTCGTCAGGAAGACCCAGTATAGGCAAGCCTGTAGGACATTTTCTTAATTAGGGATTAATGTGGGGAGGCCCAGCTCATTTTGTGTGGGGGGACACCTCTGGGTTCTGGGTTCTATAAGGAGACAGGCTGAGCCAGCCAGTAAACAGCCCCCGTCCATGGCCTCTGCATCAGCTCCTGCTTCCAGGTTCCTGATTGGCTGTGTTCCTGCCTTTGCTTCCTCAGTGGACTATGTGGTTCAAGATGTCTAAACCAAACAGACCCTTTCCTCCCTAGTTGTTTTTGGTCATGACGTTTCATCACAGCACAATAGTAACCCAAACTAAGACATACACGTTATTAAAAAATAGCTTGACTGATTTTATAACATGAACATTGAATTGACGGCTTTGCCATGAGGGCTGAAGGGTGGGCAGGGGTCACGGAGGTGACAGGAAGTTAAGTGGACCAAGAGTGGGCAACAGCCGAGGGAGAAGGGTAGAGAGGCTCACTGGAGGATGGAGGCTGATTCCAGTCCCTGGGGCAGCGCACCCAAGGAAGCAGTCTGTGTGCTGGATCCGGAAGGTGACAGCGGCTGCTTCCTGAGCGCTAAGGCTAAGCTGAAGCCTGGAGAGTGATCGCAGCAGAAGGGCAGTTCAGGGAGATGGGGACACCTACAGCGAAGCAGAGAGATGCTGGAATTAAATCTGTGTAGGCATTAGAGTTATGACTGAGAAAATGATGGCATACTCTTGACAAAAATTTTAATCATACGTCTAACTGAGGATAGAGGAATTTTAAATCATACTGATTTGATGAAAAACCATTGGCAGGGGCTCACAATATATAGCTCAAAGGGAGACTCCTTGCCCGGCAGGCGCACGACCCTGGGCCTGGTACACATTCGCAACCTCTGACTAGAGAATTTACTTAGAACTCTCACCTGACGAGACCAGGTGACAGGACCTATAGACCCTGCTGGGTGTGGAGCCCCACACTTTTGACCCCAGCACTGCAGAGGTAGGAGGTCCCAGTGAGCTCAAGGCCAGCCTGGCCTGCAGAGCGAGCTCTAGGACAGCCAGCAGCACATACAGAGACTAAGCACCCCCGCCCCGAGGCGCTAAAAAAGAACTGTGGGTCCTCTAAGACACGAAGGTTACTCCATCGCATTCTCCTGAATATCCAGGTTAGACTGAGCAGTTCAAACCAATTCTCTACTGAAATAAATAGCCTTACTATAGTTGCTTGTAAGAGTGGTATTAGAATAACAACAACAACAACAACAAAACCCTCCCCTAAGCCTTAGGAGACAGATTCAGAGCCCAGGCCCAAGTTTCTGACTCTGGAGTGCCTGTTTGCACTGCACAGCTCGGCACAGCGCCACTCCCACTCGGAGAGTCAGTGGTACCACCGCAGTAAGAGAAAGCCGGCAGGGTACTCTCATCTCAGTGAGGCCCAGGGGAGATGTCAGCAGGAGGTGGCCCGGCCCCCTAGGAATGGGCTGGTTATTTTTAGATACTCAGGGACCGTCTTTCTCACCATCCGCCAGGAAAACAGTTGTGCTAAAGGCAAAGAACCAAGCAGTCTAGGACCTACAGGAGAAGGGGCAGGGGAGAGGGAAAAAGAGAAAGCGCCTATAGGATAGAGAACTTGAGAGGAGGCAGGAGATGTCCGTGGGGTGTTGTTGGCCAGAGGCTGGTGATTGTGCCGTGGCCTCCGTCCTAGTTGCACGTGACCTTCAGCCTGCAGAGCTGAGAGAGCTCTCAAATGTCTGGGGTGGTCAGAATGTGATTAGAAAGCCTGAGTCATCAGCTTCCAGGAGTCTGATTTTCAGCAGCCAGTTGGAAGCTCATGGCTTTGAGCACTGTTCCCTGGGTTCAGCACCTTCTGCTAAAGGGAGCAGGTTCTAGCTGCTCTAGAGAGCACATTGTCTCTAATCCTCTCAGCAGCCCACAGAAGGAGGTCACTGAGGCCCAGGGAGGTGCCCACTTCAGGTACGCTTCAGGGAACCTTAAGGGTTCACGTGAGCACCGATTCTCTAACCATTCTGTGCCGAACCCACAGAGGGAAAACTTAATAAAATGGTCACACAAGCAAGACAAAATTTTAGTGGTTGAGTGGAACACCCTTAGTTATTGGCTAGCTATTGGTTAGTTATTAGTTAGGCAGTTTCTGGCTGCTGAGCCCCTAGGTAGGACCAGTTGCTGGGTTTTAAGTTTTGTTTTTTCTAGGCCATAAAGAGTGAGGTGCCTTTCTGTTCCACCTCAGTCAAACGACCTTTCAGTTAGGTTTAGAACAGTTTTGGGTTGTAACCTGATTCTGATACAGCTAACTCAACAACAGTGCTTGTCAGGCTCTCTGTGAGGAAGGATGTTTTTAAATTTCCACTTTATCACAGATTGCTAACCTTGTGAAGTACCAAATGCAACGAAAGACCCAGGAAATGCAAGTTAACATTCTGCTATTCAGCAGACTGCGGTAATGTTTCTAAACACGGATGCTTGTATGAATTTCATATACAGCACTGGAATTGACACACTAGGCAGGAAGGTGCATCTGACTCACTTCCAGACTTTCCTCCAGACATATGTACCTGATTTCCACTCCCGATGATTCGGCAGGATTGGCACGTCCAGTAGGCACTCCTCGGGGATTCTGACATCCACCCACGGTTAGGAACTGCTCACTGGGGCCGGAAGAGATGGCTCAGCAGTTAAGAACATGTGGGCTCCCAGCTGCTTTGGGCGGCTCCCAACCACCTGTAACTCCAACTGGAAGGCATCTGGAGCCTCTGGCCCCTGTGGTCACTGCGTTCACCTCCACACACCTCCACAGAGACACGTGGACAGGTGCACGCACAATTAAAGTCTTTGAAAAGAACTGCTCATTGCTTTAACACGTTTCCAAAGCCGTTGTTTCCGTCATGGTGTCCAAAGAATCAAGGGCCCCTGAGAACCAGCAGTGGACGAAGTATAGGAATTGGGAGGCTGGGGCAGAAATCCCAGAGAATTTAAGGATTTCAAAGTCATCCTCCCCAACCTCTACATTATTACCTGGTGATGTCTTTTCGGCTTAAAGTCTCTGAAGTCTGGGGCCATTAGATGACTCAGCCAGTAAAGGTGCCAGGGTCTAATGACCTGAGTTGGATCCCTAGGACCCACAGAGTGGAACCAACACCACGGTCCTGCAAGCTGTCCTCTCACTTCCACACATGCACACAAGTGTACACACTTGACCCAAATGGTGTCTGGAAAGGTTCTAGGACTAGCTGATGCCACAGGAAAAAAATCCATGACTCATCCTAAAAGACGACAGGTGAACTCAGCAGCCAGTCGTGTTCACGAAGCAACAGCAACAGCGTGGGGAGAAGAGGCAACCCACCATTTCAGAGCAGGGCCAGCACCGCAAGGAGCATTCCTGAAGAACTCAGGGAACTGAACTGGACCTACCGACCTGAGAGCGGGAAGCCCTGATATGTCCCCCCCAAAAAACTACCACGTGACCTGATCACACCAACAGATAAGAGGATACTGGTAATTAAAAAAAAAAAAAAATGAGACAAATAGACTTCTCTCAAAATAGCATCTTCCTTGCTCCCAGGGCCCCTTCCCTGTGCTCAGCCAACCCCACCATGTTAGGTGAGTGTCAGGCACACACTATGTCCTTTTCTGTAGCAGAGGATGATCTTAAAGTTAGGGTCCTCTAAGGATGAAGAGCCTGGGCCAGCACAGGGCTAGAGCTCCACCCTGCCCCTTCGTCTCTCCACTTCCGCGGACTCCACACAAAGGTTTTGGGTTTTGTTTTGTTTTTTAAGCCAGGCATGGTAGCACACACAACTTTACTCCCAGAACTTGAGAGATATCACGCAGATCTCTGAATTCAAGGCCACCCTGGCCTGTAGGGCCAGTTCTGGGACAGCCAGGATTACACGGAGAAACCCTGTCTCAAAAAACAAACAATAAAACAAAACAAGTATTTTTTATTTATTATTTTATGTGTATGGGGGTTTTGCCTGAATTTATGTTTATATACCAGGAGCTTGCCTGATGTGTGCAGAAGCCAGAAGAGGGCAGAAGAAGGTGTCAGATTTCCTGAAACTGGAGTTACATGAGTGCTGGGAATTGAACCAGGGGACCCTGGAAGAGCAACCAGGCCTGATTTGTTTCTGCAGCCCTAGACTAAAGACTTCTCCTTGATGAACAATTGTTTCCAGGATACATTAAAAAAAAAAAAAAAAAAAAGGAACGGCAACTTTGCAAAGAAGAAATAGGGATGTGAAAAGATGTTCAGTATCAGTGATTGGAAAAACTCCCCCCCCAAAAGTAAACAACCCATGCTTTCCTTTGTCTCTGAAATATTCTCTGAAGTTTCGTATGTCAAACTTGGCCCACAGCTGGTGGGCACCACTGGAAGTAGGTAGTGCCTTTAAGGGGACGTGGGAGAAGTGCTCTTAAAGGGGACGTGGGAGAAGTGCTCTTAAAGGGGACGTGGGAGAAGTGCTCTTAAAGGGGACGTGGGAGAAGTGCTCTTAAAGGGGACTGTGGGACCCCACTGTATTGGTCGGCTTTCTGCCACTGTGACAAAGTGCCCAAGACGGTCAACACACAAGGAGGAAAACCTTAGCTTATGGCTCCAGAAGTCGATGGCTGCTTGGTTCTGTTGGCCGACTGTGAGGAAGAATAGCATGGAGGGGTGATTTACTTCACAGAAACAGGAGCAGAAAGAGGAAGGGGCCAGAGTCCACCATCCTCCTCACAGCTGTGTTCTAACAGCCCAGCCTTCTCTCACATCTAGCCTCCTCCAGCAGCACTTTCAAAGCAGGCACAGTTAACTGACTAGATTTCCAGGTGCAAAGTAGGTGCGGCATTTGAGCCACAAAGAACGGCACAGCTGTAGTTAGCCCAGTAGCCACTTCTCCCTGAGGGTTTTCTCAAGGCAACAGGGACTTGCTGGGTCTTGCCCAGCCACAGGTTCCTGAGCTTTGCCCGAAGGGCTTGAAAGTTGATTCTCCAAGGATTGGGGTGAGGACACTTCTGCAGCTCTTGAGGGATCTTCAGAAACAAATCCTTCAGGCTTTTGCTCAGTTCTTCTCTGTGTATACAGGGAAAGAAGGGTGCCCTTTGTTAAACTTGCATTATCTTTCCGAGTGTTGAAATGGTACCCATAGGCATTGCTGAAAGGATAGCCTCCCGTGTCTCTGAGAGGGGGTGACTGGCCCTAAGAATTCTCTTGCCAGCTCCCCCAGATTAGCTGGCTGTTTTAAACTCCTGATACAGGGGAATGATTTTGCCCTAAGTTTCCTCTTCATCTCAGGTGGTACAACATTGAAAAAAATGGCTGTGTCTATGGTTTAAATTGATCATAGATTAACCTGCAAGATGGCTGGCTGTTAGGGGTCGGTCAAAGGGTATTTAGGAAAGGCACTCACTGCCTTCCCCTCAGTGGCCACTGAACTAAATCCCTAATTCCTGTAGGCACTTCTTTTTCTGCATGGGCCTCACCTCTGGAAATATTTGGAGTCTCATCTGGCCCAACAGCCTGGGTCCATTGGGCTCTAGGGAAGGGGGCAATGTCACAGAGCTGGCTTGCCTCTTTGTGCTGCTCCTGAGACCACCGGTAAATATCAACACACCAAGCAAAGCTCAGTTCTGCAGAGTAGCGGCCTTCAGTCCTAATTCCACAACTGAATTCTACTTTAAGGGAAGGATCGGGGATGAGTTTGCCTTTGGAGACAGGGTCTCCTAGGTACCCAGCCTGGCCTGGAACTCACTATGTAGCTGAAGAATATTAGAATCTCAGATCCTCTGACTCCAAGTGCTGGGATTGCCACCATGACTCACTTAATTTTAGGGTTTTTGTTTGTTTGTTTTGTTTTAAGAACTCTTACTCTTTCCAGAGATTTGCTTGGGAGTTACAGACATGAATCACCAGCTAGCAATGGCTGCTTTTTGTATAAGCCTCCCTTGGGGATGGGCCTTGGCAATTGTCTTGAAGAAGGTAAGGGACTGCGGGAACCATACCCTCCTTCCTTGCCAGTTGGCCTGAGAAGGCCACACAGCTCCACGAAGGCTGCCACACAGTTGCTCCTGGTCTCCTCCCCAGGGAGGACGCAGGCCTGAGGGTTCACTTAGCTGTGTAGCTCCGCTCAGTTAGCAGCTGCATGTTCTCTTAGCCAGTGATGTTTGGCTTTGTTTGGCTTCCATGGGAACACAGCGTTTTCTTTTCTCAATTCTCCGCTTATAACAACTGTCACCAAGACCCTGAGCCTCACGTTAAGCTGGATCTGATACACACAGATTTGTAAATATCCATCAGGAAAACAGGAAGCCCCTTCCATGAAGACGGTGACCCCACTCACTCCCGGGAGTGTGTTCTTTCTCTCCTGAAGACACAAAGACGTTTCCACTTCAGCTTGGCTTCCTTACCCCAGCTATCTGGAGATATGTCCCATTTTTAAAACTTTGGGTATGCTTATAGCTCTCTACTACCGCACCTCACTTAGGATGTGCCAGGTCCTTGATGGGATTCCCAGAACACGAGCAATCAAACCATCAGTCACTCCCCAAGCAACCCACTACCTTCCTATCTTCTCAATCAAGCATGGTGGCGCATGCTTATTATCCCAGACCCGGAGGCAGATCGCTAGCTCACGACCTGAGTTACATAAGGAGACCCTTTCGAGAGCAGTTAAGGCCTCCCCTGGCGCCCGAGGCCCAACTCCTCGATGAAGCTCTCACAGCAACTGTGGCACTCAGCGCGTCAGTGGCTCCCGACTCACGAGAACAGTTCAGGTCACCGGCGTGGCTCTGGGGACAGTTCCACGAGTGCCAGCAGCAGCAAAGGCTCTCATGCACTGATTCCAAGTGAAAGACTACTCAAGAGCGGAAGTAGGTTCACTCATGAAGCACCCAACATGCATGAGGTGGGCACTGCTGTAGTATCACTTGCTGGTTCTTTCAGACAAGTGGAGAAAAGGAGCCACAGAGCTGTTGAGCTGACAGTCATGTAGTGGTAGGTAAAAGGCCAGACTTTGGCCCAGTTAGGTCACCGTTAGGTTTCTATGTGATGTGTCTTTTTAGTTGTTTCTGTTTTCCTCTTTGGAGACAGGGTCCCCCAAGTCCCACTCATACCTAACATCACTTGTCAGTCACACTCCTCCTCCTCCTCAGATGACCAGGGTGAGCTCACCTGAGGAGGCTGAGCAGCGCTGTGAGGCAGAGCCAAGCCTCCTGGGCTCTCATGCTTTCTTTGCCTTACAAATGGAAACCACGGATTTGGTTCATGCTCAGCTCAATTAGCTTCTCTCCTGATGTGTATATTTACAGATCCTCTCGGGAATATGTGTAAAGCGAACTCTGGTGCTCGGGGCACAGGGAGCAGGTCTCTGCATCAAGACATGTAATAAACGTTCCCTGCCCTTATGAAGCTCACAGATTCGGGGAAGAGAAAAAAGAGGTGCATGGATGGTGGGCAAGTTCAGCAGGCACGGGGGTGAGGTGAGCCTCGCAGCGCTTCACGCAGCCCACATACAAAATCCACGCGGAGAAAGTTCCGACCGGGGAGCTGGCTCAGCACGAGCGCTGCTCTCCCATGACCAACACCGCTGTCAGGCGGTTTACGACCGCTGTAACTCCAGAGAGAGCCAATGTCCCGGCCTCTTCGGGATCTGGAAGACACATGGACGTGTCCACACATGGATACATACATCTACACAGTTAAAAACAATAAAGCTTTTATTAATGTAGCTTATTTTGTTTGGGGGGAGGGGCATGTGAACTGTGCAAGGGGGAACTGGCATAGAGCAAGAGTGAGGTCGAGCCAGACCTATCCAAACCCCGAAAATCCCACCTTGAGATCAGCAAGAGTAAGGGCGGGCGACTCCTTCCCTGTCCTGGCACACATAGCCTTGCGACCCCTACCTCCGACTTTTCCCAAGGCGTCACCTAGCTCGGTGACCTGGCTTCAGGTTCCTCATAAGGACATGTCCAGCCAGCACCTTGAATTCCTCCCGTGTACCCAGCCCCAGCCAACGCTGTACCCTCACCCCAGTTCCCCCACCCCCCAGGTTTATATAGCCCTGATCCCCTCCCCCATGAAGAGAGCCATGTCACTGGAAGAGCTATGTCACTAAAGGGCTGCACTGGAGAAGTCTCCCAACCCTTCTTCGCATCACTATCTCCACCCGCCACCCTCACCCAATCCTCCCACCCTTCAAGTCCAGGGTCGGTGCCTGGACGTTCCACAGGGAAGAAGCTGACCCTGGGCTCCGGAAAGATGTGTGTGTGTGTGTGTGTGTGTGTGTGTGTGTGTGTGTGTGTGTGTGTGTTGTGTGGGTCCATGCGTGTAGGTGTGCACACCTGGACATATATGCATAGACCAGAAACTCCAGGTCTTCAGGTCTATTACTCTTCTCCCTCCCCCTTATTCCTTCCAGGTAGGGTTTCTCACTGAACCTGCAGCTAGGCTGGTAGCCACAAGCTCCACGGACCCTCCCTCCGGTCTCTTCCCTCCAGGCAAACATGGCCACACTCAGCTGGTCATGCAGCTGCTCAGAACCCAACTCAGGTCCTCACGCTGCAGAGCAAGCGCTCTTGCCCGCTGGGCCGTTTCCCCAGTGCCCACCCTGTGAGGTTCTTGCTGTCTGTTCTGTTTGTTTTGCCATTAGAGACGGGGTTTCCTTGTGAGTCGGTGGCTCTAGCCCAGAGCTTCGCTGGGTGTTCATACTGCTGTGATGCAACGAGAGAGAATGGCCACCTCCATCCGAGGGGGAAACCACTCAAACTCAGATGAAATTTGCTATTTCTCAAATTTGGGTCAACTAGAGTCCAGCTTCGGCTACCAGCTAGTAGGTTCACACTACTGAGGCAAAACCCGATCTAAAACATCTTGTCTGTAGTGGTGAGAGCAAGACACCCTGCATTAGGGCCCAGCACCCTCCTAAGGTCCCTTCTGTATCCTATCCCTCTCGCTGCTCTGGAAGTTAACTGTGCACACTACAAGACATTTTCTATCTGTCAACATTCATTTTCCTTGAACTTCTATTTATACTCTGTTCTCCAAGCTTTCAGCCAGTTCTAAAGAAAGAACTTCAATAATGAATAGCTTGACAAGATGTCAGCTATTTAAGACTTCAGGTACTCACGTCAGCCTCTGCTCTCTTCCGCCCCCTTGCATTTGGGGAGAAGAGTTAAGCTCCAGCTTTTTAAATGCTGTGATTCTCTTAGAAGAGATCACAGAGGGAAGTCAACAGTGGTGGAACGTGGTCCTCAGCTGATGAAGCTGCTGTGAGCCGGAGCTTCCAACAGCAGACCTAAGGGGACAGCCAGGCCTTACACTCAGCAACACAAAGCCATCAGAGCCTAGGCAGGGTCCTTCTGACTTATTCTGGAAGCTAACTTCTGGCTGGGATTCTGATAAATGATGATTACCACAGCGGGAATGGCTCCCATGAGGCCTGGCTCAGGCCAACAGTCATAGCTCTAGGATTACAGGTGTAGAAAACTCAGTGGGCTCTCTCAAGAAAGACTGTCCCTTACAAAACTGTACCAAAACAACTGTTCTAGAAAACACACAGAAAGGATAATATCCCGTCATCCATAAGGGAGTGGATCCCTCATACTGTCTGGGGGAAGCAGCAGGCTGCACTTCAGAAAGCCTCTGGCAATGCTTTTCCAAACCCCCAAAGCACACACTCTGCTTCCAAAAACACAGGGAAGAACCACTTTTTTCTGGATTCTTCTTGGTATCTTTGTATGTTTGGTTGATGGGTCATTTAACTGATTTTCTTGGTATGTTTCTATATTTTCATAATGTATTATAGTATAGTTTATTCCTGGTATATAAATATATACCTTGCCCAAAACAACTTTCATTCAAAAGTATATAATATGAAATGTGGAGACCACCTTCATAAACCAGTTTTGTTTCCTAAGAAAATATTTTAGAAAACTCAATATAAGCAGTTTTTCTAATGTCCCAGGGTTTGGAGACTTGATTTGAAGGGGCCTGCGCCATGTGTGTGGCTATTACTTGCGATGGGGTGACTCAGCAGTAAGTGGACACAGACTGGAGGGACGCTCCGGGGCGGCTGCAGTCCTTCCTCCCAAGGCTGCCGGAGACCCCATTATCTGATGAAACACTCTCTCCCTCCATTTTACAGCAGGACACATTATCTGAATTCTAGACCATGTGGGAGTGCCCTAGGAATAGACAGATGCTTGCACAGCTTTCTGTTCCAAACCACATACTTTTTCTGGATCCACTCTAAATATCAGTTCAAGATATTTTCTGAAGGGTTCTCGGGGGCTACATCCAAAGCCTCTGGCCAGCGCTTCATTTCTTCCCTTCAATGAGGGAAGGAGCCAGTGCTTTCAGATGGGATGTTGGAAGCTTTGCAAGTGTCTCCAAGCTGATTCACAAGTTACAGAAGAGCTGTGGTAGACTGAGTAGAGCTGAAGTCCTGCTACCACAGGCCAGGAGAACAGCACTTTAAAAGTGTAACTCACAGGTCAGTATCAGATGACCGTGGTGTTTAACCAGAACCAAAGCCTTCTTCCATTGGAAGATTCTTGATACTTGCTTGCTGTGGTGGTCCTGGATATTTCCCAAGAGGCTGGAGCTGAAGGCTTGGTCATTGCCTGAGCTGCTGCTGGGAGGTGGGACTGTCAGGAGGTGGGAACCAGTGAAGGGATTTGTGTGAGTAGGGACACACCCTTGAGAGAGTTCGGAACCCTATTTCTTTCCAGTCTCTCTGAGCTTCCTCACTGCAGGTGTGTGATTCTGCTTCATTACATGCTTCCTGCCATGCGTGGGCACGCACACGTGCACCCTGCCAGACAGGTGCTTGCCGCCATGCCTGACAACCAGAGTTCGAGCCCCCGAGCCCACCTTATGGAAGGGCAGAACTGCATCTCCTTGTCTTCTGCCTTCCCCGGGTCTTCTGTGGCACCTGTGCCCACCTCTCGGGCCTACACCCACAGAATATAAAGGTCATTTTCAAAAAGCTTGAGTGTTCCTACTCAGATCAACCCAACCTCTAGATTTACACAACCCTAATTCACCTATGTCGGTCAGCCCTAGAGGACCTCACTAGGTTCCAGCTGGTCTTATCTCTGTGGGCAGATCCCACCAGGCTGCAGCCGAGAGCACGCGGTTCTGATGAACGCTTCCTGCAAGAATACAGCGCTTTCCTGGTTTCCTGAGGAGGAGAAAGCCTGCCCGGAACGTGATACGTAGCGTGCATGTAGGAATTACTAACAGCTCTCCAGGAGAACACAACAGTTGGAAAAAATTCCAAAGTGTCAGTCCCACTGAATCTGAGGCTCCGAGTATGCGGCCCCAGACATCTGCCCCGCCTCCTCTAGTGCTAAACGAGGGCTTTACAATGGCACTGTACCCCCAGCAGCCTCCTTTTCAATTTCAGTTTTTTGGTTTTTGTTTTGTTTGTCGAGACAGAGTTTCTTTGTGTAGCCCTAGCTGTCCCGGAACTAGCTCTGTAAACCAGGCTGGACTGAACTCATAGAGATCCATCTGCCTCCGACTCCTGAGTGCTGGGATTAAAGGCGTGTGGTACCAATGCCTGGCAAGTTTCAGGGTTTTTGTTTTGTTTTGTTTGTTTGTTTGTTTGTTTGTTTGTTTGTTTGTTTTGTAAGTATCCCTCATAATCTTTATGCACGCTAAAATATGGGAACCTCTCCAATGGAACAGATGTGAAAGTAAAAGAGCCCAGCAAGCAGAGACAAGCAAGATTTGAATTTGAGGGTTTTTGTTTTTAGCCACTTTTTAAAATATTTTTTTATTTATTCTTTGAAACTTTCATACATGTATACAATGTCTTTTGGTAACACCAATGAGGAAGCAGGAAAGCCCATGAACACCTGCATTTCAAGACGCCTTCCTGCGTCACCTTCTGCTAGGCTGCCTGCATCAGCGTGTTGATACTCTCTTCTACCTCTGACAGCTTCTTCAGGATTTGCTTGACCTTAACTTCGTCAAATTCCAGACACAGAAATTCAGATTCCTGTAAGACACAAAAGGATGCTTCAGGAGAAACCTGCAAGGTAGCTGTAGCGGCTTGAGTGAGAATGGCCCCGCTGACTCATGTGTTTTCGGGCCTACTCTCCAGAAGATGAACTGTTTGGAAAGAACTGGCCTTGTGGGAGGAGGTGTGTCACTCGGATGGGTTTGAGGTTTCAAACGCCCGTGCCAGGCCCAGTCTCTCTCTGCTGCTGCCTGCAGATAAGGACATCAAGCTCTCAGATACTGCCCCAGCATTGTGCCTGCCGCCTGCCGTGCTGATCATGGACTAACCTTCTAAAACGGTAATTAAGCCCCCAAATTGCATGCTTTCGTTTATAATCACATGTTTTCTCTATAATGCCTTGGTCACGGCGTCTCCTCATAGCGACAGAACTGTGACTAAGACTACAGCTACCGCTCTTCCTCCAGGCGTGCGCAAGCTGCAGGGGCACAGAGCCCCAGCGCAGCGAACCAGACTCTGGTGCTTAAACCTGTGTGCTGTTTTTACCATACAAAGCGAATCCTCCCAGTGTCCTCAACGAAACACAAGTGTAATGGAGACAGATGCATGCTGTTCTCATTATGAGAGGCTCTTCTGCCTAGCAGCTTGATTGATACTGGTACAAATTTAAGGTAGGTACTTAGGTACTGCCACTTTGTGGATGAGAACTCTGAGGGAGGAAAGGTTAACCACCATCTGAAAAAAATTTTAAATGACACAGTCAGATATTGAACTCCCAGCTCTGGCACTTCAAAGTCAGAGCTGTCTCCACCTTATATAATAATGAAAGAATTGCGATTTGTCCTGAGTTAGCCTGGGCCAACTGTGACTCTGGCTAAAAAGAAATTGTAATAGGTTCACTGGGAAGCCTTAGCTAGACAAGGAAAAAAGAGTAGATCTTGAAATGGTAACAGACATTTCTCAGGTCCTCCTCCGTGCAGTAGGACCTCCCTCACAAGTTCACCCTCCAAGACATTCCCCTCAATCTCTCAGGATTGGTGAGCCAATCTTAGGTAAGTACCAAAAATGCGTGGGGCTATCACCAGTTCAAGGAGGAAAGGTTTATTTTGGCTCACAGTTTAGAGTTTCAGCCCAAGTTCGCTTGGCTTTCTTGTTTGGGGCCTGAGGTGAGGCATAGCATCCTAGGTTTGTGGCAGAAATCTCATGTGCCCCAGTAAACCCTAACTGTCTTGAAAGAGAAGGGCAAATTATAGCCATCCAAAAGTGGCAGTCTTTCCTATCGCGACAACAGTTGTCAGGTAACTTCAGACTAGTGTAAATGCTTGCAGGCATACAATCTAACTGTCTTGCTTTCTAGAAAAGGAAATTAAGGCTCAAGGTATGTCCCTTTGTCTGTCAAGGGCAGAATCACAGGACTAATACTCTTATTTGTACACTTTCCTCTCTAAATACCAAAAGAGATCAAAAACGTCCTAGCCCAGGAGTCTACTCTGTAGTCAATCGGTAACGATCTTTTTCTTATTAATATTTTCTCAGTTTAACCCACAGGAGTCCACAAAGAATCTTCTATGAGGGCAGACAGCTGTTCTTAAGGTACTGTGGGAGCCGTTTCCAACCCTGATCCCAAGCAGCAGGAGAAGGAGTGTCAACAAGCATCTTCACAGGGCATACTCTGCTGCCTGCCAGAAGAATGTTCAGGACTTCACTCTGAAGACCGTCTTTGCCATTGCTAGACCTCCACACTAACTCCACATTGCTGGCACAGACTCTGGAGAAAGAATCACAGAGGGTCCTTCTGGCCCTCTTCCATCATGGAAGAGTGGTTTTCCTGATTATTAGAATCCTATCCTCAAATATGTATTCGGACGAGAGGGAGCCTAGAAATTCTGTCACGTTTTCATTTAATCTAAGGAAACAAAAGTCAGTTGAAACAAGAAGAGACTGCAGGGGCTGAGAATATAGCTCAGCATGGTACCACGCTTGCCTAGCATGCACAAGCCTGCAGTTCTATCCCCAGCATGTGTAAGGCTAGCGCGGTGGTGCATGTCCGTAAACCCAGGATTGCGAGTCTAATGTCACCCTAGCTACATAGCAAGCTCGAGGCCAGCCTGTACAAAGGAGACCCTTTCTGGAAATAAACAAATGAATGAATGATAGATAGAGGCCGGAGAGATGGCTCAGTAGTTAGTTAAGAGCACTTGTTTAGCTATCATGAAGACCAGGGATTGGATCCAAGCATTGGGTAAGTATATGACCTGGGTCAGGAAAGACAGAGGATTGTGAGGGCCTACTGGCTTCCTGCTTAGCTGAGAGTGGGCCTCAGATTAAGGGTCAGTGATGGACACTCAAGCCCTCTTCTGGCCTGTGTGTGTGCATATCTGTATGCAGACATGTGCCTACGCCCACAAACACAATTAAATAAACTAAATAAAAGAGCATTAATATGAAATTCTCTGTGTTTCAAACTGAAGGAGGAGTTACCCTTTTTTGTAAACAAGGGTAAATTTATTAATTTATTGAGCAGTTTAGTTGCCAAATTATGAATAGGTCTCAGATTTGAAAGCCTTTTATCAGTTTTATTGAGATCGTTAGTTTGAGTTTAAACATGTTTGTTTAATGTTTGGCCTTGGAAATAACAGTCTAGAAACTACTAATTATTAATGAATAAACATATTTAAGAGCTAGGTGGTAAAACAGATGATCCATGTTTTACTTCTGTCAAAGTCAGCTACAGTAATAAATCACTTAGGTTTGTATGTATATGTGAAGAGATTAGGATTTTCTTTTCATAAGGGATCATTAGTTATAGGTTTAAGTACTGAATCTTTGGATATATATAATATATATACATATACATAGGATTTCATAAGAAACACCATGTTAGCAGCAAAGGTTTGAAGAAAGATTTTTCTATCACTTGGCAACAAGCTAAGGAAAATGTAAGGCAATGTCCTACTTGTTCTTTGTATAACCACACTCCATTACCTGCAGGAACTAAACTAAAAGGTGCCCAAAGAAATTACATTTGGCAAATGGATGTGTTTATTTTGCAGAGTTTGGAAAACTAAAGTATGTGTATCATACCACAGATACATATTCAGGATTTCAGTTGCCAAATGCTTTAAGTTCTGAAAAGGCTGATTCTGTAATTATTTGTTAGAAGTTATGGCTATTATGGGGACACCTGTACAAATTAAGACTATGCTCTAGCATCCGTCTCCAGTAAAATGAAACCGTTTTTTGCACATTACAACATAAAGCATATTAAAGGTATACCACACAATCCTACAGGACAAGCAGTTATAGAAAGATCTAATCGCACTTTAAAAGACATGCTTAATAAACAGGAAAGGTGATAAAGACCCCACAAGTAGATTATACAGTGCTTTTCTTTTTATTATCTTTTTTTACATAGTGCTTTACTAACTTTAAAATTTTTAAATGCTAATGAAAAGAGAACAGCTGCAAAGAAACACTGGATGATAGAAAAAACTGCCGAATTAAATCAGCCTGTATATTTTAAAGCTGTGTTGGCCTAAGAATGGAAACCAGGATATGTGCTATGCTGGAGAAGAGGTTTGCCTTTGTTTCCATGGGGGAAAAAAGGCTGTGGATACCATCTAAACTGATAAAGATGGAAAGATCTGAATAAAGAGAGGGGATAGTTCCTCAGAGAGCTTGGTAATTCAGTTCAAACTATCATATGAAGACTACAGTTTTCTTCTCAAATAAAAAGGATATTTTTGTTGCTTAGTATTTTTTTAAAGCTTTTCTTTCCTTTTTTTTAAAAGATTTATTTATTTACAATGCATACAGATATCATTCTAGATGGTTGTGAGCCACCATGTGATTGCTGAGAATTGAACTCAGGACCTCTGGAAGAACAGCTAGTGTTCTTAACTTCTGAGCCATCTCTCCAGTCCTCAGTTAGGAGATTTTAAATGTTTTGAGTAACAGTTTGGAGCTAAGATAAAAATCTGAGCAGGGCAGTGGTAGCCCAAGCCTTTAACCCCAGCAGAGACGGCAGATCCCTACCAGTTAGTTGCTTCCTAATTCTAGGATTACAAGAACAGGGTGGTGTTGTTTCACACCTTTGATCCCAACACTTGGGAGACAAAGGCAGGCACAAAGGAATTACAATGATTTAATTTTAAAAGAAACTTACAAAAGGCAGGCTAAAATTTAATATCAATGTCCTTTATAATCTAAAAATATATATACTTAACAGTATATTTAATTTCAAATTTTTAAAAGAATTTTTTTTATTTCAATTGAGAGATAATACTTTTTCTATTACAGAAAACATTTTGACCTAGGAAAGATATATCCCATCAAAAAAGAAACCCCAGAGTTAGGGTTCGGGCAGGGTTTTGTTTTTGTCTTTCCTGGAGAATAAAAACATCTAAGGAATCCAGAGACCACTAAACAAATGAAACATCTGAAGAAAAAGCACCAATTATCCAGAGAAAATGTGACAAATAGAAGAGTAATTTGGCCAAGTGGTATCGCCCACCTCCATCTTGTCTCTTCTGCCCTAAACAGACATCAGTGGCAAATGGTCTTTACGTAGTCCCAATTCACATTAAAAATTCAAGCTGGCTTTGAGGTTGGAGCATGGCTCTCTCCTTCTCTAAATCCATTTATGCTTGTTTAAGGAAAGTTCAAAATCTCTGTCTCATGTCAGAAGAGCCACCTGGTATGGGACAGAGGAAAACAAGAAATAAGGGACTGCTCTGCTGCCACTGATCTCATAACCCTTTTTCCTTTGACCCTCCAACTTTTTAAGGTATACTGTCTCAAAGCCTATATGACTGTTATGTACACATAAACTTTCTCTTGTGTGTTTGCAGCTATTTACTGCAAACTATTGAAGCTATTTACAGCTTCATCCAGCTTCCTGTACGTGTTTCCAGGTCAGGGTCTGAAGCAGGTCACTAGAAACAAAGCTTGTGCCTCGTGTGTACTCAGTAGACTGTGGTCCTCGAACATTTCCGAGGTCTGCTGAATATGGCATTTAAATGTTTAGGTTTAAACATTTAAACCGAATCCACCACCTGAATTCTGTAACAACTGCCACTGGAAAAACTGCTCCGCGTTTCTTCTCCTACCTATGACTTGGAACACATCGACTAATCTCCATCATCTTTCTTCTATTTTCTCAGCTTCTGGGTAACCAACATCCTGCTCTCTCCTTCTGTGAAATCAATGTTTGGTGCTCAGGACTTAGCAAGCCAAGCACACATTCTACTACTGACCTATAAGTGACCGTGAGATCAACTGTATACATGAGTGCAGCTGGGCACACGCCATGACAGGCATGTCGAGGTTAGAGAATCACCTCCCACGTCAGTCCTCACCTTCCATCTTGTCTTAAATGTTTTATGTATTGGGGGGGGGGACAGGGAACATGCTATACCAAACATATGGAGGTCGGGGATCAGTTTGCAGGAGTTGCTTCTGTCTTTGTTTTTATTTATTTGCTTCTGTCTTTCTGTCATGTGGGTCCTGGGGCTCAAACTCAGGTCATCAGGCTTGGAGACAAGTGCCTACACTCACTGAGCCATCTCCACAGCCTAAGCATTAGCATTTTTTTCGAAGTAGGTACCAGGGACTAAACCTAGGACTTCACAGCCCCAGCTCTCCAGCTTGTATTGAGACGGGATCTCTGTTGTTTTACTGACTGTGTATGTCAGGTTATCTGGCCTGCAAGCTTCCCAGGGTTTCTTCTGTGTTTCCTAACCCCCTGCAGAAATGCTGGGGGAACAAATGCTCAAGTTACATGTCTGAGCTTTCGCCCTTATGCTTGCATGGCATGCACTTTTACCCACTGAACCATCTCCCCAGCCAGAGATGAATGTCTTGGCTTCTCTGTGTCCGGGGGCCTTCTGGCACCTTGCTGCCCCCTGAATTTTGGCATCTGGCTTGATGGCCTACTGTTCAGATACAATAGTGCATTCTTGGCTGACCTGGGGCTTTCGATAAGATCATCTTCCTGAAACACCTTAAGCCCTCCTCTTCCTTGGGGCTTCCTAAGTAACTCTTCTGAGGAACTTTCCAAACAACCATTCTTAGCACATCTTGGTGGGCCATCCTGTGAGTTCTAGCCACTTAGTAACCCCGCCAAAGGCAATTACATTCCTTCTGCCCTGCCTATATAGTTGTATGAAAAATTAGAATAAACTGAGACCTTGATCAGAGAAACTGTCTTGGTCTTCATTTCTCCCCCATTCAGGATCTCTGGTGACAGACCTGTGGGATGGTCCTCTCTGTGTTGCCCTGGCTGACCTTGGACTCATGGACCCACCCTCCTCTGCCTCCCAAGTGCTGGGATTAAAGGTGTGCATCAGCACCACCCAGCTGAGATGAATGTTTTGTTTGCTTCTGAGTGACAGGCAGTACTTTCCCCCCCATGCCTGGCATGTTTCACTTAACACTACACACCCCAGCTGCTGTGATGTTGCAGATGACAGGCTTTTGCTCTTTTCTGTCTTTATGGCTGACTTATATTGCATGGGTGATGTGTATTTCCCTTATCCACTCATCTGTCACTTAGATGTTTCCATTTCTTGGTTACTGTGAATAATACTATAACAAACACAGAAGTACAGACGTCTCTGACATACTGATTTTATTTCCTTTGGACAGAAGCCCAACTGTAGCACTGTAGGATTATATGGTAGGTCTATTTACTTTCTTTTTAGATTCATTTTTATGTTATGTGTGTGTTCTGTCTATGTGTATGTATGTGCACCAGGACCATGCCTGGAGTCTATGAAGGTCAAAATAGGACATCAGATCCCCTGGAGCTGAAGTTAGCACAGCTGTGAGCCACCATGTGGGTGCTGGGAACTAAACCCAGGTTCTCTGGAGAACAGCCAGTGCTCCTAACTGCTGAGCCATTGGTTCAGACATTTTTTTTTTTAATAGATAATATCTTGGTTTGTGGCCTACATTGGGCATGAAGTCTTGATCTTCTTGTCTCAGCTTCCTAGGTGCTGAGATTGTGTGCACAATTGTGCCTGGCTTGGTGCTGTGGTTTAATCTGCAGGAAATTTTGTTAATTTCAGTAAAGCAGAACTAGTTTCCATAGAACAATGGACAAAGTGCCCAAAGAAAAACCGCTGAGCAGTTTAAAGCCATGGCACTGAGGGCACTTTAACGTCTGCCTGTGTTGCCACTCTATTCAGAGGCTCAGAGTGGGGGTGCGGTGGGGGTTTGGTGGGGTACAGTCATTCCTGAGCAGGTACACTTTAGATCAAACTTATCTGCAGACAACTTTGACAAACTGTAATATTTACATAAAGGGAACTGACATTACTTCCTCTGCCCTAAGTCAAAGCCATTGGCATGTCTTGAACACCACTGAGAAGCGGAACCATTGTGAAACGGGCACTTGCGTCTAGTGGTGCTTGGTAATGTACAGATTGAGATCAGGAAACATTACATAACACATCTAATAAAAACCAGGAAAGTAGCGCTGAATGACAAACTCCTTGGCAGGGAGAAAGGCAGAGCGGCATTAACTGAACTGATTCTGGGATGGCAGACTTCCTCCAAGTACAGGTATTTGCAGTTTGCTCAGAAACAGCAGCACCTCCCAAATGCCAGCATCTCGGAGTGACTGCTGGGAGTCATTTATGACTCAGAGGAAACAGAGCTGCACTCTCTTGGCCTCTCTGGGGGAGGCAGGTAAGGAGGGAGGCTCTCAAAAGGACAAAGAGTAAGATGGCTTTCAAATTCAGATTAGGGAGATAAAGTTTTAGATTGCTGGGGGAAGGGACTGGGCTTTGATTATGTGGTGTTCCCCATCATTCAAGTTCTCCCTGTTTGCCTGAGTCAACCTGCTGCACTGAAACACCAGAGACTGGATGGCACACACTGCACAGATTTCTCTCTTGCAGCTCCTGGAGGCTCAAAATCCAAGATCAACTGGCAGGAAGGTTTGGTTTCTCCTAAAACCAGTCTTATCTTGAACCTGGAGAAACGGTTTCTCTGAGTAATAGCCCCGGCTGTTCAGGAACTCGCTTTGTAGACCAGCTGGCCTCAGACTCACAGAGTCCATCTGCCTCTGCCTCTGGAGAGCTAGAATTAAAGGCGTGCACCACCCCACCTAGCTCCTTGGTGACTAACATTTGGCCATCGTCTCTGGGAACAATCATAGAGCTATGATATCTCTATGTCCCTATACTCTCGAGAGCACACCAGGCACTCCGGCTTCCAGCCCCACCTTTAACTTCCTTTTAACACCTTTCTTCAAAAGAGTTATTTTCGAGGTACAGAATGGGCTTAAATATAAAATTGAAGGAGGCACAATTTAATTTTTGGGTTGTATGTTTTTTTAAGACAGGGTTTCTCTGTGTAGCCTTGGCTGTCCTGGGCTCGCTCTGTAGACCAGGCTGCACAATTTAGTTAATAACAACCTCTAGTGCTATGTGTTTATCAAGGGTCTGGTATTTGTGGATATGATAAGGTCAACAATCTTATACTTTATTCATAGTTTCCTGAACATCTGCAAATAAAAATTTCTAGTAGCTAATCCAAAATAAGAAACCAAACTCAAAACAAAGCACCCCTCCCTTTGCCACCCCTGCCCCCAAGGCGGCCACCACATTCTTACTGACCTTTCTTTTGAAATGTTATTTAGCCTGTGAGTGTTGCCAGAGTGGAAGCTGCCAGGGAGATTAGAAGGCAGCATAAAAGCATTCTCTGGTCCCTACTCTTAGATCTTGTTAAATGCCTTGCATGCTGAATTCCTAAATCCAGACTCTCGTTCTTACTCACCATTCTCTGAGGGAAAATGTGAGTCTGAGAAAGAGAGAGGGCTCTCTCTCACGCATGAGGTCAGACAGGGGCTCTCTAGTTCCGGCAGCCTGTTGCAAGCTTTTGGAAGTAGTGGGTAAGGTGGGCAGAGACAGAATTGTATCTCTATTTTGAGGGTGTGTTCTCACATCAGTTGGTGCTGGGCCTTTGTCAAATACAATGACTGGCTCTCACATTAATGTGGAGGGTTACAGACTGGAAACCCTTTCACATGCATGATCTCATCTGAGCCTGTAACAGCCCCTGGTAACTGAAAGAGACAAAGCCAGAGGTAAGCTAGTTTGAACAATTGTAGAATTAGCAGAATTTGCCCATCTGACCCAAAGCAGACTGAGCCAAATCTAGCAAACTTTGTCAGAAAATACAATAGATTTTGTGAGCTTTGGTATATCCTAATCCCACTGATAGAAAATTAAGATCTTGTTTACTTAAATTGTCCACAATTCTACAAACTAGAGTTTCAAAGTTCAGATCTGTGCGAAAGACAAAGGTAGCCAGCTCCTAACTAAGGAAGATTTAAGATTCTTTCGGGGGCACCACCATTTGTGTAGTAGACTTTTTTGGGAAGAAATAGAAGAGAAAAGTTTGTGGGGGTGGGACACAGGGAAAAAGGAAAAGCTACAATGAAAGAAAAATCAGGGCCGGAGATGTAATTCAGTTGGTGGGCGTTGCCTGGGTGCTCAAGGCCTCGGTTTTCACTGCTAGTGCCACAGAAACGGAATGGTCGCACATATCCATAACCCCAGCATTGAGGAAGTGGAGGCAGGAGGATCAGAAGTACAAGGTCATCCTCTACTACAAAGTTCAAGGCTAGCCTTGGCTACACAAGATCCTGTGTTCCCACTACCCCCCCCCCAAAAAAACAATAGGAGGATAAATTTATGTTTAAAATAATAAAAAACAGTAGCAAGAATAAACAAAATGTTACATACCTTATTTCATATAGGTGATGATAATTTTATTTCATTTTACCAAAAATAATAAGTAATGTGTATAAAGCCAGAGAAATAGTAAGTAAAAAAACATTTAAAAATATACATCTGGGCAGACATAGCTGTTCATGCCTATGATCCCAGCAACAGAGAGGGCAAAACAAGAGAGTTACCATGTATTAGAGGCTAACCTGGACTACATACTGAGTTTATGATCAAAAAGGCTACTGAGAAAGACTTTGTCTCAAAACTAACCAACCAACCAACCAACCAACCAACCAACCAACCAAATTAACCCAGGTCTGTCTGGCTGGAGAACCCGAACCCCTGGTTATTTCACAATCTCAGCTTATATTTATACATTTATATATAATGTAAATTCCATCACTGCTAACTAATAATGTACCCTCACCTGAACGTCGGTCGGTCTCTGATTCAGTAACTTTATAAACACTCAAAGGACTCAAAGGACAGCTCAGTGCTGCTCCTCTGATACTCAGTTCATCAACAATGTCATCCCTACTTTCCACCAATCACTTTTAGGGAGCTGGCACTGCCCTGGGTTTGGTTCCCAGCATAGAAGGAGGAAGAAGAAAGTGTAGGAGGGATGAAAGGAGAAAGAAAGGAGTTGTAGGAGGGAGAATGGGGAGGCAGCTGTAGATGAACGGGTCCCGGCTCTATCTAGGGAACTCGGAGCATGAGTAGTCGTTTGATGTGGAGGAGGCATTGCAGAGTTAATATGGGACCCAGGCTGCAGATAAATAAGCTCAGTTCCTATGGCTTGTTACTCTGAGTCCTTTTGTAGGTACGAGGGGTTGGAGGGGTAGGGAGGATTTGCTCTATAGATACCGGTTATCATCATAAAAAGAGCTAGAAGCCATACTACTGTTGCTGTTCTTTGAACCAATGTTTTGAACTTCTAGAATGAGATTCCTTCTCATATCATCCTAATTTTGTGTCAGTAGAACCAAAACACCTGTTTGAACTTGGGGTTCTTTTCATCAGCAGTCACAAGGAATTGCCAATTTTGTCTTGAAGATTGTCTTTTATATAAGAAAATCAAATTCTTTAAAAATCAGATCAGGAACTTTTTGGATTATGAGAAGATAAATATATTAAATTCCGAACTTAAACTTTTAATAGCCTTCATCTTTGACACTCATCTATCCTCTAACTAAGCCAAGGGGTAAAGAGGATTGGGTAGGATAAAGGAACAGAGAGAGCCTGTGGCAATGTCTTGATCACAGAATCAAGGCTTGACTGACAAACATGTGAGACACAGAGTAGGCAGCAATACCCTATTATAAATAAACAGTTATATTCCATCTATCTATCTATCTATCTATCTATCTATCTATCTATCCATCCATCTATCATCTATTATCTATCAATCTACCTTGTCTATTATCTAATTATAATCTATTATCTATCAATATATCCTGTCTATTATCTATCAATCATTTATTATTGATCATCTATCATCTATCAGCCATCTATCTATCTCTCTATCTACCACCTATCTCATGCATGTGAGGTTCAAAGCCTAGCTCTGAACTCCAGCCCCAGTCCAACTCTTCTATCTTTAAGAAATTTCCTGATCCTACATGCTAAGCAAGCTGTCCCTCCTCTAAGTGTCTAAAAAACACAATAATCTTGTTAAGGAGACAAGTGCCACACGCCCGGACAGTGTGTGACTCTGAATGTGCTCATGCCTGTTTACCAGTGAGCACAGGCTTTGAAGCCACACCAATCTAAACTAAGAGGCTGCCATTTTACAGCTGTCTTAAGGCCAACTGGATTGCAGTTTCTGAACTGGTAAATTCAAGATTTTAAAGACTTAACTGCTAATGTCTCTGAGAACTTTACAACAGTGTTCCTAAAGTGACTCAACATTCTCGAGAAGTAAACCTACGCCCTACACCTGTCCTATTTTACCATGACATCTCATACCCAACAGCATAAAAATTATATTGGTTAGTTACACACTATTTGATTTTCCAGAGGGAAAAGCTAAGTGCTTCACACTGACACACACTCGGCCTCCCTGGTTCAGTCTGGCCAAGCTGCTTGGTGGCGGCCCGAGGTCAGCCTTGTCAGGTGCCTGTGCGTGCCTAAGGGCTGTCTAGGGCCGCCAGTGGGGAAGCACACCTCTGTTGTCCAGCGGAAGACTGGCAGAGGCACACCATCAGGCTGCAGCAGTGGCCGAGGCAGCACAGGAGGAGCCCTGGCCCAGCGGAGACAAACAGGCTGCCAACGACCTGCTCATGGGACGGGGGTCCCAACTCCTGCTCTTTCTGCCCATCACTGCCAATCTGTCTTATTTTACCATCCACTTCAAGCATTTTTCTTAAAAACAAGTAAAGAAAGAATGCTAATTTTCAGCAATACACAGAAAACACAGGACTTGACAGTTTAGGTGCCATCCAATTTCTTCTCCTGAGCGGCTTTGTGGAGCAATGTCAATCCATTGCTTTGAAATGAAAACCTCATCCTCTCCACTCCTCAGAAAATACCAGTCAAGTTACCTGGTTCATGTTAAATCAGTCTGTGCCAGTTTTGTGCTGCGAACAAAACGATGATGAGAACAGCGGCAGAACTCTCCAGTGTGGCGACACCACCCTTGAGGCATGGGGTCAAATTTATTTATTTTTATGTTATTTACTCAATATGCCGTCAGCCCCCCTCCCCGCCACCTTCAAATGAAAGTCAGACACTCCTTGGGGCATTAAAAAATAAATTAAAAAAAAACAAAACAAAACACCTTTTTGTATCTCTCATTTCAAGCTGTGAGGAAGGGCCTCAAACAAAGCTATTTTGGGTTTATATCTGTAATCCGAAAAGAGAAAAAAAATCAAATTCAAAGCCTTTCTTTTATCTTCATCAGTGAAGAGTAAAATGCTAACTACTCACATTAAAAGGAAATTTCTAGGGCTAGGGTAGAAGGGGTAGCTCAGTGGTTAAGAGTGCTTTCTGGGAACTGCAGATATGGCTGAGGTGAAGAGCACTGGCTGCTCTTCCAAAGGACCCAGCTTCAATTCCCAGCACCCACATGGTGGCTCACAATTGTCTCTAACTCCAGTTGCAGAGGAGCTAACACCCTCAGACAGACAGACATAAAACACTAACACACATAAAATAAAAAGAAAGAAAAAGAGCTCTGACTGCTCTTGCAGAGGACCCAGGTTCCGTTCCCACGACCCACATGGTGGCTCACAACCATCCAGCACTCGTTTCCGGGGATCCAATGCCCTTTTTGGAACTCCGAAGACACCAGGCACATGTGAGGTGCACATACACACGAGACGAAGCACTTAAACACAAAAAATAAAATAATAACTCTAAAAGAGATCTTTGTAAGAATTTCTATAATGCCATCACTCACAGGGCAAGGGTTGCGACTGATTCTGAGGAACACAATCATTGTATTTAATTTAACATCCACCGGAGGTTAAAGCTAAACATGCAGTCATGAAGATGGCATTCACAAAGGTAGTCCCACCCTCTGTTTCTTGGACTTTAACAGCTCAGTGGAAATTGCCAGGAATACATACTGCTTTTGCAGATCTGTTTAATGTGGGGAGAATAACCCTTCTCAGCCGGCTATGCTGAGGGGGAGGGGCCGTAGTCAGGATGTAAAGTGAATAAATAAATAATTTTTTTAAAATCATGTTAGGGCTTAAACATTCTGACATGCTGACACCTGCCTCTGGAAGTCCTGTCTTTCAAATTTCCCAGCGCATAGGAAGAAACACTTCTTGGAAGTTCCAGCTACCTAAAAGACCTATCTTCCAAAAGATTAACTCCCAGGAAGAAAATTAAAGCTGCCACCACACTGGAAGATCTGGTGAAATCTGGTCCAGGACGCTCATTACCATCCCCCACACATAATTTATTCTAAAACTGCCTTCACCGATGTCTTTCCTGGCCTTTGTTAAGAAGGGTTTTATGCCTCAACCATTTGGTCCGTCTTTGAGTTTCATATTCGGTATGACTCCCACTGCCTGCATGTTAAGAAGTGTACATGCCTTTTCATCTGCTGTTTCGGTCTCACTGACACTCAAACCTTCGGAGGGCAGAGAAATTCCTTTAGTCCCTACAACAACTTCATTTTTCCTGATACCTGGTATATTTTCAAGTCAACACACATATCAGAATCTATGCATGGTCGTATGGTCGTGTGTGTGTGTGTGT
>NW_026596109.1:22198903-22199006 GCF_907164565.1 Psammomys obesus | reverse complement strand
AAACACACACAGCCACATAGCCCCCCACACACAGCCACATAGCCCCCCCCCATAGCCACACACACACACACAGCCACATAGCCACACACACACAGTCACAGAT
>NW_026596109.1:22168413-22198803 GCF_907164565.1 Psammomys obesus | reverse complement strand
AGCCCCCTCATAGCCATACACACACAGCCAGATAGCCACACACACACACAGCCACACACACAGCCACACAGCCCCCCCCCCCCACACACACAGCCTCCCCACATACCCCACAGGGGCTAATCACTTGTCTCTGGCTTTTAAATGCTAGGCTAACAGGCCTGTCCGCTTTCCTGTGGGTTCTAGAGATCCAGTTGACCCACTTGCTTCATCTACTGAGCCATCTTCCCAGTTCCAAATTCTATTTTATACCCAGGTTCCCTTTAAGAGAAGTCAGGAAGTAAAGCCCTCTCCATCACTCTGCACCTCAGCTGTCCGTGGAATACAGAACAGTGTTGGGAGGGTTCGTTATTTTGAGGATTGTATCATTTGGATTTAGATGTAGCTTCAGTATTATTAGCTGTGTAGTCGTGAGGGGAAATTAATTTGCTTAAAGTTTCTAGGTGGAAAACAACATTGATTTCAGGTTCCTGTGACAAGGACTGCTGTCCAGCTTTCCTGTGGGGCAGGCGAACACCCAAGCATCAGTACTGTATCTTGTACGCAAGTGTCTCAGTGTTATTCTGCCACTATGTCCTGGCCTGGCTACACACTTCACCAGCCTTTAAAAGCGGCACTTTGCTCTTAATAGTGAAAAAGAGTCATGTGAAAGATTCCTGGAGCCTAAAACTGTAGTAGATAAAAACAAACAGAAACTGTTCTCCGTTGGGAAGGCACCGACTGCATGCAGCAGCAACAAATGCCAAACAGCAAATTCCCTTTTGCTTGTTTTTACTGATTCAATTCCCAGGAGCTTGTCAAGCTCCTAAGAGTCTCTCTCCTTGCAAGGATCAGACACACTGTGTGCTCTCTTTTCCCTTCTTAGTAGAGGTCTTTATTTAACAAGACCACCACTGGATTAAAATATTAGGAACAGGGGCTAGAGAGATGGCTTGGAGGTAAGAGCACTGGTTGTTCTTCCAAAGGTCCTGAGTTCAATTACCAGCATCCACACAGAGGCTCATAACCAACTATAATGAGATTTACTGCTGTCTTCTGGCATATAGGCATGCATGCAGGCAGAACACTGTATAAATAATAAATAAATCTTTAAAAAAAAGTAAGACCTTGAAAAGGCCAGGTTCAACCAGAAGGAAACTGAGAGGGTCTCAGGACTAAACAGTAAGATCTTCTTACCCTTGAGAACCTGTGTTTTCACGCTTTCTGTTCTCAAAAGTAGCAAAATGTGGTAGTTTGAACAAAAATGGCCCCAACAAGTCCACAGGGAGTGGCATTAGGAGGTGTGGCCTTGCTGAAGGAAGTCTCTTCCTGCTGCCCTCAGCTCCTTCCCCAGCACCATGTCTGCCTGAAGACTTCCATGCTTCCTGGCATGACAATGAGCTAACCTTCTGCAACTGGAAGCCAGCCCCAGTCAAATGCTTCCTTTATAAGAGCTGCCACAGTCCTAGTCTCTTCACAGTAATAAGAGCCTAAGACACAGAGGTTTTATTTATAACTTATTTCCCTCCCTTATCAAAGAATTCTTACTGTGTAGAAGACACAGCAGAAGCCTGTAGTCTCAGACTGTAATTCCAAGCTAATAACGCAGTGCTCCCGATCAATCTCACTTGCAGCAGACAGACCCAGCACCCCTGCGAAGCTCCCAGCTGAAGGGACAACTGCTAGAGGCACAGAATAGTCCACCCCAAACCAGTGAGAAGACCCCGTAGGCCATTCTAAAAGATGCCTCTCTCACATAGGAATTAGGCTGAGACTCAACCCTCAGAAACCTAAAACCCATATTCTGGGTTTCGAAATAACTAGTTGATATGTGTGTGTAACTACCCCATGGCACGTTCAGAAGTCAGAGGGCAATCTGTGGATGTCAGTTCTCTCCTGTGTGGACCCTGGGACTCAAATGCAGGCTGTCAGCTCAGTGGCGGTGCCTTTACCTGCCAGCCTGAAGGCTGGTGCTTTTGTAAGAAAAGTCTACCTGCAAGGGAACTCTCTTTGTGTAAGGCTGGAAGGGTAACCGAATCTCCACAAATTCATGTTCACATCTGCATAATAAATCTAACGTTTGTTTTATCTACCTTTCCTTGGCCGTTTTGGACAGAATTTTTCTTTGGTTCTGAGAATAATGGCTTTTAGGTCTTGTTGAGATAGGCTGAGGCCTGCCCTAAGTTACTGAAGATTCTATAAAACTGATTTTTTAGATTGTGCCTTGCTCGGAAACTCACTTTATAAGCAGCATCTGAATCTATTCTGAATGCAAAATCACCTTGATGAACGTGTCCAGGACCACCCAAGAGGCACTGACGAATTCCTGACAGTTGATGGGCTGTCACGCTGTCAATTTATTGATGCAAATTGTCACTACAGGAGGACATGGGCAATGAAATCCTATCAGGAAACTAGAGCTGAGAACTTACTGCACATACCAGCTCGAGGAAAGGGTGCAGCTCCCTAACTGGGACCCCATAAAGAAAGGACACATAGTGCTGCAATGCAGTGTCCCCCACAGCCCTGTCATCTGGCCACCAGTGTGTACATCAAAGGACAGGCAGTGAACGGATGACTATCCCAGGAGCTTCAGGTGACTTAGTGCTCACTGATGACGTGCCCTGCTTGAATGCTGTGTGACCATCCACCCAGTTAACCATTTGAATCTGGCCAGCCCCGCAACTCTGACTCTCAGGCGGCAACTTTCTGCCTCCACCTAGCCCTCCAAAGTGGTAGGACCACAGGCGTGTGCACTCTGCCTGCCTTCGTGTGGTGCTGAGGAGCACGCCCTCGGCTTGTACATGCTAGGCGAGCAGCCTGCCCGAGAATGACACTCCTGGCCCAAACACGGTGGCTATAGGCTGCCTTCTTTTCATGCTCTTTAGCCCTTTAAGCACACTTGAAATGCTTTGAGTGCCCGCGCACCCTGTGTGGCGTGGTGCCCGTGGAGGTCAGAAAAGGGCGGCAGAGCCGCCGGACTGGGCGTTACAGAGGGCTGTGTGCTGTTGTGTGTGCAGGCCGCGGACCCAGGTCCTATGCCATCTCCCTAGCCTGCTTGTCCTTCTTTTTAATCTTTTCTGTTACACCATTTGTTTGTTGTTGTTAAAATAATGACCACAGCCACACTTCTGACTGTCAGCGGAGACATGCTATCCTAAACTGCCCCCAAATTACAAGATCACCAAGACATATTACTGCTCCTTCCTGTAAATTAGTCCAGTGGGCCTGTCAATCACCTGGACAAAACCCCATCCTTAGGAAGTTGCCCCAGAAACTTTAAGAGGTGGTGTCACGCCCTTAAAAAGCAAATCAGGCCGACAGCCTCTTGGGTCACTGCTCACTCTCAGCCTCAGGAGTACCTCAGGTGTAGTTCTGTCCTCTACATGGCACACTTTGTGTGTCCTCTGATTTCACTTGACAAAGGACACAGGGCCTAGGGGGCCCAGGAGATGCTAGGACAGATCAGAAAGAAAAGCAACTTGGAGAAGGGCAAAGCGAGGAGGCATTTCACTGTGCTAAGCCTCTCCCTCAGAAGGGCCGTCCCTGCTGCAGAAGAGCGCTGACAGAGAAGTCTACACAGGTGCCAAACAACACAGGGACCTGTGTCCCACCAACTGCTCAAGTGCAAACAGCTCGGGATGATTATCCCTGCACACCGCAGGCCAGCAACACCCGACCTGGGGCGGCCATTTTGAGGGCCAGGATCACCAAGCCCCACGCTGGTAAAGGAGGTGTGATAGACTGTCAGTTCTAGACACCAGAGAGTCAGCGCTACACAAGGCCGCCGTGTCCTTTCCCCCTTTAACGGGGGAAAAGGTAACAAATGAAACGACTTAAAAAGTGAGCTGAGGGCACCCTGTTCAAAACTGTGCGACAGCAGGCAAGGAGCACTCTTTACTTGATGAGAATAATGTCAGCCACCTCCTAAGCGGTTTACTAAGGGCGTGAAGGAGACTGACTGAGTTACAGCTAGAAGCTGTAATTCAATAATTTAAGTTATTGTCTATCTTCCACAGTCACCGCCAACACTGCTACCCTTTGATAACACACAAAAGCGAGATGACATCATTTGTTGGGAACAGTGAAGACCTAGTATAAAATTACAGAAGACAAGACGAGAAACCAGAGATCGGGGCTCTGCATCCAATTCTCTCACCTAATACTCATGGGAACCGCAATGGGTCACTTCAACTTTTTGGAGCCTGACGTTCTTCTTTGATCACATTTCAAAGATTTTTAGAAAGTTTTAACGATACAATAAAAGGACAGGAAAATATTTAAAACACCAAACAAAGGTAATTGTAGTCCCATGATCAAACATTGACCGGAAGACTCAAATGAGCAGAGGTACAGGAATAACTACATTTTTTTGAGCAGATAAGTCGCCACATACATACCCCATCTCCCAAACCTTACCTTTTAGAGGAAACAAATCCTCCAAAGAGCCCTTTTCAGTGATTACTCTCTACCCTCCCAGGCCCCAAACCCCACTTTTTGACAAGTATTTTATTGGAGTTGAGGAGATTGCTCAGTAAAAGTACTCGATGTTCAAACAGGAAGACCTTGGAGCCCCAGCAGCCACGTAAAAGCCAGGTGTGAGCCTGGCATGGCGCAAGCCTTTGATCCTAGCAGTTGGGAGGCAACGGCAGGCAAAACTTTGTGAGTTCAAGGCCAGCCTGGTCTACAGAGTAAGCTCCAGGGCAGCCAGGGCTACACAGAGAAACCCTGTGTCAAAATAAAAACAAACAAAAGTCACGCGTGATGTCAACCTCTACATGCATGAACACATACACACATAATCTTTCATCCTTTTCGAGACAGGGTTTCACCTTGTTTCAAAAACCAGTCCTATGACAGTTTCCTACACATGTGTAATATGTTCTGGTCACCCTCTCTTACCCTCCCAACCAAGCCCTATGTGGCTCCCTCCCCACCAACTCACCATCCCGCTTTAATATCTTTTGTTGTTGTTTTTTTTTTTTTTTTTTTTTTTTTAAATCTTAAAAATAAGATGATTTCATTTCTTGGCCTCCTATTCCATACTTAAATTCCCTTATTTTATGAGTTACTCTTGATTATTTCTAACCAGGAGGGAAAAGTCAGTTGAAGACCCCCTTCTTAACTACTGAGATACTACGACCACCTACATAACTTCTCTTCTTAGAACTCTACCCTTCTGTTTTCTTCTTTAATTCAAGTGCCTGTGGGACAGGAAGGCCCAGGAGTGTTGAAGTGAGGAGGCTCAGAGAGAGAGAGAGCAGCGAAGAGCTGGGGCAGGTGATGAGCACATGCATTTAAAGGAGGACCTCGGCTCACTTCGTCTGATTATTTATAGAAAAGGGAGCGTGAGGAAGGACGCTAGGCGGGGAGAAAGGGCTATCTGCAGCTAGCTGTTTCCCATGACCACTTAGGACATATGAACACCATGATCCTTGGCCAGTAACATCCCTCCCAAGTCAGACAGTGGGTGCCTCTCGCGTCACAGTCACAGCCCCAAGGGTGTCTGACACAACTGTGCAGCTGACGACCTGTAACCCCGTATACACTCTACACTGCCTGGTCAGCGGTTGATAACATCCTCTGAATTAGACAGAGGGAGCTCACCTTGCACAGACAAGTCCCGGGCCTTCCTGGGTTTTACAAACCAGAAGAAAGAGAGGCACATACATACTTCCATGTGAAGATGGGTTAAGAATGGGAGGAAGAGTTACCCCTTTAAAGAGACAAGTGCTTAAACGGTCCCAGAAACCTGTCATCTGCAGACCTCTCCTGCTAAGCCTATCAAAAAGCGTGACTTCCCTCCTTCCTCTCTCTCCTCTGCCTCTCGGGCAGACACATGCCGGAAGCCGCAGCCCGTTTGCCTGGACACTCCTGGCATTGTTGCTGTGTCCTGGCATCTCCACCCCAGCCAGCAGCTCGCAGACGTCCACTGCTGAGCCTGCCTGCCATTCTAGCTTAACTCAGAAACGGAAACCTGTTCTTCTTCACTTTTCCTGCTTGCTTCTAAGAACTCCAGCTTATCTGGCCTGTTACATTCTTCCAAATCCCAATAAAACTAAACTGTCCTAGAGTTGTCTTCTTCAAAAACATCTTTTATTGCTTGGCAGTGGTGGCACACGCCTTTAGTCCCAGCACTCGGGAGGAAGACACAGATCTCTGTGGCTACACAGAGAAACCTTGTCTCTAAAAGACAAAACAAAAACAAAACAAACCCCACAAAACTTCTGTGAATGAGACTGCAAAGGGGGACTGGTCAGCACCTGCTGCTCTTCCACACTTGCAGAGAACCCGGGGTTGGTTCTCAGCACTCGCACAGCAGCTCACAACAGTGCGCAACACCAGTTCCAGGGGGAACCAGCGCCCTCTTCTGGCCTCCGTGGGTACTGCATACACCTCATACACACACACACACACACACACACACACACACACACACACACAGGCAAACCTCTAGTACATACAAAAATGCTGACTGGTTACCTAGCAAATTGTAGGGAGGAGCTGGGTGTGGTGGCACATACTCTAATCCCAGTGCTCTGGGAGGCAAGGCAGGTGGATTGCTGTGAGTTTGAAGCCAGCCTGGTCTACACAGGGAGTTCCAGGACAGCCAAGGCTACACAGAGAAACCCTGTCTCCTGAACTTTAAAAATGACTCAGAGATCAAAACACTAGCTGTTCTTCCAAAGGTCCTGAGTTCAATTCCCAGCAACTACTTGGTGGCTCACAAACATCTATAATGAGATCTGGTACCCTCTTGTGGCCTGTAGGCACACATGGAGGCAGAACACTGTATAAGTAAAAAATAAATCTTTTCTAAAAAGTTGCAGAGAGGAAACAGGGTAGACAGAAGAGTTTATTCAAAGATTACTTTAGAGAAATGGACCATGGATACACTAATTCTAGCATGAAGCTTGTGTCTTTCTTCAATTTCTGTGAGTGTGTGTGCCTGTTCATGTTCCTGTGTGTGAGTGTGAGCGCACTCTTATCATGGTGCATATGTGACAGTCAAGGATAACCTCAGCTCTGCATTGCTTATTTTGTACTCTGCATTTCTGACATGGCTGAACACTGGACTATGAAACAGAGCTCCGAAACTTTCCCCAACGGATGCTAGTTTAACCAAACACACAAAGTCAACCCTGTTGGTCAGATGGCAATTAAGGCTTTCAAAGCAAATGTTAAGTAAGTTCTAAAAGGCTATTTCATGCTAATCAATTTGCCAGTTTAGAATTTACAAAAACAAAGAAAAGGCTACTGGAGAGCTGGCCCACTGTCAGGCTCAGCCTGCTCCTTGGCAAAAGGCTGACTGGGGAAGGCCAGGCTCTTAAAAGTCTACAGCCAGAAGAGAATCCCAGAATGCACTGCCATCCATATTTATCAAGACATGCCTCCTGTGCTCATGTTTCAGCCTCCGAGTCATTTTCATTCTCTTCTGAAACACAGGATTCCAAAGCTATCAGACTAATTGATAAAAAAAATTCCTAGAGACAAACAGTGTGGGGAACAGAGGTAGGGACTTTTCATGAAGGCCAGCAATGCCTAATTACTAAATTAAATAGATTTTGCTCTTTAGAGACAGCATCCTAGCGGACAACGTTAAAGAGCCTATGTTTGTATTGCTAAAAAATGTACAGTCCATTATAAGGCAATGTGGCAGGCATTAAGTGGCTAGGTAAATAACGGATCATGAGATGTAAGAGAACAACAGCAACTTGGTGGAGACATTCAGGATGGTTCAAAGCAGAGAGAACAACTGAAGCAAAAACGGAGAACTGGGGATGAGCACAGTAAGTCTGCACGCGAGAGCCTGGAGCTGCAGAAGCCCAGGAAGCCATCAGTAGCTGCTGCCATGCCTGGGCATGTCTTTCACACACACACACACACACACACACACACACACAGTGCATGCGCTTCCCAGAGCCTTTGCATCCGCGCTCTCTGCCTTTCAGAACACGTCTGTGACACACAAATGCCTCATAATTACTACCTGACCCGAGCTCCCCAGAGCCTCTCAGCTACAGTTCTCTTCAGCATCTCGCAGCTTCCCTATACAGTAAGTCAAAATCTAAACCACTTATTTCACTCAAAAACTAAAGCTACTTACCAGGGATGGGGGTCAATGGGGGTGGGCGCTCATGCCTATGAACTCAGCATTTGGGAGGTAGAGGCAGGAAGATCCAGAGTTGAAGGCCAGTTTCAGCCACATAGTGAGTTTCAGGTCAGACTGGATTACATGGGACCCAGTCCAAAACACAAACAACCCAAAATTCAAAATGAAAGTTGTTACCTCGTTCTCAGCAGGGCTCATTACGCCAGACCATGTCACAAATATCTGTTTGGCCTGTGACGAGGCTACCCTCATTCAAGTTTCTGTTCCTCTCATAAGCTGAACAGTTTGCCATTCATGCAGCAGGAATGTAGGAAAAGAAGCTTCTTTTAGGTCAGATAGAGAAGGTTTTGGGTTGCTGTAACAAAACAATGTGGACAATTTGTACAAAACAATTCCCTTCTTACAGTCTGCAGACTAGCAAGTCTGGCACTGAGGGGGCGCCATCTGGCTCCATCACATGGCAGACAGTGGAAAGGCAAGAAAGCATTTCTGCCGACGCAAAGGGATCTTTTATAACAGGGGCAAATCTCTTCCAGAAAACAGGTCTTTCATGGCCTAAAATATCTTCAGATGATGTTACATTGGAGACCGAGTTTCCCATTCAAACCATAGCAGCAGGGCAGGCCACGACATGTCTGTACAGCTAAGAGCAGAAAACAAAGCTACCCTGAAAGCTAGTAGAGATGATGGCCATTTAAAATTAACAAACACGGATGGCTAATTGATGCTAACAGAATTACACTGAATATTTGCCAAAATGATATATACCCCTTGATCCAAGAAAACTGCCCTGGTATGATACCAGTGGAATACCCGACTGTCTCTTCTGAGGGCACTAATGTTTTTTTACATACAGTCTCATTAAAACTGCTAGAGTATTTGTGTGGCCTGTGTTTGATCCCTAGCACAAGGAAAGAGTAAATATAATCTCTTAGATCAAAACTAAAACTTCTGAGACTTGATGCTTGATTTTCTAGGAACTTGTGCTTTTAGAATAATGTTCACTCAATAAGTTATGTCTAAATTTAATAAATTCGATTTAGGTTTAATATTTAAATGTTACTACATAGTATATCATATACATAAAGTATTTAATTTATATTATATATAAAATACAATATACTGGAGCCTATACCTTAAAATTGGCATAAGCAAGGGAGATGAAAGACAAGCAAGGATTTCAGTTTGGACCTACACCTGAACTAGCAAGTCAGCCTCGACTGACAATCAAGTGTATTTTAGTGTTTTGTGACAGTCATACTGTCTGTCCTATGGTCTGTACAGCTGACTTCTTCCCGAGACTACCTCCTGAGCCTAGATCTCGCTGCAGGACTCGCAGACAGACAGGCCCTGCAGGCCGCTTCTGACTCGTCTGGGCTGCAGTGAGCTTTCCAGTGAGGCATCTGTCTTGAGTCACCCGCGCTCCTGTGGTGACCCCAATAAACACATCAGCTCGCTGAACTGCACCGTGGTGGTATTGTTACTTTGGTCTGTTGGTTCCCCAGCCGGGGCGAGTATAGTTTGCTAATGTTTCCTAGGAAATCTGAACACAACAATTACTGATCTTTAATAATCAGATTGAGACTCAGATGATATACTTTGCTATTTGTAGAACATGACTTCGGAAAACACACCCATATTAGACTGTTGGTTTACATGCAGAAATATCTCTTTATCCGAAAGCTAATGCTATAAACAAGCAGTTCTTCAACAAGGTTTCGCTCTTGGGTGCCCTGTCTAGACGGGGGAATGTTTATGGAGAAGGTGCTGTTTACAGTAAGGCACCTGGTGGGTGAGACACAACAGGTGTCCAGTGTTTTCGTAAAGTCTTAAACGGTTTTGAAGTACCATCACGGACTAAGGACCCACTAGAAATGTTTATTTGGGCATGAAATGCACAGAATTTCATTTAGAAATTTTCAAGCCCTGTGCAGCAGCTGTATCGTACACAGCCGGTGAAGTTCATGGAAGCACAGTTATTGCTAATTAAAAACTTTTCTCAACAGGCAAGAAAATGTCATGTTTTTACTCTTTTGACTTGAAAAGGGTCTGACTACAGTATAATAGACTCGTGGTTCTACAAAAACATCTGCCCTAGAAAGATGGAGAAATATACAGACACATCGTTCATAACAGCATTCCCACCTTTGCTTCAGCACTGTGTGAAGCTCATCTCTTAAAGACCACAACTGCCTCTGTAAATTGGGGTAATGGCACTTGCCTCACCACTTTACAGGCAATTTGGGAATTATGAAACAATATTCTCAAAGCTCTTTGAAAGGCACAGAGGAAAGGTCTTAATTATCAGTGATCAGTGCAATTATTCTGACATCATTTTTCCTACTTTGAGTTTTCTAAACTTTATGCTTAGAAAAGAAAACCAAAACAAACAAAAATTAAAATATAAATCAGTTTAGCTAACCTACACATAGGCCAATTACAACAATCAGAGAACTGAAAAAACACTGTGCGATGAGACATACTGTAAAATACAAAGGCTCCCACGTCGGCAATGGGAAACCACTGGAAGGGATCTGAATGAAGCATCAAATTATTTTTCAAAAATCAAACAAATCCTTCTGTTCTACGTTGAGGCAAAGTCTCAAGCTTATGGTCAGTCTTGTGCTTCAGCCTCCTAAGTGGCAGGATGACAGGTGCGCGTGAGCCACCGCGCCTGGAGAAAGAGCCTTTTGGGAGAGGACGGGGCAGTGGCTGAGACAGGGTCTCTCTGTGTAGCCCAGGCTGGCCTCAGACTCAGGAAGATCTGCCTGCCTCTGCCTCTCAAAGGCTGAGATTAAAGCTGTGTGATACCTCACCCAGCCATAAGAGCCTTTTTTCAGAGGTCAAAAAATTTTTTTTCCAATTATTTATATTTTACCTTTCTGCCTACACGTGTGTTTGTGCACCACTCGTGTGGCCTGGTGCCTTTGGAGGCCAGAAGGGCTTTGTGTTCCCTAGGATCGAAATTATAGATGGTTACGACACACCACGTGGGTGCCTGGAACTGGCCGGGTCCTCGGGAAGAGTGGCCACTGCTCTTAACTATTTAGCCATCTTCCAGCCCCTGAAATCTTTAAATAAATAGAGGTATCACTCTGCAAGCCTTCTACTTTCCTAACTTATGACAATGGAAATGTGGTTATCAAGAAAAACAAAAATCAAATAACCAAGAAGCCAAAGTTTTATTTATTTACGTTTGTATCTTTACCTATTTATTGAATATTTTGCCTGAATCTATCTATGTCTGAGCACCACCTGTGATCCAGTCCCTTGGAGGTTAGAAGAAGGCCTCAGGTCTCCTGGATCTCAGTCACAGGCAGCTGTGAGCCACCATGTGGGTGCTGGGAATTGAACCTAGGTCCTCTGCAGGAATAGCCAGTACTCTTAACCGCTGAGCTATCCCTTCAGCCCCAGAAGCCAGTTTTACATTTTGCTGTACTCGGAAGAAAATAAACCAACATCCTTCAGTAGCTAATCAGACTGTGCCAGGTGATGGCGATGTGAGAAGCTAAAACGTCTTACTCTCCTACGGGGAACTACTTCCTGTCACGCCCCTGTTTCGGTCCCTTCCTCTCAGAGGCTACATCCCTTAAGAGCCCACGCAGCAGTCACAGACTAGAGACAGTTTTTCCCTCTCCTGGAGCAAAACTTCCGTTTAAAACATTCATTTACAAAATGTTCTTACCAAAAAATGTTCAAAGTTCTGTTTCACTTTATAGGACGTGGAACAGAAAGAACATGTTAAATGACTGAACGGGTTTGCTGTACATTGCTGTAATAAAATTCTGACCAAAAGCCACTTCAGAGAGAAAGGGTCAAGCCAGGGCTGGAGCCTGCAGGCAGGTCCTGAGGCAACGACCTCGGAGGAATGCTGCTTGCTGGCTTGCTCCCTCAGGCTTGCTCAGCTAGCTTTTTTTTTTTTTTTTTTTTTTTTTTTTTTTCTTTAGGCATCGTCAGTTTATTATAAAAGGGAGGCAATGAAATTATTTACATGATGAAATAGTTCAGAACATCGGTGGAATGGGCAGCTTCATGTGACACCATTTCAATAATGATTTCAGTCCACATACTTTCCAAGAATGTCACCATCTCTAAATAAGAAATAATCCTTGTCATCTAGAACTACTTTGGTGCCTCCATACTCTGGGAGAACTTTGTCTCCAACCTTCACACTGAGCGGTTGAATCTCTCCACCCTTTCCTTTCTCGCCTGATCCCACAGCCACTACTGTTGCCTGCAATACTTCTCCTTGAGACTTTTCAGGAAGCATGGTGCCACCTTTGGCTACAGTTTCGGCGGCACTCCTTTCAACTAATACTCGGTCAAAGAGCGGAAGAAACTTTCTAAAAGCTTGTCCAGCCATGACTCGCCGCCGCTGCAAGGAGAGTCCCTCAGCTAGCTTTTTTATACAGCCCAAGACCCACCTGCAGGGAGGACCCCTCCCACAGTGGAGTGAGTCCTACATCAACTAGCAATCAAGAAGATGTCCCACAGACATGCCCATGGGCCAATCTGATGCAGGTGCTTCCTAAAGTAGGTTAAATTATCCACATTTAAGACAACTGTAAGAACACTAACTTAGGTACAGAGACAGACGGAACCTATGTAGATTAGGCACTGACAGCAGGGCTGAAGGGATGGCTCAATGGCTGGGAGCGCTGGCTGCTCTCTGAGAGGACTCGGGTTCCCAGAGGACTCTGTTCTTCCACCCAGCACTCACATGGTGGCTTACAACTGTCCCAGGTCATCTGACACCCTCTTCTGGCCTCCAAGAGCATACCATGAGACATATATGCAGCCAAAACACCCACACACACAATTTTTAAAAAAATTTTAAAAAGGAGCACGTGGTGGAGGAAGAGGAGGTAGAGATGAAGGAAGAAGAAGAGATGGAAGGGGAAGAGGTGAAGGAAGAGGAGAAGAAGGTAGAGAAGGAGAAAGATGGGGAGGAAGACGGGAGGTGGAATAGATGGAGAAGGAGGAGGCAGCAAGGACGTCCTCTGCCATTAAAAGGGGGAAACAAGGAAATTGGCAGCAAACTTCAACCCCTGGACCAAATCTGGCTTGTGCCTGTCTCTTTATAAGGCTGACGGGAACACAGTCAGGCGCACTGGTTTTCCTCTGTCTGTGACCACTCCCAGCCCAGCGAGGCAGGGACGCTGCAGCACACTAAGCCGTTCACTGCAGCTCTGGACGGGAGAACGGTTTCAAAGTGTCTCGTTCTTTCACATCCCAGAGAAATAAAAACTCAGCACTGGACTGGAGGGGTGGCCCAGTGTTTTAGAGCACTGGCTGCTCTTGCAGAGGACCCGGGCTCTACTCCTAGAGCCCTCACGGCAGCTCGCAACTACCAGGAAATCCAGTCCCGGGGGACCTGACAGCCTATTCTGGATTCCACAGGCGTCAGGCATGGCGCATGGGCATGTGTGTAGGCAAAACACCCATACACATAAAAATTTAAAAACAAAATAACATCACAAAAATTTTAAAGTATATAAGCTTTTGGAATTTGTTCTTTTGTGCAGAGAATCTAGTATCCAATTCTCAACTCTCATCCTAGTAAGAACTTGTATGAAAGTGGTGAAAACAAGATTAACTTTGAGATCCAAAGATAACTAGTGACAACAAGGGACTAAATCTCTGAAGGGTAAACCAGCCCCCATTAAGTGTTTCCTAAGACAGAGCTGCTGTGGTATTCATTTACTTCTGTAACTATGGAAGAAACTCTGGTTACTTTACCTTGATGCTTTGAGTCACTTCACAATCAGTAATTTCAGTAAAGTTAACTATGGAATAAAAGATCTGCATTCCAGAGAGAGAGAGAGAGAGAGAGAGAGAGAGAGAGAGAGAGAGAGGTCATGTTCATAGTGTCTCCTCACAGCCACAGAAACCCTAAGACAGAGCTTGGTACCTATCATAATGCTATGAAGGCCTGAGCATATGTTCGTTTGCAGGGCTGTGGTCTTTGGGACTTTAGCTTTAAGTGCGTTAAGTGGAACGCTCTAAGCACAGCTCAGTGGGCCACACTAGAAGGAACATGGAAGACAAGCTGCTGAGGGTGATTTGAACTGTGGAGCCCAGACCAAGAGGTTTCAGAGGAGGAGCATGTTAGTACGGGGCCTGGAGACTGTTCTTGTGATATTTTGGTGAAGAATGTGGCTGCTTTCTTCCCAGTCCAAAAATATTCCTGAGGCTAAATTGAAGAGTTTTTGGATTAAAAGCTTTGACGGTGGACACTTCCAAACCTAACACTGACTGTGGTTTGTGGCTGTTAGTGGCCAGGCTTCTGCAGATCTATACTGAAAAGGAGCAAGTTGAAGAAGGAAAAATACCAAATGTACAAGTGGAGGAAAAAAGGTGCACCAGAAAGGGTAAACAGATTAAAGAAAAGCCTGGGTGTAAAGGGAGCAGTGAGGCCTCAGAGCAAGAGCCCACCCATCTAAGCTTTCATCTTGTGAAAAGGGATTAAAGAAAAGTTTAGGGCCAGCGGTGGCACGCGCCTTTAATCCCACAATTTAGGAGGCAGAAGCAGGTAGATCTCTGTGAGTTCAAGGCTAGCCTGGTCTACAGAGAGTTCCAGGACAACCAGGGCTATCCAGAGAAACCCTGTCTCAAAAAACCAAAAATGAAAAAAAGAAGAAAAGAGAAGAAAAAGATTGCACACATCGAAGGAGAAACTCTGGACTTTGGACTTTTAATGCTGGTGCTATGGTAGACTATGGGCACTTACGCATTATGATACAGCTACAATCCTACAGAGGTCAGGGAGTATAGGATGTGAGTTTAAATGAAAATGGCCCCATAGGCTCCTAGGTCCTGGCACTCTAGAAGGGGTGGTCTTGTTGGGAGTAGGTGTGGCCTTGTAGGAAGTGTCATGGGGGGGGGGGGCTTGAGATTTCAGAAGCTCAAGCCAGGCCCAGCAACTCACTCTCTTCCTGCTGCCTATGGATCCAGGTGTAAAACTCAGCTACCTCTCCAGCACCGTGCCTGCCTGCATGCCACCATGTGTCCACCATGACCATAATGGACGAGGCCTCTATAAACTGTAAGCCAGCCCAGTTAACTGTTTTCCTTTATAAGACTTGCACGGTGATGGTGTCTCTTCACAGCAATAGAACCCATAGTTAGAACAGTGTCCATCACAGCACAGAAGTTGCCCTACGATACACCTTTCTGTTGTGATAAGTATCACAAACAAAAAATAAGTTGAGAAGGAAAGGGTTTGTCTCCTCTTCATCTTCCAGGTTACCATCCATCACCACGGGAGGTGAGAGCAGAAGCTTGAAACACAACATGGAGGGACACACTGCTAATTGGCTTGCTCCCCTGGTTTGCACTCAACCAGTTTTCTTACACAACCCAAGACTATCTGCTCAGGGGTGGAAATACCCACATGGGCTCGGCATATACTAACATCAAACAGCCTCACAGACATGCCCACAAACCAAACTGAGAGATGCGACTCTTTGATTGAGGTTTCCTTTCCCCAGGAAGGGCAAGTCGACAACCAAGGGTAACTATCACAGAAGTCAAGGAGGCAGAGGGAAAACTGGCCACATCACACCTGCAATGAAGAAGGAGTAATGCTTGCTGCTCAGCTTTTCCTTCCTTATCCAGGCCAGGACTCAAGCCAGGGAATGGTGTGACCCATAATGAGTGAGTCTTCTTACCTCAATTAACTAAATCAAGATAATCCCAAAGGCCCATCTCCCAAGTGAGTCTTGATTCTGCCAAGTTGACAATTAACAGTAACCCTTACAGCTACCTCTGAACCCCTTATCTTAGCATTCTTGTTGGACATCCATTGGAAGTGTATTATTACTACTTAAAGATTTATTATTCAATTAACACATTAAAAGCATTTGTAGTATGATTCCTCCAAACAACATTTCAATTAAATACATTATTTTGCTATAATACATCCATTGAGAAAAAAGATATTGTTTATGTATTAAATCTGATCTTAGTTGGTCCTAGATCTAAGTTTGAATTATTGTTAGGTCCCAAGTATCCCAAAATGGCAGTAATGTGTTAACGGGTGTTTAAGAGCCTTAAATAAAGTAGGTATTTGAAAACATCTAAGCCTACAGTACTGCTGACAGTGTCCTGAATGACAGTCTGGGCTCTGCTCAGGCTGGACTCTGCCTGGGTAAACAGGATTGGTAGTGGGTAAACAAAACCTAAACTCAGAATTCTCACAAATCTTGTGACTTGAGCTTCTGTTTGTCAGGAAAAGCCATTTCTTTTCTTATCCAGGCCCTGCAGCCAACTTCTTCCTCCAGCAAACAAGCCAGTAACAGATCAAAGTCCCCATCTGGTCTCCAGGCTGTTCTAGTTCACGTTCCCCTCTACAAATGCTACCTGTTCCTTTAAAACTGGAATGGTTTCTCCTGCTTTCTTGCTCCTCTCTACCCCTGAGAAACAACCTGGCAGTTTGAATCCCCAGTAAACCTTTTTTTCTGCCTACAGAGTAGTCTAGTTTGGTGGTTTCACTGCGCCCTTGCTTACAAATCTGAAGTTCCAGATAAAGCCAGTAAGCCATGATAACAAACAGCAAATATAAACATTCTTAAAATGTATTATTTATTCTTTTTGCTAATTTGAATATTTTCCCCTGACATTTTATAAAGAAAATGAAAACTAGGTGTAGAAGTGTGCCTATGTGGGAGACTAAGAAAAGAGGACTAACTGGACGAAAGGGCTCAGAAGTGGGGGTGGGCATAGTGGTGCACCTTTAATCCCAGCACTCAGAAGGCAGAGGCAGGCAGCTTTTTGGGAGCTCAAAGCTAGCCTGGTCTACATAGCAAGTTCTTGGCCAACAGGGGCTACAAAATGAGAGCCTTTCTCAAAACAGCAACAGAAAGATAAAACCAAATATTCAAAACTAGCCTAGGCTACATGATGAGACCATCTTGAAAAATGATAGAAAGGAAGGAAGGAAGAAAGGAAGGAAGAAGGAAGAATGGATGGACAAACAGGCAACTGTTTTCCCTAATTCATTTTCCTTATTGCTCTTCTTCTCTGAAATGGCATCCCTGGCTTTTAGTCAAGCATTTCTATATAATAAGATTACTGGTCTCACAGAGCATTAAAGTGACTCTTCACTCATGCACGTGATATATGTGCATATACAAACAAACCTAAGTATAGAAAAAAATGGCTAAATGCTTCCACTCATAGACCTGAGCAGAAACTTACTTTTCTCTCACTGCCAGCTCTAGCTGTTTCTCACTACTTAGCAATTCGCGGAGTTTGGGCTTCCTGAGGCTGTAGGGTACTCTATAATGTCAAAGCCTGTGATTTTCTCCTAAGTCTTCTGTAGATTATTTTAATGGCAAGAGAATATAGGACTCTTAGTTGGAGTCTGTCAGTTATGCCACTAACTTTAAGAATCCCTGTTCCTTAATGAGAGAAAGAATCTCAGGTTTCAATAGAGTATTGAGAGGGCTTGATGTTTGCTATAATTTTTCGCTCTTTTTCTATGGCCCCTTGGCTATGTTGCTTATGAGCTGTGAGGAGGAACAGCATCTGAACCATTTCCTGCTGCATGGCTTATCTTCATGTGAGTTATATAATGCTGATAGGTATCAGAGCAGAGCACACAGAATGCCAGCCATTTCTACAGAAGGAGATCTGAAGTGAATAACTATTTATATTTCTCTGGAAAGGAATTACTAAGACTTTTTAAATGTTTCTGTGTATCAGTGGTTTGCCCGCATGTATATATGTGCACCATGTTTATTCTTGGTGCCTGCAGAAGTCAGAAGTCCTTGGATCCCATGGAGCCATAGTTACAGACGACTGTAAGCCACCATGTGGATGCTGGGAACCAAACTTAAGTCTTCTGCAAGAGCAGCAGGGCTCTTGCCACCAAGACATCCTGCCTTGGGAAGTAGAAGTCTTTGAGATGCTTTCTTAAGGTCTTTTGGAAAGATTACATCATGTAAGAAGTATGATGATTCACTTGAACTCTAGAGCTATGACAAAAATGAAAGAAAATTCACAAAATATATTGTACAGCAGCTTCCTCTGACATTCCTTTCATCTTAGATGAAAACTTAAGACAACATGTTTTCAGAAAGGCGAAACGGCAGGATGTTCTAAATGTAAGCAAGGGCACAGTGAAACCACTCAACTGGAACACTCTATGAGTAGAAAGAAAGGTCTACTGGGAGTCAAACTGTCAAGGCTGTGTCTAGGAAGGCAGAGAAGTGAAATGGTGAAAAAGCAAGGAGATTTTATACAACAGTCAGCAGGGTGGAGGTCTTTGGGCTGATACAGGTTGTTTAGATTGACCATGGGGCTAGTTTAAGGGTGATTCCTGGCAAACAGAAACCCACCTTTTGATATTCCTGAGGAATGCTGAAATTAGATTTCTGTTTAGGACATTGTCACTAGCATTGCCATTTGGGGGGCCCATTTTGGATCTAACACTAAGGATCTAACAACTTAAGAAAAGCTCCTTAAGAAGTAATAGCTCCAGGAAGTCCCTGAAACTGACTAGATTTACTAGACCCCTCTGTCCAAACAGTATATAAACAGTAAAGGCTCCTGAGAGTCACTCTCAGACAAGTCCAGCTGCTCAAAAGAATCAGAGACAAACTTAGATGAAGCAGAGACCTGCCAAGTAGCCTGGAAGAAGCAGAGACTAGCCAGATCACAAGAAACAGAGACCTGTAAGCTGCCTAGTAGAGGCTTCTACCACCTGAGCTACCTGGAAAGAACACTCTCCAAATTGCTGGGCCGTCTGCAGGCCGTGCAAGTGTGCTCAGGCCACTAGCTTTCACACGCTGACACAGGGGTGGGCTTCAGTGATGCCGCTCTCTGATTCTTGTCTGCTCTTACAAGTAACTCCTCACCTATGTTTCTGTAAGTTACCCCCAAAAGCTCGTTAGTGTACCAAGCTGGACTTTGATGGTACTCATGCTCCATGCTTTTGTCCTCTGAGGGCTCCTTATCTGGGGTGAGGAGGCATTTGTTCACATCTCCCACGAAGTGTCACTCAAGGAAAAATGTATGCAACTGTTTAAAATGTTGGAGCAGGTCTAGGGACGGGGCTCAGTTCGTAGAGCTGCAGGATATCTGATCACACTGTGAACCCCGAGATTGTGTTTCTTACTGGAAAAACCTGTTTCTAGTTGTGGTGTGGCTCAGCCCTATCGCACACATTTGGTCCAAGAGCTTCCTAATTGAGTATTGTAAACGGATTAAATGAAGTAACCTTAGGTCAAGGGGCAGAGCAAGCAACCAGTTGACAGGGAGCGAACATAGGAAAAACCATAGAGAGTAAGAGGATGATAGGAGGACGGATAGAGAGACACACAGGAAGTAGAAGGGAGGGAGATTTAGTTAGAGTGTTTTTTGAGACAGCTTAGAAAGGAGGCTTGCTTCTTATTGGGAGGTTAGCTGAAGAGGAAGGTCAGCTGGGTGCCTTCTCTGCCTCTCTGAGCTAACAGGCTTACATCCCAGCATCTGGCTCCCGAGTCTTTATTGGTAAACTCAAACGACTGAGATTGTGTTAAAAAGCTCACAGAGTACTTACTAGAGTTTCAGCACCAAATACACCACATGAGTAGCTCATACCTACAATCCCGGAACTTTGAAGCGGGATGAAAACAGTCAGTATAAGTTCAAGTTCATAATCCTTGGCTACATTCAGAATGTGAGAGCAGCCAAAACTGAATGAAACCATTCCCTCCACAAACACAAGAACAAAAAACACAGGGGGAGGGAAGAAAAATAAAACAAAGTGTTGGAACAACCTCCCATATTGGTAATGCAATGTTGATGCCCTAATATTTACAGTAGTGAATCGTTCTTGCTCAAAGCGAGAAATTTCACCCGGGACTCTCAAGTCAACGTGTTCTCAATGATTATGCCTTTTGCTACGGTAAGACTGAGGCTTACAGATCCTTGTTCAACTTTGAAAAACAGCAATAAACCATTGAAGATGAAAGAAAAAAAAGTGGAGCTGGGCAATAGGAACCACAGCTACAACCCACAATGGTAAACCTGGCTCAGGCCACAGGGAAGCAGCTGCCCCTCTTCCTCTTTGTTTTGGCTCCTTTGTCCTTTGATCATAGAACTATCACAGATGGGGAAAATATTTAGATAACAAACAAGCATGTGTACTATCAAGTTAAGGGTTGTATAAAGGATGTAGACTCTCGTCTCTAAATCAAACCGTGAAGTCTATTCAAGATCACCCTGAGGTAAGGCCCCAACAAAGCAGCAGCCTTGACAGGGTCACTGAGTAGGATGGTGACCTTGACAACTGGATTGCATTTGGAATCAGGAGAAAGCAAACCTCTGGCTGTGCCTGTGGGAGGGTGTCCATTACGCTTGCTGAGACGGAAGCAGCCGCCCTGAACGTGGCCAGCACCGCCATGGCGGAGCGGGAGGAGCAGGCAGTTTTCAAAAGTGAGTGTGCTGCCTAGTCTCCTATCAACCCTACACAGCTAGAGTCATTTGAGGGAGGACCGCTCAGCTGAAAACTGTCTCTGTGAGATCGGCCCGTGCCCTGTGGCACAGTGTGCAGCTGGGCCTTCGTGTGGGCCTCCTAAATCCGGAGCAGGGGTTGTCTGGCTACGTCACCTGCCTTTGCACCCCTCGCCTCCTACTGGGCTGCCTTGTCTAGCCGCAAGAGAAGAAAATGCCCCTAGTTTTACCGCAGCTTGATATGCCAAGGCTGGTTGATATCCATGGGAGACCTCCCTTTTCGGAGAAGGATCTTGAAGAGGAAGGTCAGAGGGAGGGACTGGGAGGGGAGGAGAGGAGGGAGGGGAAGCTTTGATCAGGATGTAAAGTAAATAAGAAAGAAAGAAAAAAGATTGTCCTGTGGGCAAGCTTTGTAGGACATTTTCTGAATTAGTGATTGATGTGGGAGGGCCCCGCCCATTGAGGGTGGGGCCGCCGATGGGCCGGTGGCTCTGGATATCCTAAGAAAGCAGGCTGACCAATGCCTGACTCAACCTGAGACCCACCCCATGGGAGAGAGACAACCCCAGAAAACTATTAAGGATACTTGCTCTGCTATGTTTACAGACGTACCTAGCATAGCTGTCCTCTGAGAGGCTTCACCCAGCAGCAGATCTAAACAGATGCTGAGACTCACAGCCAAACACTGGGCTTAGCATTGGGAATCTCCCCGAAAAGTGGGAGGAAGGATAGAAGGACCTGGAGGGGACAGGAACTCCACAAGAAGACCAACAGCGCCAACTAATCAGGGCCCAGAGGGGCTTACGGAGACTGAAGCACCACCTAAGGACCATGCATAGACTGGACCTACAAAGGCCCCCTACAAAGATGTGGCCGATGGGCAGCCCAGGCTTCATGTGGGTCTCCCAGAAAGGGGGGGAGGGGCTATCTCTGACACGGACTCCATTGCCTGCTTTTATCACTTCCCCCTAGCAAGGCTGCCTCTCCAGGCTATAGGGGAAGAGGATGAGCTCAGCCTTTCGATGCAACTTGATGTGGTAGTGTGGGTTAGGGGAAGGGCTCCCCTTTTCTGAGGAATAGGGGAGGGGAGATGGGGGAAGAGGGAGGGAGGATGGGACCAGCAGGAGAGGAGGGAAGGGGTTGCGATTGGGATGTAAAGAAAAATAAATAAATAGATAAATAAGTAAGTAAGTAAATGTGGTTTTTGAAAAGAAAGAAAGAAAACAGGCTGAGAAGCCGTGGGAACACGAAGTCAGCAGCAGTCCCCGTGACTTTTGCTTAGGTTCTTGCCTGCCTCGAGTTCCTGACCCGACTTCATGATGGACGACGATCAGGACGTGAAAGATGAAATAAACCCTTTGCTCCCCATGCTGCTTTTGGTCATAGTGTTTTATCGCGGCAGTAGCAAGCCTAGGACGATTAGTGCTCACTGCTCTGCTTCCTGGGTGTGGACGCACTCTGGCAGCTGTCTCCACTGATGTTCTTGATTTCTTGTGAGCCAGAAGGAAGCTTCCCTTCCCTAGGCTCCTTCTGTCAGGCATTCAGCCACAGCAACAGGACAGTAGCCAGGACCCTGAGGAGGCTCAAAGGCTGACTAAGGGACACTTGGCCTTGACAGACTAACCCTGATAAAGAAAACACTATTCTTCCCCCTGACACAGTGCCAAACGGCGCCCTGAAAAAGCTGGACTCTAGAGAAATGGGGTAATCTGTAACAGTGCGGCGCCTGTGGATCAAGTCTCCCTGCAGGGGCCTGGAGTGGCTGAGTGTGTGCCGCTGCCGTGGACAAGGCCATGCTGAGACCCTAACTTCAGGTCTATGAAAAAATGGCAAGCTCAGCCTGCCCCAGCTCAGAGAAGGGGAAAGGCCTTCGCCACGGGGCTGAGTATAGATCCTACTGGTATCTGCAGAAAACGCCCACCAACAGCTAGCTCCCTGCACCCCTATTTGCGGCCAGAAGACTCCTAAAGAGACGCTTCTACCACAGTTAGCTAAACCTACGTCCTCATCCAGAGGTACACCATACACCCGGCCTCCTTGTGCGTCTATGTAAAACTCCACCTCTATAGGCCAAAACACTGAGTTTCTGGGATGCTGCAGTGTCTCCTTCAGAGAGCTCAGTCCACCCAGTCCTAGACTGTCTGTGTGTCTGTCCTCTCTTTATTTTGTTGCCACCCTTCTAGCACCCAGACAGCATGCTGACGACAGAGAAAAGGACAGGCCACAGGGACCAGCTGCATAAGCTCAGTCTGACTTTCTACCTTTTCTCCCAACACAAATTTAAAAACATCTGCAAATGATTCAGATATACAAAACTAAAGCAAGTATTGTCTATGATCAAAATATGTTAAAGCTTTCGGGGGATAAACTCTTTAAATGGTGTGGTGGTTTGAATAGGAATGGCTCCTAAAGACTCCGTATGTCTCAATGCTTGACCCATACAGAGTGGCCCTATTAAGAGATATGGCATTGTTGAGGTGGGTGTGACTTTGCTGGAGGAAGTGTGTCACTGTGGGGCCGGGCTTTGAGGTCTCAGATGCTCAAGCTAAGGCTAGTATAGCAGTAATTTTTGTTATCTGAGGATCAAAATGTAGAACTTTCAGCTCCTTCAGCACCATGTCTGTCTATACACTGCCATGATAATAGTGGACTAAACCTCTAACTTGTTAGCCAGGCCCCATTAAATGTTTTCCTTCATAGGAGCTGCTGTGGCCATGGTGTCTCTTCACAGCAATGAAACCCTAAGACGAATGGTGTCTCTAAGAATAAAATTTCAAGGAAGAATGGCTTGTTTCTGAGTACTTGTACATTCAATGTGCTAGTTACTAGAAATACAAAAGAAGTTAAGAACAAGTCTCTGACCTAGAATTTACAACCTTCTAGAGGCCAGAGGCATGCACAGATTCTGTTCACAGCATGAAGCCTTAGCAGGATGGGTTAGTACGGAGGTATGCAAACTGTCTGTGACTTGCATAACTATGCCAACGTTTCCCAGCAGGCAGATTTCAGGAGATCCCTGCTTGACACAGAAACATGCTGGGTCAGCTGGGTTCTTTTTTTCTCTTTAGCCATTCACTTCCCAGAATAGGAAGGAGGGGATTGGTGTGATTAACCCTTAAGTCATCTTTTTGTTTAAAATTTACCATTTTTGCATTTTAAAATATTTATTCAAAGAAGTATAGTTTATAAAATTTATAATCTTATTATACGTTAGAGTAATATCCTTTTCTTATCTTAAGCCAAATTAAGTATGTACTGTTAAGTATATAAACAAGATACTGAACTTGGCTAAAAAGGTCTTTTGAAAAATAATTGATATATTTTTATCTTACGTGCATTGGTGTTTCGTCTGCATGTATGTCTGTGTGAGGGTGTTGGATCCCCTGAACTGGAGTTACAGACAGTTATGAGCTGCCATGTGGGTACTGGGAATTGAACCCAGGTCCTCTGGAAGAGTTGCCAGTGCTCTTAACCACTGAACCATCTCTCTAGATACCTAAAATGTCCTCCCCCCGCCCCAAGACAAAGTTTCTGTGTAGCCTTGGCTGCCCTGGACTTGCTTTCTAGACCAGGCTGGCCCCTAACTCACAGTGATCTGCCTGCCTCTGCCTCCCCGAGTGCAGGGATTACAGGTATGAGCCAACACATTGGGCTCTAAAAAAGTCTTAATAATAAAAAATTTACATTTATTCTGATAATTTAATCCATGCATATAGTGAATTTTAACCATATTTACCCCATTTCCCTCTCTGATCCTCTCCTACTTCCTCTGAACACTGTCTTCTCAACAAGGCCTTTCCTACTACCATGGGTAGTAGTACTATTTGGGTCAGTGTAAATATGTACATGCTATTGTGTGAGAGTACGAATACATGCTGCAATTGTGGGCAACCACTGCACTGGGTATAACTGGCTTATCTGCTTGAGCATTACTGTGGAGTTAGTCCTGGAGCATGGGCAGCTGGCCACAGCCCTGAAGGACTGACTCTTCAGTTCCCCAGCAACCAGCAACTGCCAATAGCTTCTGGGGAAGGGTAGAGCCTCCTGAGGCCCTCCCCAGACTATTTTTATTTTCAAAGGTACAGGAATCTCTACTTCCTTCATTCGGCTCCTCACTTTTGGATCTGACCTTTAATCCACCCTTGGTAAACCTGCTATGATGAGTCTCTGCAGACTGCTTTGAGATTGCTAACCTTGGCTTCTTTATTTGTATCTCTGCACTAAACACCATGTAAAGCACTTTCTGGAACCAACCCATGTCTAAAAGCATGGCCTGTGATACCAGTAGCCCGGGGCTGACCCCCAGTACTGCTATAAAACCCATGAGAACAATTAAATAACTTATACACGGGGCCTGGAGAGACGGCTCAGAGGTTAAGAGCACTGGCTGTTCTTTTAAAGGTCCTGAGTTCAGTTCCCAGCACCCACGTGGTGGCTCACAGCCGTCTACAACTGTCTGTAGCTCCAGTTCCAGGGGATCTGGCACCTTCGTACTCATGCAGGCAACGTACCAATGCACACAAAATAAAAATAAGTAAATCTTAAAAAAAAAAAGAAAAATGTTATAAAAAAATAACTTACACACCCTGAGCCTCCTTCATCCTCCGTCAAGATGTAGATTAGAGCAGTTCCTTCACAAAGGCTGCCGAGATGTCTAAATAAGACAGTCCCGCAGGTGTAACACAATGCTTGGCACAATGAAGACATCCACAGTGCGTTCCTGCTGAGCTCGCTCACTACTCATTCTTCCTTCTCCAGAGAAACTACTATCCTGAGTCACCAATCTCAGCTCCAGCGGTCCTTTGGCACTTTTCTTTTCATTGTGGTTACCATCCAGTTGGATATCCACTCCGCTTCCCAAGCCGAATGCAAGCATTTATGAAATAAATACCCACTGTGTTCATAGGTACTGCCATGCAAGCATATGGGACAGAAAGAATGAAGACACGATCTGCCTTTCACCATTACAACCAGTCAGACCCGTCACATACCTGTAATCCCAGCATCTGGGAGGCAAATGAGGAAAGTTCTTGAGTTTGACACTACTCTGCATTTGTAAAGCAAACCTAGCTTAACCTGAACTACACGGTTCACGTTAAGGGCTACCCAAGGATTAAGGATGTAGGTCTGTGGTGGAATGCTTGCCCGGCAACGCAGGGCCCTGAGTTCAATCCCCAGAACCGAAGGGACAGTGTATTTATCTTCCAACACTGAAGTACTATAATCTATGCTTTCCTCTCTGCTTTGATGGCCACTGCCTGATGTTAGCTCTGCATCTTCTACCACTTGGACTAAATGTTTATTTCTTATAGAGATTCTTGCCACTCACTTTTTTTTTTTTTCATTCAAATATAAGTGTGCACAAATTAGTTGCTATGAACACACTGGCCACATTTATTTCACCTTTTCACTTAATGATCCTTACATTGCCTTTCAGATAGGGTCTAACCAACTTTTGTTTTGTTTTCAGACAGGGTCTTACCATGTAGCTCAGGCCACATTGGTCTTAAATTCATAATCTTCCTGTCTGCACCTTCCAAGTGCTGGGGTTACAGGTACGCACCACCTCCTCCAGTTTCTGTCTAACAACTTTTTAACTCCCATCTGACGGTCAAGGCTCCTCAAGCTCCCTTCAACGCCTGCCAACAAACAACTGACGTCCTGGATGCCCTCTCTGGACCCTCTTCCTCGCTCTCGTTACCTTGGCTTCTGACCCCCATAGCCCATTCTGCAATGTTTAGACAAAGACACCATCCTCACTTCTACAAGCCACTCAGGTGCCAATCCCACCCTCCTCAGTTTGGTCTCCATCTGTGTCCTATCTGCCCATTCTTCCAGAAATCATCCTTTTCTAACAGGCTATGCTCATGAGCATCATAGCTCTCTCTGCTCCACAAGTGTCTGGTGCACTTCTTTGAACATAACTGTTCACAAAGCACTGACCCACTGACACAAAGCTGAGTCTGCTTGAACCAGAGTCAGAGACAATGAGTCAAGTCCACTGGCCAGTCCCTAACTGCAGCCTGAGCGACAAGATGGCGGGAGAGGCGTGACAGCTGCAGGGCCGCCTCACTCACAACAGAGGCCCACAGCGCAGGACACAGTCCACCGCAAAGAAAAGCAGGGCCAGCGCTGACGGTTCACTCCTCGTAGGCCAGGAAGCAGAAAAGAGGGCCGCTGCTGCCCATCTGGCTTTCTCCCTCATTCAATTTGGAACCTTAATCCATGGCTAAAATTTCCACCCCACTCCCCATCCTCTCTGAAAACATCCTCACAGATGCACTTGAAGATATATTTCACTAACAGCCTAGGTATTTCTCCTCCCCCCCACCCCCCCTTTTAAAGACAGGATCTCATAGCTCAAGCTGGCTTTGAATTTACTCTAAGGGCAAGGATGACTTTGAACCTTTGATCTTCCTGTCTTTACCTCTTAGTGTTGGGATTGCAAGTATGCCCCATCACTCAGCTTACATGGTACTAGAGACCAAACCCAGTGTTTCCTCTTTCATGGCTCATGGGTTTGTTTGGTTTTATACATGCATGCATGCATACATACATACATACACACACACACACACACACACACATATCTATTATATGTCTATATCTTGGTTTTCTTTGCCTGAGATCACACACACACACACACACACACACACACACACACACACAAATACACCATGCCTATTTCTTCTTTTGCTCTGCCAAAGACACCATTAAGAGAATGAAAGAACAAGCCAGAAACTGGGGTAAACACTTAGGAGAGGCTTCATATTTTGTGACCCATCTGAACTGGCTGTTTTATGTGGTTAAAGGTTCATTTTCTTGCCATCACACACAGATGGATATCAAATTGTCTCACATCCATTTCTTAAAAATAACCATTTTCCATTAAATCATCTTTGTGGAAAATCAAGTGACCATGCATTGTAGAGTTCATTTTGTACTCTAACTCATCCTTTCTTTCCTCCCTTCCTCTCCCTCCTTCCCTTCCTCCATTCTTTTCTTTCTCCTTTAATTTTTAAATTACATTTTCTTATTTCTGTGTGGAGCATGTTATAGTGCATACTTGAGGGTCAGAAGACAACTTGCAAATGTCAGGTTCAATGTATGGGGCCCAGAGAACTCAGGTCCTCGCTCCTGGAGCAGGTGCCTTTATCTACTAAGACATCTTGATGGTCCTCTTCTGGTTTTTTGAAGCAGGGTCCCAGGCCTTGAATTCACTACGTAGTGCAGGCTTGCCCGAAACTCACAACAATTACTTTGTCTAAGCTTCAAGTAGTGAGATTATAGGTAAGGGCCAGGGCCGCCATGCTTGGCATTATGTCCTATTACGTTGGCCTACGTGTTGATCCTGTCTCAATTAACTGGATCACGAGGACTCCAGGATGATGATATACTGGTTGGTATATTTCTTCATTAACTAGGATTTGAGAAAACAATCAACAGTCTATTATTCTCTCTCTCTCTCTCTCCTCCCAGAAGATACATAGGCTCTTTGAATGTGTTTCATGCTATTATGTATATAATATATTGCTGTTAAATTACAGATCTTTCAGATGCTGCTCCAAAGGGCCTCAGAGCCTTGACCATGCTCTCCAGTGCTTCCTCTCTCCTCCAGGTATCAATGAAAAACAAACAGGCCACACCCAGATGCAGCCTTTCTCTTCTCACAGCTCTCAGTAGAGCCAAGTCCCCTTGACAGCCACTTAGACAAGTTCCTTACAAACTGCAGAGCTGCAGATAAGTGCTACAGAGTTCACTTTCTCCCCACAAGTGCCACCTCAGCCCTGACCCAGGAACTATTCTCCCCACAAATGCCACCTTATTCCTGACCTAGGAATGCCCTTGGACCTTTAAACACCCACTCCAGTCAGAAACATAAACAAACATCATGTCTCCAAGTCTACTTAGGTGATATCAGATGACCTTGGACCCATGTCCTACTGGCACACTCTCCCCTCTCCCTTACTCCCTCTCAAAGGGCCTTGAAGAACAAATCCTGCTCTCCCTGGGCAGGCTAAGCTTTCCTGGAGACCTTGCTGTTTGTTGTGTCAACTCTAATAAACCTCATGGCCAATCTAATTCCATGTCTCTCCCTCACATGGATTTCTCCAACCCTAGAATCTAAGCCTCATGTTCTAGCACAAGTTCTATAACACTGTGACCTTGTGTAGCCCAGAACTGGAAAGCCCAAAGTACGGCACTTTAAGCTTGAGGAAGGCAGCAAGCTCAACGGCGGACCTCATCTTTGCGAAGAGACAGGTGCCCTGCCCTACAGCCAGGAGGAAAGAGGGTCTGGTCCACAAGAGGCCAAAACAGTCTGGAAGAAAGACCTTGCTAGTCTCTTTTTTTACCTCCACTTTTGTCTAAATGTACTTGTGGAAATTTTTATGGTTTTCTGTTGCTATTTCGTCTTTTTCCTTCCTCCTAAGCCCCTTTTTCTCCCTCCCCCTCCCCTTTCTCCTCCCCCACTACATCCTCCTCCTCCTCTTCGTCTTCTTCGTGAACCTTTCAATGGGTGAGGAAAACATTCTGCCTTTCGACTCAGAATTTACATCTTTCCAAGGCTGCTGAAGGTCAAAATGGGGCTGCGGTAGAGAGCGAGGCCTTGAATGAGTACATAAATTAGCTCATTCATTCTGATCTTTACATTTGGAAAACCGTTAGAAGTTAGTTAATTTCTAGCTCAGTTTAAAAAGAAAGCACTGTAGTTTAGTACATTGCTAAGACAGCAACGGCAACGGCAGTGCCGGACGCCCTGCCTAGCAGATTGATTTTATTGATGCTCAGGCCGTGGACTGCAGCAGTAACAGCCCTCATCAATCTGCAGAGATTTCATCTCGATTTGCATCCCGGATCAGTCATTATGTAAGTAAAGCAGCTGTAGTCAAATTTCCCCTCAGCATTCTCCAGGGGGTGGGGGGTTAGGCATTTTCATAATCACTTTCATGAAGATATTTTCCCTTTCCCTCTTCCTCAATCTCCTGCATATATATTTAAATGTAAACAAAGCTCTTAGTAAGTGTTAGAACAAAGAAAACTGGGCAGAGCATGGGGAAGGGTTCTTACACGTCATTTTAGGAAATAACTGTGAGATCACAAATGATTCTATTTCAAGAATCTACTGTCTTCTCTACAATTTTATCTTTCAAAAGACGTGAGGACAAGTACCGTCAGTGATTCCAAATTAAGCCTAAGTAGGGTCTGCTGTCGTGTGATAGTGGGTGGTGAATGGAAAGACCCAGTGCGCGCACCTGGGCCTGCCTCAGCGCAGCACAGTGCAGCTGGCTACTTCCTGGTCTTAGTCCTCTCTTTTTCTCTTATTTTCTTTTGCAGCTTTTAAACTGTACAGTAGAAATTAAAGTGCATAGCAGAATGCAAATCATCAGAGTTGTTTAGTTAACAGGCTGTTTCTCCTAAATTATTCTGGAACAGGAGGTTAATTGTTGCCTTGAGTTATTCTCTATTACAAGCTTTACCCAGAAGAGTTTTATTTAAAAAACAGATAAACAATTATACCAAATATCATTCCATCACTTAAATATTGTTTCCGATAGGACATCTGGAATAAAAAGTAACGAATCCCAGACTCCCTTTCACGTGAATGCATTTAGAATGTCACCGCTGCACTGTTCCAGGGCGCAGTGACTGGGGGGTTAATTAGCTTTAATTCATATATTTCGAATCTTGGTGTTCTATTAATTAAATCAAGATCCATCAGATATTTGCCAGGTAAGAACAGTAAATACGTTTGCAGTGGTGACACTTCAAAATAAAGGAAGCAAGAAGCAGCTGTGCTTACAGGGCTGTAGTCACAGGGAAGCAGAGCTCCTCAGGGGCTCGGCAGAAGGCTGCCCCAGAGC
>NW_026596109.1:22146874-22168403 GCF_907164565.1 Psammomys obesus | reverse complement strand
AGGGAAGCAGAGCTCCTCAGGGGCTCGGCAGAAGGCTGCCCCAGAGCCCGGCTCCATCTTAAAACAGGAGCCTTCAGAGAGAGGGAGCGGCTTCCTTCCTATGTCTACCATCCGTGCAGAACAGTTCCGGTAATACTAGCTTTAGAAAAGTAACTAGAGTCACTAGTTTCTGAAATTATAAGTATCAACATTTCCTGAAATGTACCTCTTAGAAACACTGGATAAATAAAACACGCATGTTTTTTGTTTTGTTTTGTTTGTGGAGAAGCCACGAAAAAGCAAATCTAAAGGGAGGGGCTGACAATAGAGAGAGAGTGAAAATCAATTGTTCTTGATCACACAGGCAGAAGACAAAGCCTGAGCCCATACTAGATATGGGATGGAGATGCCTGCAGCCTGGAGAGAGCGTTCTCCTCAGCAAGAGGACAAGGACCTTAGAGTAACAGGTAGCACCTGCGCTCAATCCAAAAATCAAAGTGCAGGAAGCAGAACAAAAGCAGTTATGAATGAAATTAAGGAGAGACAACAACTTAGACCTCCAAGCTCTACAAAAGGGATCAATGAGCCAAAGACTGAAGAACAATGTGCTTGCTATTTGAGATAGATTCTGAAAGATCCAATACAATTCTAAGAAACAAAAATTAAGCACTAAATTCAAGTGGCTGTTCTAATTTAAAAGAAAAATGCTACAAATGCCCACACGAAGTGGGAGTTTATACCAAAGAGGTTCTTCATTTACTCTGTGGAGAGAAAATCCAAACAAGCATGCATCCCAAATATTTCACTACACAGTGTTCTGAGCAGCAACACGGCTTTCTGGAAAATGGTTCTGAGTTCCTAAACTGGGTAGTTTGGCTCTAAGAAAAGCCATCTTCTTCACTTCAATGACTTAAGAAGCATCCACTTCGTACTGTGCTCTGGACAGGCATCTTTTTACCATCTGTCAATAGGAAATTGAGTTGATACTACCTGGTTGAAAAGAATAGTTCAATTTTTTGTCAAGCTTCAAATAGACCAAATGATTGCAAAACATAAGAAAATATGAAAACTTTATTAGTTCTACAAAAAGCTAAGTGTAAATCAGAATATTTATGTGGCTAAGGAACTATGCCTGAATTTCTCATCTGTTCAACGGTTCACTTCATACAAATTGTCTAAGTAATGCCAAAAAAACAAAAACAAAACAACTAAAAAACAACAAAAACAAAGCCATGAATTAAATGGGATTTGGACAAGTACCATTTTTTGAAGAAAACAGAACACAAATATAAGTCAAAAAAGAAAAGGTAAGTTCATGTGCTCTGTTGGGACCTTCTGACTCTGTGAGACCCTGTTCCAAAGGAACACTGCACAGCAGCACAGAGCTCGGCTTGCGCGGTGCGCTGCGCTTCTGCAGTGCTGGGGCACAAGCGCAGCTACTTTGCGCCACACCGTTTTGCGTGAACAGCTTTGGGAGACAGAGGGTCAACCTTCAGGGCAGAGGTCAGCTCTGTCTCCTGTTTAGTGCAATGCTGTCTCCGCCAGGGCTCCGACCTCCTCTCCTGTAATACCCAACTGCAGGCTGTCTCCGCCAGGGCTCCGACCTCCTCTCCTTTAAAACCCAGCTGCAGGCTAGAGCTCTTGGTATCACGCTAGTAGACTTGGGCTTGGCTAAATGGCGAAATGGTGCAGATGCAAATACCATGACTGATAAGGTCACTCTTTTTTATAGAAAGTAACAGCATGATGCTGTTTGTTAAGGTCTACAAGGCTGTTGTGGCCAGTGTACAGCTGCTTCCGGTGCTGTTGTGTCACCTTTCCCTACTAGTGGGGGAAGGTATTGGCTATCCACAATTACAATAAGGAAGCAGCGGGCCGTAAAAGACACGTGTTTGGATAGCTGAGTCAAGATGAAACACATCGCACCTGGACTTCTCTGCTCATAGGCTTCCTCCAGACGAGAACTGCGCTTTTGAGTTTTTCCTACTTGGGAAACACACTTGTAGATCTCTAGATTTTAGTCTCTGGCAGTGTGCGTTTGTGCGGACAAACCTACATACGCAGAATCTGGGACATTTTATTTGCATCATGCTGTTACTTTCTTCTCTGTTATTGCAAATAATATTTTATAAGCTTAAATCAGACTTTTTTGTGATTTTATGTTGGGTGCAGAGTTGAACTTGTAGGTACATAGAGTTGGGATGCCTGTAGAGACTACTTAGAAGTAAAATAACATGAGTGACTTTAGCCTGGTGTGGTGGCGCACACCTATAGTCCCAGCACCCTTGAGGGAAAGGCTGTGAGTTCAAGGCCAGCTTGCTCTACAAAGCAAGTTCCAGGACAGTCCAGTCCTATAAAAAAGAGTGACCTTATCAGTCATGGAGCCCTGGCGGAGACAGCATTGCACTTACTAGGTTCATGGGTGTACATCAACATGCCAGGATTCATGTAGACTAAACCTGGCCATGCAATCTATGCACTAATTTACAGTCTGGTCAACCACCCAGAGAAGAAACTATTGGCTTGAAGTATGCTCCTATAATGGAATACCCAGTAACTTCACAGATAACTACAGAGTCTTCCCTTATTTGTTATTGCTCTCTAAAGTTTCAGTTACCTGCAACCCCCAAATACAGAAAACTTTAGAAACAGCAATTCAGATGCTCTTCAGAGTAGCGTGGTATCTTCTGTTATTCCACGTCTCCTGTCAGGAACATAAATTACGTGACTGATCATATATATATATATATATATATATACACACACACACACATACATATATACACACACGTGTGTATACACACACTGATATATACACATAAACATATACATACACACATATAATGATCAGAAGCATAATTTATATATATATATATATAAAACATATATATATAACATTTGATATATATAAAACTCACTTTATGTATATATAAATTACACTTCTGGCCAGTATATGTATGTATATATGCGTGTGTATGTGTGTGTGTATATATATAGAGAGAGAGAAAGAGAGAGTTAGTTAGCTAGTTAGTCGGCCCGTCAGTCACTTAGCCATCTTGATTATCAAAATCAATCATTTCAACATTGCAGCAGTTTTATTCAGTAACTCTTATTTTGCTTAACATTGGCCCAAAAGTAAGAAAGTGGTGACATTAGCAATTTTTTTTCTTTTTTCTTTTTTCCTGAGACAGGGTTTCTCTGTGTAACCTTGGCTGTCCTAGACTCGCTTTGTAGACCAAGCTGGCTCAAACTCACAGAGATCCCGAGTGCTGGGATTACAGGTGTGCACCACCATGCCGGCTGACACTGGCAATTTTAATACAATTTTAATACTGTTTAATTATTCTATAATTACCGTCCCTTGATTTATTATAGGTTTTTGTGAACAGAAAAACACATTACACATATGGTGTGGTATTATCCATGGTTTGGGGATGAAGTTCATGATCTTATTCATCTATTTATCTATCTATCTATCTATCTATCTATCTATCTATCTATCTATCTATCTATCTATCTATTTATTTATTGTATAGTCCTGGCTGTCCTGGACTTGCTTTGTAGACCAGGCTGGCCTCAAACTCACAGAGCTCCACTGCCTCTGCCTCCCTCCTGCCGGGCTTACAGGTGTGCACCACTGCGCATGGCTTGGAATCTATTCTTAACAGATACTAGTACACTGATAAATACAATATACATGGACAGCAAAACATGCTGAGTAAGCCTTTCACGAAACAACACACACTGTACAAACTTTCTAAGGTAATGAAAATGTTCTGTATCTCGGAAATGTAAATCCAACCCGTATATCCATTTTCCAAAACTTATGAAAAGACACATCGAAGATTTGAACACTTAGCTGGGCATGGTGGCACACAGCGGGAATCATACACGTTACAGCACACATGCTATTCACATGGGACAGTCACTAAGGGCTCTTGGGCACTGCATGGTAGGGTGGCAATCCTACCACCTCTTTAGAGTTCCGACCTTAAATTTCTACCTGACCCATTTGTTCCAAAATTAAACAGAGATGCCAGTCTTCATAAAATCTAGAAAGGGCAGTTTAGGAGCTATTCTAATTAAATGGGGGGGAGGGGGTCAGGCAAGGAAGTCAGGCCACGCCTCTTGTGTTCTGAGTAAGAACAGCCCCCATTAGCTCAAACATCTGAACCCTCAGGGAGGGATAGGAGGTGTGGCCTTGTTGGAGGAAGTGTGTCACTAGGGATGGCTTTGAGGTCTCAAAGCCCAAGCAGGGCCAGTGTCTCTCTCCCTGTGCCTATGGTTCTGGATGTAGAACTCTCTACTCTTCTGCCTGTGTGCCACCATGCTCCCTGCCTTGATGACAATGGACTAAGTAAGCCTCTGAAGCAGCAGCCAGTGCCAATTAAACACATTCTTTCATAAGAGTTGCTGTGGTCATTGTCTTCAGCGCCACAGAGCAGTGAGTTGGGCTCCTCCACAAAGCCGGTGCTCTGAAACAGTCGGTTGGGAACACAGCTGGCAAAAGTAAGTTTATTCTTGAAATGCAAATGGTGACTAGCACATGATGCTAATGCGCCAACATCTGAAGCAGACACACAGGCAAATTCGGGTTCATACACACAAGCAAATGGACTCAGATGCAAAGCACACACTTCCTGCCCCACCACAAGAGCAACGCACTTCACACCACCATTTCACACACAGCTCAGAAAATAAAGTGTTACTGTACAAAATCTTAGCACAGACTTCCCAGGGTTTCAACGGCAGCCACCAGAGAATGAGCTTATTAAGCCAAGTGGCAAACAAGCAAATCTCAAACCTAAAGTACTTTGCAAATAGACTTAAATTCACAAGACTGGTGGAAAGAACTGACAGTCTGCCCTCAAAACCATATACAATAAGAGACTCCATCTTCAAAGAGCATCAGGAAAACTTAGAATTGGTGACAAAGTTTACCTCATGTAGGAAGAGGAAGCCTCTGCCACAAAGACCTTGCGTCAGCTCCAGAGAAGCCATTACCAGCTCTTAAAAACCTACTTGGCAGGGTGTGTGGGCACACTCCTTCAATCCCAGCACTCAGAGAAGCAGAGGCAGGCGGGCCTACGGGTGAGTTCCGGACAGACAGGGAAACCTGTCTCGAAACCAAAAAGCAAGGTTCTCTTGAAATGTGTGTGTCTGTGTCTGCGCTTGAGCATGCACACGTGTGTGCAGGCACCCACGGGGGCGCCTGGAGCTGGAGTCATGGGCGCTGTGAGCCACCCGCCAACCCGAGTGCTGGGACGAAGGGATGGGCCCCGTGCAAGAGCAGCACGTGATCCCAACCATGTCCCATCTCCCTCCACTCCGTCTTTCTCATTGCCAAGCACAATCCATCCCGTAAATGAGCTTCTGTACCCAAAGTTTACCTTGAAGTTGTAACCCCCCCCCCTTTAAGACAATGCAACCTTCAGAAAGGACTGAGACATTTGTTTTCTTCTAGCTGGAGCACAGAACCACCAGTGTGATTCATGGAACAAGCAAACTTTTCATCCCCTTCATTTATTAACAAGAAATTCTAATGCCTACCTATCCCACAACACTGTTGTAGGACACAATAAAATAATGTACAGAAAGTGGATTTAAAGTACAGTACTAAATATCACACAACTTATTCTCTACCAACCAATCACAGCAATGAGGTTTAATCTGTGCAGCAAACTGAAGTTGAATGTGAAAATGAAAAACTCCACGGTTACCAATGCTGACGCAGGAGAATGTCTCTAGCCTTTATGCTAAGAAACATTCTCTCGTAATGGCTACGTAACTGCCTCTTTTAACATGATGGAGAACAGATCCTCATCCACTACAGGTCACTGTCAGTAAATGTACTGAGAAAGTGGGGATAGTGCGCAAACAAGGCAAAGTTTTAAGTGAGAGGTGCCCCCCCCCTTTTAATATATACAAAATGGTGCAATCAGTGTGACTGTGACCCCCACCCCGCCGCAGGCTGGCAGAGGTCTGTGCAGTACTGGTTTGGACCTGCAGGCAACCCAAGAACTGAAAAGGTGACGTGTACTGAGTAAGTGATCCGGGGCGTGTGATTTGGCCTCACATTGCTAACCTCAACTGCTGCTCTGGTTTCTTGTTTAGTAGGCATGTAATAACTGCTGACCTTCTGGGGTAGGAGACTGGTTTCCAGGTCTCCACCTAGAGCCAAAGGGCAGAGACACCTGGTGTCATGCTCAGGGAGAAAACCATGAATCACACGCACGGTGACTGGCGCACGGCCACTGCCACATATCTGATATTCTACAAGCTTCGCGTTAAAGGTGAGGCCCCATTATTAAAATGGTAAGTTGAGCCCTCAACAGTGAGAAGCCAGCAGAGAACACTAATGAAGTCGTTAGTTGTTAGGGAGAAGTTAAGCTACACCACTGAGATAGAGAAAAGGGATGGAAAAGATGTTAGCATTACACAAGGAACTTAGGAGAAAAGGTGGGAAAAGTCCAAAGGGAAAGGAGAACCAGTGTGCAGAGATGCCCAACGTAATCAAATAGAAAGGGAAGGACAGGGAGAGACGGAGAGCTGAGGGGCGAAGCAAGGCTGGGTTCCAACATCCTGTTACTGTCCTCCATTCCTGGACACAATCAGAATGAGAGTCTTACTAAAAATGGAAAGTCTCCAGCCTATCGCTTCCACCCCAACAGGCTAAATCTCTAAACTCACAGTTGTTTCAGACACATTTTCTAACTTCAGTTTACATCAGAGTTCAAAGTGGGAAGCGCATTCTTTTCGGCTTTGTGCTAAGAAGTGCTAACAAATTCACCAACTGAAAGGGTTTTCAGTGAGAACAGTGAGCCCAGCAACTCAAGCACCTACGCGGGTATGATAGTCCTCCTTAAGAGAGCACTGTAAGGAGCTACTTTCTGCTTTTCCCTCTCAGAGCCTGCCTGTTAATTCAATGGTTTTCCAAAAGTATGGGCCTCTGTCCATTCACGGAGGAAAGAACAGGAGGAAGCATGACTACGTCAGATCTTATCGGCAGAATCACTCAGAACTTTTGTTTCCTCATTCATTTCTGGAGGGCACTACCCCTTAAACCAGGTATTCTTATTTCAAAGAAAAGTAGGGGTATATCTGATCCTGTAAAACTCCTATCTTGTGACGGGTGAGACAAACCAGATGCAAAAGCACTTCCTGCGCAAGCATGAAAACTGAGTTCAATCTCCAGAACCACACAGAAATGACAGGCACACTGGGCCAACTGGGATCTCAGCACGGCAGAGGCAGAAGCAGAGGCAGAGGCAGAGGCAGAGGCAGAGGCAGAGGCAGAGGCAGAGGCAGAGGCAGAGGCAGAGGCGCAGGCAGGTTCGGTGGACAGCCGGACAGCCAGCCTATCCTACTTAGTGAGGTGCAGGCCAATTAAGAGCCCTTGTTTAGAAAAACACAAGTTGTCTAGAAACCAAGGAACAATATTCAAGGTTAGCCTTTGGCTCATACACACACACACACACACACACACACACCCTTTAAGTTCATAAAATACAGTGGCCAAATACAGGAGTTATAAATGGCCAGGGATTTAAAAATAAGATTTAAGGCAGCATCTGTTTACTTATTCCCTGTTTTAAAGAGGCTAAGTCAATACAAAAAGTTGGCAAGAAGGCAGCAAGATGGCTCAGCCAGTAAAAGTGAGTGCCACCAAGACTGGTGACCTGAATTTCATCCTGAGGCCCCTGGGGAGGAAAGAGAGAACTGTCAGCAAGCTGTTCTCTGACCTTCACAGTCAGCCATGGCACACTCCCTAACCCCAAATGAATAGATAAATGTAATTCTAAAATTTTAAAGAAGTTCCAAAGAGCAGCTTGGGGAAGCGTAGATGAGGCCTCCGGCCTTCACGGAAGTAGGGAATTATCCATTTCAACAAACACACTAGCGGCTCTGAGCAGCAGATGGACGCTCTTACTTTGAACAGTTAATAAGGTCCACACACTGCGGTCAGGCCTTACTCACGGGCATCTGTCCCAGGCATGCTGAGTTTTCCCACGGTGCCGCAGTGTAAGGTGTAGACACCATGTCTACGGGGCTAGGCTGTGCTGGTCACCCTCAAGGCTGGGACTTCACAGAAGCAACACGTTGGTGTGTGGCCTTAGACAGCTTGGGGGAGGGGGTAGCTTACTGTGGCATACAGTCTGTTTGCACTGGCCGTGTAACGTCAGTGCTCACGCGAGCCCGTCAACACCGAGCTCTCTGAAGGAGACAAGACGGGAAATGTCTCAGGTCTGAATTGACACGGCTCCCAGGAAGCAAGATCTTCAGAAGACTTCATAAAAACTCTTCCTGACTGAATGAATGCAAACACCTCTTAAACGTCTGTGGGCCATGACTGTGTGGTGCGGGGCCGGGACTGTCACTCACGGCTTGAGAGCTTGCACAGCGTTTGCAGGTTCTTGGCCTAACCCCAGTGAGACGCAAACTCCACACAGTGCACCGTGCAGCACAAGCTGTGGTTATAGTCACACGTTACAAAAAGTCATTAGCTTTCAAATTAACTCTCAATCTTGTGGGCATTTTGCTTGGTTGACAAAGATCTTAGGTCCAGCTTCACTTTGAGCAGGAAAGTAAAATAGCGCTTCCAACAGACACAAGTTCAAATACAGCACAAAGTTTATCCTGACCAGTAAGATGGCTCGGCACAAAAGGGGCCTGCTCCCAAGTCTGATGACAGGAGTTTGATCCCCAAGACCCACGTGGTAGAAAAAGAGAACTGACTCCTGAAATAATTTGTCCCCTAACCGCCACGTGAAAGCTGTGACACACATGTGTCCCTGCCACCCACACTGTGCACACACAATAAACGAGCACGTATGGGGCTCAGAGGGGCTCAGAGGTCAAGAACATGTACTACTCTTCCAGAGGGCCTGAGGTCAACACCCACCCACCCCCGCACCCATGTCAGGTGGCCCACAAGAGCCTGTGGCTCCAGCTCCAGGGAGCTGATACCCTCTAGTCTCTGTGGCACCTGTGCTCATGTGCACTACCGTTTTTAGGTTTTAATTACTATTTTAGTAATTAAGAAAGCAGACAAGATATTTTTATTGCAGAAACTTTTTTGAAAAGTCCAGAGAATAAGAACATGAGATCTCTCACCCAGAGATAAGTGCAATAAGCATCTCTTGTGCCGCCTCCTCCTTCTACTTTCCTGGCCCCCCACATCCACTCCCAGGTTGACCTAAATTCACCATGTCAAGGGCGACCCTGAACTTCTGACCCTCCCCACCTCTCAAGCGCTGGGATTACAGGCTTTCATAACCATGTTGTTTATGTGGTGCTGAGACCCACACCCAGGGCTTCATGCTTGCTCGCTGAGCATTCCACCAACTGCTCTCCTCTTTCATGCATTCCCCTTTCTTTTTTTTTTTCCTATGCAAGCACACATACATTTAAAAAGCTTGAACTGTGATGCTTGAACATCATTTTGAATGTGATAAAATGATATTGGTGGTTTTAGATTATGTGTCTTTTTAGAAGATCTCACTTTTTTTATTTTTTTTGCATGCATGTTTTGCCTGCACGTATCTCTGTGCACCAGGTGCGTGCATGGTGCCTGCAGAGGCAGGAGAGGACCTCGGATCCTTTGGAACCAGAGTTACTAACAGTAACTCTGTTAGTTGTGAGCCACTGCAAACTGTAGAACTGTAACTGTATCCTCTTGACTGCTGAGTCATCTATCCAGGCCCTGTGGAAACCTTCGTGAAAGGTCTCCTCGCTTCATCCCCCGCACCTCCCACAGTATCAAACAATTTTAACTGGTTATGCTTGGGCCTACTGAACAAATCTTGGAAGACACTGTAATAAAAATTTTAAAAAGAGTTATCCTGAACAAAACTGAAAAATGTCAGAAATCCATGCAATTCATTTTCTTTTAAAAACAGAATGTTAATATTGGATTCATCTGTTTCTCATTAACAGAATGATAACGTCCTGTAGGACTTTATCTTTGACCTTGAGATGCAGGGGTGGTTGAAAGGAGCATGACTCCCAAAGGCTGACTATCTGAACGCTCAGTTCCCTAGGTGATGGAACTGTTGGGAAGGAGCGGCCTTGTTGGAGGAGGTGTGTCTTTTGGGGTGGGCTTTGTGAATTCAAACGCCCATGCCTGCCATGCTTGGTTAGTTTTCTGCCTCCTGCTTATGTAAGGATGTGAGCAATCAGCTACAGCTGCGGAGCCATGCCTGCTGACCTACTCCTCACTCCACAAGCATGATGTTTAGGGCCTCTAACCCTCTAGAACTCTAAACCCCAAACCCTCTTTCTGTAAGTTGCCTTGGTCATAGTGTGTTTTCACAGCAACATCAAATGCTTTTAATGTGCAAAGAAGCAACTGTTACCTTAGTGGCCCTTTGCCCCCCTGCCCCCCCTGCCCCCCCTGCCCCCCCTGCCCTCCAAACCTCAGCACCTTGGCTTCATTCTTGATGCAATCCACTCTCCTCCACAATGGAATCAAAATGACCCTATTACTCACACTACTCCCTATATGAAGCTTCCTGATGGTTTCCAATTACACACCCTGAATAAAACTCAGATTTCTTACCATGGCTAACGCCTCAGCTAGGCTGTACCTGTCTGAAAGTTTTGTCCCTGAGATCTCCCTGAGGTCGTCTCCATCCTGCTATTCAACACCCGCTACATCCTCAGAGAAGCCTTTCCTACGGAGCATGAAGCAGCAGTCTGAGGCAGCCCAGCAGCTGTGAGCTTTGGCGCCCTCAGGTGAGCTTGCTATGCCGAGGCAGAGAGAACCACAGCGCCTTGCCTCGGCTTGTGCTGGCTTTTCTGACAACTTACTACTTTTTACTGCCTGAGGGTTAAAAATAGGAGAAATATGGCTGGAGGGACGGCTCATCGGTTAAGAGCGCCAGCTGCCCTTCCAGAGGACCGAGGTTCGATTCCTACCCCCGACACGGCGGCCCACGACTGTCTGTGGCACCAGCTCCAGGGGCCTGCAAGGGACACACACGTGTAAATGCAACATAATAAGTATATTATTTGTTTTTAAAAAAATGGGAGAAATAACACGTAGGAAGTGGTGAAAAAGAAACAGCAATCACCAGAGACCTTTAAAAACATCACTGCCAAAAGTGACAAGCATGGCTTTTCCTTTTCCTTTTTTTTTTCGACATCTTAGTGAGGCTGCAGGTTTGTCGCAGCTCTCTGAGCTTCGCCATGCCTCCCAAGGACAATAAGAGGAGGAAGGATGCCGGAAAGCCAGCCAAAAAAGACAAAGACCCAGTAACTAAGTCTGGTGGCAAGGCCAAAAAGAAGTGGTCCAAAGGTAAAGTTCGGGACAAGCTCAACAACCTGGTGCTGTTTGCCCAAGCCACATACGACAATTGTGTAAGGAAGTTCCCAGCTATGAGCTCACTGCTCCAGCTGCGGTTTCTGAGAGGCTGAAGATGCCTGGTTCCTTGGCCAGGGCAGCCCTCCAGGAGCTACTTAGTGAAGGACTAATCAAGCTGGTTTCTAAGCCCTGAGCCCAAGTGATTTACACCAGAAACAAAGGGTGGAGATGCCCCAGCTGCTGGTGAAGATGCATGAGCTGGTTCAATCAGCTGTGCATTTTGAAAAATAAAACTTTATTAAATAAATAAATAAGTGGCAAGCATGTTAAATGGCGGGTATATTCATAAGCTCAGGGAACTGGCTCTGTCTGCAGTGACTCCTTAATTTCCTAAATCTCTGCCTGGATCACAAAGCTGAAGTTACCATGAAAAAACAATAAGATGCAGGTTAGCTCCTATAGAGCTTTGAAGCCAGTTTCCCCCACAGTACCGTGTGCAAATCACCAGGTAGCCAAGTGGGAGGACAGAGGAGACAGAAGGCCCTCTCCTCTCCTCTCCAAGGATGGTACGTTTATGGGCTAAAGAAGTGGCTGTGAGTAAGCTTACGGGGAAAGGTGATCAGAAGCGTGCTCAATCTTCCCAGCTCTTCGTGAGGTGAGTGCTCAGAACAGACAGACAGTACAGTGCTCTGTCATACAACCTTCCAGCGGACAATGGGCGAGAGGCAGATTTTTCAACAGGGTCTCTCTGTTCTGGGACTCCCTGTGTAAACCAGGCTGACTCGGAGACCACAGAGATCTGCCTGTCGCTGCCTCCAAGTACTAGGAAACAGGCGTGCATGCTAGGCTGACTGCCATGCCCAGCTGGATGACTGGTTTTTTCTTAACAGTGAAAGTGTTTATTCTAAATTTTGTCCCATTAAGGAAACCTCTTTAGATAATAGACAAAACATGTTTAGATCTGTCTGCTCACTGTTCATGAAACACAGAATAATTTTCAGCCTAGAGAAATTTGGGCATTCATTCAGATGACTGCATTACTGGACAGATTAGTGAACATGCTAATATCCTTTTTTTGGTACTGCAAAGGAATTCTCATTAAAATATCTCTATCAAGACAGATGATATCCTTCTATTTTAATTAATCATTAAATTTATTTTATTTTTTTCACATAGTAAATTTTTTTTTCTTTCCAATTCTTTTATTCTTTTTTTTTATTTTTAATTATACTTTATTTACTTTGTATCCCCCCTTGGATGACTGATTTTTAAAGTAACCAAAACCAAGTGAAACCACAAGGTCCAGTAAGGTTTTACCCAGTTTCACTTATAACTGCTTTCCTCAACTTTCTGAATTTCTTCAACATGCCTTCAAACTTGTGAGCCTCCTACTTCAGCTCCTGAAATGCTGGGGTTACAGGCATGAACAGCTAAGAAGCCACTATTTTTTCATTTTTATTTTATGTCTTTGGGGACTTTGCCTTCATGTACATCTGTGCACCATGTGCAAGCCTAGTGTTCACTGAGGCCAGAAGAGGGCACTGGACCCCTTAAAACTGGAGGTGCTGACAGTTGCGATAGAAATAAAATCTGGGTCCTCTGGAAGAGCAGGCAGTGCCCTTAACCACTGACCCATCTCTCCAGCCCAAAGAAGCCATTCTTAGAAGAGCCCACTAAGGCAGCAGCGTGAAATCTCGGGGCAAACATCCCTCCCTGCAGAGTCCACCCTGGAAATCCACAGTAGGCATCATGGGCCTGGGGGCCACACAGAGACAGGCCCAGCCCCTGTACCCGAAAGGGAGAAGACATGTGCACACCTACTACCTTTGTTTCTTCGCTCCTCCAAAAGTCATTCTTATTGAAGACATGACTGTTTTTAGTTGGCTTATGCTGGACTTTCATAATGGCATATCCAATTAGCCTGTGACACCAGCTATTTGGGAAGCTGAGATTCAAGGCTTTCAGAAGCTTAAGGCAAACCTAGGCAACTTTCTGAAAGTCTGTCTTACAAACAGGAAGTACAAAAAGGAGAAGGCTGGTATGTGGCTGAGTGGCTGAGTGCTTGCCTAGCATGTACGTCCTGGGTCCAAATCCCTATACCACAAAGCAGGAGACAAGACAATGTATGAGATATAAGAGACACGTTGAAAGACAGGGAAGAGGAAGAAGTTACTGAAGTTAAAGGTACAGAAAATATATTTGATAAAATTACAGCACATTTCCCAAATATAGGGAAAGAGATAAGCACCCAGATACAGGAAGCATTTAGAAACAAAGCCAAACAAACAAGACCATGCATGCTACAGTTAAATATCACGCTTACAGAACACAGAACATTGAGAACTGTGAGAGACAAGCACCACATCACACGCAAAGGCAAATCCCTCGGGACAGCACATTTCCTCACAGAAAATCTAAAGGCCGGGGGAGGAACTGTGCACTTCAAGCTCTGAAAAACAACTGTCACCAAGCGTGTGGATGCCTGTTAAGTCCAGCACTTGGAAAGGCAGAGGCAGGCAGATCTCTGAGTTCAAGGCCAGTCTGGTCTACAAATAAAGTCCAGGAGAGCCAAGGCTACACAGAGAAACCTTATCTTGAAAAACAAAACAGAAAGAAAGAAAGAGAAAGGAAGGAAGGAAGGAAGGAAGGAAGGAAGGAAGGAAGGAAGGAAGGAAGGAAGGAAGGAAGGAACGAAAGGAGGGAGGGAGGGAAGGAGGGGAAAAACCCCTGCCAACCTGGATTATTATATCCAGTAGAACTATTCTTCACAATTGGAGAACAAAAAAGTTTCCATGATAAACACAAACTAAAAGAATTCATCACCACTAATCCAGAACCACAGAAGCTACTGGAAGGAATCCTACACACGGAAGAGGAAGATAAAAACATTCATGAGACACGGGGAACAATGAACTGTACTGGTAGAGTAAATTAGCAAGGAAATATCAAGAAAATCTGAGAAAACATCAAGCATTATGAAAACAGTAAGATGGTGGGCAGTAGTGGCCGCACCTTTAAGCCCAGCACTCATGAAGCAGGGGCAGGCGGGTCTCTGACTGTTAGGCCAGCCGGGACTATAAACTGAGTTCTAGGACAGCTAGGCTTACACAGAGAAACTCTTTCTCAGAACACAAAAAGAGAAAGAAAAGAAAAGAAAAGAAAAGAAAACGTTACTGAGAAAAGCAAAAAGATTTTGTTTAGAAGTGTGCCCAGTGCACTGTGGGAAAAGGCCGCAAGCAAACACAAGACTGGACCAAATCTTCAAGGTCTGTTTGGGTGGAAGGCTCCTCAGGCCAGTGCTTTCTTTTACATAGTTGCCAACAAGAACAAAAGTGTCACCTGTTGCTCTATAGGGAACTGGTTACGCAGAAACAAGGAAAGTGTTGTGCTCGAGAAATTTAAATTTCTAAAGTACAAATGCATTGTAGTACAATCAAATTCTTCACATTACCAAAGCAACATTTTTCCTGGAATTTAAGTGTGTAGCACCCAGTCTCATCCTTTTTACCTATTTAAATAAAAAATACGTTCCTATATCACTAAATGGGCATATTTATAGAATACTGAAACTAACATGTTAGTTGTACTGTATAAAGTTTTGCAAAGTGAAAACAATTTGTTCTACTTTTTATTAAATTCTGTATAGATTATAAAATTATTTTTATTAAATATTTTATAGTATGAAAAAAGAAATTCCTAGAATCAAATGAAAATGTAACATATTAAAATGGACAGGATAGAACACAAGCAGCCTAAGGGGAAAATTTACAGCGTCAAGACTCAACATCTTAAAAATAAATCATTGCTTTGCTTCTATCATTTTATATCACTAAAATTTTATGTGCTCTCTAAAATTTTATGTAAACACAGTCATATGTACTTTTAGTGTGATTTACTTGACACAGTAAAATTGTCAGATTCAACTATTTTGTTTTCTATATCAAGAATTTTTTTCCTGTGACTACATGGTTTATAAACTATTATAATAAAGTTATAAAGCACATTATAATTTAGTTCAAGAAGTAGTAGGAAAATACTAGGTTAAAGAAGTACTATATATAAAATGGGCTGAGCATGGTGGCTCACACCTGTAATCCCAGCACTCGGGAGGCAGAGGCAGGCGGATCTCTGTGAGCTCAAAGCAGGCCTGGTCTACAGAGGGAGTCCAGGACAGCCAGGACTGTTAAGCAGAGAAACCCAGTCTCATAAAACAACAACAAATGAAGTCCTATAATGATTTCCTTAAGAAAGATATGTATGGTCTCACAGCCATGACCACATATTAAGTACTTAAAGCCAACATAACACAATAGACTCTTCCTACTTACAGGCTCCACATCTGAAGATTCAACCAACTACAAAATAAAAATACTTGGGCAAAATCTCTATATTTAACATGTACAGACTTTATCTGTCATTAGTCCCTAATAACTCAGTATAATCATTTATACAGAATTCATGTTTTAGGAATCATAAGCAATCTAGAATTACTTAAAATCAATGGGCATAAGTGTAAGTTCTATGCCAATACTCCACTATGTTATGTACAGGAAGTGAACAGGGGCTTGGTATCTGTGCAGGGACATGTGTCCTAAAACTAGTCCTCTCCTGACCCAGATGGATGAGAGGTTGAACAGCCTACACATACACCAGAAAAACTCAGATGGCCAAGCCTAGCCATAGTATCTTTACTTTCTTCTCACTGCGCTTTTATTTATTTTGTATTGGGGGAAGTCATGCACATTTCCGGCACCTGTGTGGAGGTCAGAAGACACGTCAGGAGCTGGTTGCCTTCCTCCACCATGCGAGTCCCAGGCACCAAAGTCAGGTTATCCGGTGTGGCGGCCGGCCCCTTCACCCGAGGAGTCACTTCACCAGGGCCCATGGTATCTTTTAATCTGTCTCATTTTTGACTCGGGGAGCACATAACGTGCACATGGGCGTGTGGGAGTGTCTGTGTGTACAGGCACACGTGTGCACGCGCACTATACACACGACCCGCCGAACAGACTTCACAATCAAATAGACTGAAGTCCACTGCTACAATTAGCAGCTTTATGCCAAGTGACTAAAAGGCATTCTAATTTTTTAATTACAAAAGTCTTAACTTAAAATTGAAGTCAGTATAGAATTACATTGAAAAAAACAACCCTAAAGAACAGTGTATGTGAAGAAACCTGCCAGCTAACAGGAATAAGCTTATCATTAAGAAAAGAAATGTATTTCTAGTAGAGGATATAATGAAAGCACTTATTTTAACTCAATGGTCTGGTTTAGTTTCTAATTACCAGTTTCTTTCCCCTCTTCCCTACTCAAAAAAGGGCAAGGCAGGCCACGTAAAGTCTTATTTGACAAGCATCTGGAGCAGAAGCTGAATGGCTTTACGATAAACCACATGGATACTAAACCCACCTGTTGTAATGACCAGAAACTCCAAAGGAAACCAGCACTGGTTCATAAATAAGATCAAACTGAAAATTAGTTCTGAGCCTAAGGTCAGAGATGGCACACTCGGTCTTTAGGAACGGCACATTGGTGTTATTAAAATATATCACCTCCCATTCCAGAGTGATGGCACCACGGCAGGAGCAGAGAGCTTTGCTCCTCCCTGACTGCGGGAGCTCAGGTCCCGCTCTCTACTCAGCGTCACTGTCCCTGCCCGCAAGGCTGCAGCAGTGCAATCACAACTGTCCAACTGCCCTTTAGAGACAGCGCAAGGGCCCTGTGCCGCTTTTTAGACTCTTGTCTAAACAGAGACTATCAGATTCTTCACAACTCTACCTCCAAAAATGATTTTAGGATTAGCTCTGCAAAATTGTTAAATAGAAGTAAAATAAACGTATGGATTAATAAGTAACGAAAACACACAGTTTCCAAAGGGAAACTGGAGTTGGCCTCACCTGTCCACCCTTCCCGAACTCCAGCTCTATCATGGCAACAGGGGTGTGTATTTGAGCTGTCTGCCTTGACTGAGACTTGCTGTCCACTCTCCAGCTCAGGCCCCGGAGCCGGTTGTCCCAGCAGCTCTGGTTCATGAGGCTCTCTCGGATTTTTGTCTTATGGCTCTTCCAAAACTTGGAAATGACTGCAGCTTGCTCACTGGTGATGCCGCCTTGCTTCTTGGTCTGAGCAGTCAGAAATGCCTCTAACTGGTTGGAATCCATGTCTGCAGATGCAATGGACTACAAATGTAACAGAAAAGAGAAACAGATGAGCTTGGTAAGCAACTAGACAAAGCTGCCTAACTCTAGAACATACCGTGATTGAGCTTAATTATTGAATGCACTTCCAGAAAGAAAAGCATGGTGGTTCGAATAGGCGTGGTGCCCACAGACCCACAGGGAGGGCACTGAGGAGGTGTGGCCTTGTTGGAGGAAGCGTGTCACTGGAGGGTGGGCTTTGGGGTCTCCTGCACTCAGGCTAGCCCACAGTGTGGCACAGTATCCTCCTGCTAAGTGTGGATCAAGGTGTAGAACTTTCCCTTCCTCCAGCACCATGTCTGCCTGCACGCTGCCATGCTTCCTGCCGTGACCATGGACTAAACCCCTGAAACTGAAAGCCAGCCCCAATTAAATGCTTTCCTTTGTAAGAGTGGCCATGGTCATGGTGTCTCTTCACAGCAATGAAACCCTAATGAAGACAGGTGACAAAAATGAGAATGAGTGACGATTACAGCACAAACGCAGAAATACTCCCCTTTCAAATACCAAAATTCTCTATCAATAGCTAGAGTATAACTTTAAATATCCAGGTTCAGGGGCCTGAGGAGATGGCTCGAAGGTTGAGAGAAAATGCTGTTCTTGCCAATGGCTCTGTACTCACACGTCAACTCACAACTGTCTGTAACTGCAGGTGCAGGGAATCTGATGCCCTCTTCTGACCTCCACAGGCACCAAGCTTGCACATGATGCACAGAAATGCACTTAGGCTAAATACATACATATAAAATAAATCTAATTTTTTAATATCCAGTGGGCTTCGGGGCCTGAGGTGGAGAGTTGACAGCAAGTCTGAATCAAGGCAGTCAGCTCAAATAGACACCCCTATTGCCATAACAGAGCTGGAGTTTGGGAAAAGTAGACAGGTTAGCTCAACTTCAATTTCTCTTTGTAATGGGGAAATAAAAATTATTCTAAAGGATGAAATAAAACAATTGTTCTGATAAAATCTTCCATAGCTTACTGTCAATAGGCCTGGCACGCTACAGCCGCCACGAGCTGCCCCTAGAAGCACTAAGTAAGCATTAAACGAACACACTACTTGAACTTTGCAGCCTAGCTCAGTCAGGGAGCCCAGTACCACTCCTACTCTGACACTGTATATTACCTTACACTTTACGGTATTTTCAAACCTTAACTGCCATTGGAGCGAGGGTCTCCACTCTAGCATTCAAGAAAACACAGTATCTGAACGTGTTGGTTTGACCCAGTCAGGAGTCATCTAAGAAGAGGTAACTGTACTGGAACTGAGAAAACACCTCCATCAGATTGGCCTGTGGGACAGTTTCTCAACTGATGATAGATCTGGGTAGGGTGGGCCCATCCCACCACGGGGAGCCAACCCCTGAGCAGGTGGTCCTGGGTTGGCTAAGAAAGCAAACTGGGCAAGTCAGGAGGAGAAGCCATAAGCAACATCCCTTGGTAGTCTCTGCTTGGGTTTCTGTGTCCAGGTCCTGCCTTGGCTCCCTTCAGTCCTCTGATGATGGGCTGAAACCTGTCAAACAAACCCTCCCCTCCCCGAGTTACTTACGGTCATGGCGTCTTACCACAGCAATGGAAGCAAACATACACACTAAATCTACTAATCGTAGCTTAAGCTTACACAGTACTCTACACTCAAAACATTTTTACATCTATTACTTTTTATACAAATTTTTATTGATTCTTTGTGACTTTCAATCATGTACCCCAACCCCACTCATTTCTCAGTCCTTCTATATCCACGCTCCATTCTTGTAAACTCTCCCCAAAAGAAAACAAAGCATCTCCCCACAGAAGCTACAGTCACGGTGTGTCATACAGTACACTCTTTTGTCCACACGTCTTTATTTGCAAATGTTCATTGCAATGAGTCACTGCTCTCGTTTAAGGCCTGTTCTGCCTCAATGCTGGACTGTCACCAAGACTCCTCTCGGATATTCTGCTTTTGTCCTGAGTGATGGAGATCCTGCAGCTTTGGTTCTGCAGGACCAGCCCCTTCACATGCTCCAGGAGCTCACAGATGGGCTAGATGTTAGGGAGGGCCAGGTCAAAGCCCTGTATCTGGGCCCGGGCGGTAGCTGAGTTGATCAGCCTGCACAATACCAGAGCTGGCTGTCCTGCTGGTCTGGCAAGGTTTGGGGTCAGCTCTCCCGGGCTGCCCAGGCAAGGGTCTGACAGGCTCACTAGAGTACCACAGTCAGCGAGGGGCGGGGCCAGCTCTGCACTATCAAGGCCCTCTCTCCCATGTGTGCAGGGCGCCACTGTGTGGTGGCAGACCAATATGGCCTCAAGTAGCAGTCCTTACCAGAGATGCCCAGACCAGACCATGGATGCCCACATGGCCTTTAGTGTTATGGCCTCTGGTGGTAACGTGGGCCACGGACATCGACACAGACTCCTGCTGTGACAGGAATACAGACCCAGACATGGCCCTCAGCAGCTGCACGGGCCCAGGACATCACCACAGCCTCAGGTGGCAGCTCAGGCCTCTCTCACATCAGGCTGTTCCTCGCTGCTATCGTGTCTCCAGTTCTGTCCATAGTACACAAACTGCTCCGTTTCTCTGTCTCCCATCTCTCCACCACATACTTCCTCACTGTAGTGCTGCCCTCTGGGACCATGCTGCCCAGGGCCTGCAGCCTGTGGCTGTCTTCAGCCCAGCCCATTCCTTGTGGCCTGCACATCTATAACTTCTATTGAAATTCATATCCCATTTTCCATTTCATAGGCAGCATGACAGACAGAAGCACTGAGAAGTACTGACCATAGAGAAGCTGCTGTCCAAAGAGTCCTCAGTGCTAAGTCACGTTTCTTTGGTTAGTTGTCATGTAACTGTACAGAGAGGCAGATACTGGCATCTCTACCAATAGCAAGGACCATGGTGATGATGATGGTGAAAATAATAAGTCAAACTGATACTTTCCACCAATAATGATAGAAAAATGTCACCCCCAAGGATTAGCTACAATGCTTTGTTCAGATCCTTCAGAGACTAATTATCACTATCATCTTTTTTCTAGATGTAGCTGTTTCCAATGAGAAATATGTTGTTGGAACTCAGCAACTAGTTCAGTTTAAGAACACACAAGCAAGTTGGGAAGGCGGTATAGTCAAGCACAGTGTGCCAAGCCTCATGACTCTGCTAGACACAGGCAACAAGGAGCCGCCAGGGCTGGACAAGCGGGAAATTACGATGCAGAGCTAAATGTGAACACTAGGAAGCCGAGCCTAAGAACGTAGTAGCTGCGGTAAAGGGGAAATGACTGAAGCCCTCCTTCCAGAAGTTGCTATGCTCCCTTGGCCAAAGAGGCTGCTCTTCCCTTTTTTCTCTGTGAACTGGGAGGTCTCAGTCAACTTTCCACTTACAACAGGATAACAGCCTAAAACAGTGCCAGAATGATGTGAGACGGGGGGGTGAACAGCTCATTTCTTTAACTTTGGGGAAGAAAGAAAAGAAAAAAGAAAAAGAAAGAAAAGAAAGGAAAGGAAAGAAAGAGAAAGAGAGAAAGAAAGAAAGAAAGAAAGAAAGAAAGAAAGAAAGAAAGAAAGAAAGAAGAAAGGAAAGAAAGAGAAAGAGAGAAAGAGAGAGAGAAAGAAAGAAAGAAAGAAAGAAAGAAAGAAAGAAAGAAAAAAGAAAGAAAGAAAGAAAAGAAAGAGAAAGAAGGAAGGAAGGAAGGAAGGAAGGAAGGAAAGAGGAAATAAAAGAAAGCAAAGAAGAGGCAGAGCTAACTGGAAAGGAAAGAAGGGCGAGGTGAGAGGCAGGAAGCCCAGCAGAGAGGACAGGGTGTGCTCACCACTGACAGCTGTGCTCTGTAATAGGCCCCAGCGCCGTGGTTCTTCTATGTCCAACTACATGCACCACAAAATTCCATTACTTTTCTGTTGCTTTGATAAAACACCACTACCAAAAGCAACATCTAGAAGAAAAGTTTGTTTCAGCTTACAGTTCCAGAGGAAAAACAGTCTACCATGACAGGGAGACACAGGAGCAGACATAGGAGCAGGGGCAGAAGGCTGAAAGATAGCGCCTCATCTGTAAACACAAGGC